>NC_047658.1:445052-751440 GCF_011762505.2 Arvicanthis niloticus
CTCCTCTCTCTCTCTCTCTGGATGCCTTTCTTTTCTGTCCGCTCTATAGATGCCCTTCTGTCCTCCCAGCTCTCTTTATGCCTTTCTGTTCCCTCCTCTCCCTGGATGCCATTTGGTCTTCTCCTCTCTGTGGATGCCCTTTTGTCTTCTCCTCTCTATGGTTGCCCTTCTGTTCTCTCCTCTCTCTGGATGCCCTTCTGTTCTGTCCTCTCTCTTGATGCCCTTCTGTTCTCTCCTTTCTCTGGATGCCATTGTTTACTTCCTTTACCTTGATGCCTTTCTGTTCTCTCTTCTCTCTTGATGCCCTTCTGTATTCTCCTCTCTCAGGATGCCCTTCTGTCCTCTCATCTCTCTTTATGCCCTTCTGTTCCCTGCTCTCTCTGGATGCCATTCGGTCATCTCCTCTCTCTGGATGCCCTTCTGTCTTCTCCTCTCTATGGATGCCCTTCTGTTCTCTCCTCTCTCTAAATGCCATTCTGTTTTCTCCTCTCTCAGGATGCCCTTCTGTCCTCTCATCTCTCTCTGTATGCCCTTCTGTTCACTCCTCTTTCCAGAAGCCCTACTGTTCTCTACTCTTTTTTGATGCCCTTTTGTTTTCTCCTTTCTCGGGATACCATTCTGTCTTCTTCTCTCTCCAAATGCCCTTCTGTACTCTCCTATCTATGATGCCCTTCTGTCTTCTCCTTTATATTGATGCACTTCTGTTCTCTCCTCTCTCTAAATGCCATTCTGTTTTCTCCTCTCTCAGGAGGCCCTTCTGTCCTCTCATCTCTCTTTGTATGCCCTTCTGTTCACTCCTCTCTCCGGAAACCCTACTGTACTCAACTCTCTCCAGATGCCCTTCTGTCCTCTCCTCTCTCTGGGTGACCGTCTCTACTCTCCTCTTTCTGGGTGCCCTTCTGTACTCTCCTCTCTATGAATTCCCGTCTGTTCTCGCCTCTCTCCCAATGCAGTTCTGTCCTCTCCTCTCTCTGGACGCCCAACTGTATTCTCCTTTATCTTGATGCTTTTCTGTCTTCTCCTCTCTCCGGATTACCTTCTGTACTCTCCTTTCTCTGGATGCCTTTGTGTCTTCTCCTCTAGCTCAATGCCCTTCTGTCCTCTCCTCTCTCTGGATGCCCTTCTGTTCTCTCCTCTCTCTGGATGCCCTTTGGTATTATTTTATCTCTGGATGCCCTTCTGTATTCCCCTCTCTCTGAATGCCCTTCTATTCTCTCCTTTCTCTAGATACCCTTCTGTTTTCTCCTCTCTCTGGATGATCTTCTGTCCTCTCCTCTCTCTTGATGACCTTCTGTCTTCTACTATCTCTCGATGCCCTTCTGTTCTCTCCTCTCTCTGGATTCCCTTCTGTTTTCTCCTTTTTCCGGATGCCCTTCTGTCCTCTCCTCTCTCTGGATGCCCTTATGTTCTCCCTTCTCTTTGTATATTCTTCTATCTTCTACTCTCTCCGGATGCACTTCTGTCCTCTCCTCTCCCTGGATGCCTTTCTGTCCTCTCCTCTTTCTCTGGATGCCCGTCTGTCTTCTCCTCTGTGTAGAAGCCCTTCTGTCATCTCCTCTCTCTTTATGCCTTTCTGTTCCCTCCTGTCTCTGGATGCCATTCAGTTTCTCCTCTCTCTGGATGCCCTTCTGTCTTCTCCTCTCTATGGATGCCCTTCTGTTCTCTCCTCTATCTGGATGACCTTCTGTTCTGTCCTCTCTTTTGATGACCTTCTGTCTTATCCTCTCCCTGGATGCCCTTCGTTATTTTGGTTTATCTTTATGCCCTTCTGTCCTCTCATCTCTCTTTCTATGCCATTCTTTTCACTCCTCTCTCCGGAAGTCCTACTATTCTCTACTCTCTCCGGATGCCCTTCTGTCCTCATCTCTCTGGGTGCCCTTCTCTACTATCCTCTATCTTGGTGCCCTTCTGTACTCTCCTCTCTATGAATTCTCTTCTGTTCTCTTCTCTCTCCCAATGCCCTTCTGTCCTCTCCTCTCTCTGGATGCCCACCTGTATTCACCTTTATCTTGATGCTTTTCTGTCTTCTCCTCTCTCCGGATTACCTTCTGTACTCTCCTTTCTCTGGATGCCTGTGTGTCTTCTCCTCTCTCTCAATGCCCTTCTGTTTTCTCCTCTCTCAGGATGCACTTTGGTCTTCTTTTCTCTCTGGATTCCCTTCTGTATTCCCCTCTCTCTGAATGCCCTTCTATTCTCTCCTCTCTCTGGATGCCCTTCTGTTTCTTCCTCTCTGGATGATCTTCTGTCCTCTCCTCTTTTTGATGACCTTCTGTCTTCTACTATCTCTCGATGCCCTTCTGTTCTCTCCTCTCTCTGGATTCCCTTCTGTTTTCTCCTCTTTCAGGATGCCCTTCTGTCCTCTCCTCTCTCTCTGGATGCCCTTCTGTTTTGTTCTCTCCTCTCTGCAGATGCCCTTCTGTTCTCTACACTCTCCTGATGCCCTGCTGTCCTCTCCTTTCTCTGGATGACTTTCTTTACTCTCCTTTCTCTGTATGCCCTTTTGTATTCTCCTCTATATGTATGCCCTTCTTTCCTCTCCTCTCCCTGGATGCCCTTTGTTCTCTCCTTTCTCAGGATGCCCTTCTGTCCTCTCCTCTCTCTGGATGCCCTTCTGTATTCTCCTCTCTCTGCATGCCCATCTGTCTTCTCCTCTCTCTGAATGCCCTTCTGTTCTCTCCTCTCTATGGATGCTCTATTTTTCTCTCCTCTCTCTGGATGCCCTTCTGTTCTCTCCTCTCTCTGGATGGTCTTCTTTCCTCTCCTCTCTCTGGATGACCTTTTATCTTCTACTCTCTCTGGATGCCCTTGTTTTCTCTCCTCTCCCTAGATGCCATTCCGTTCTCTCCTCTCTCAGGATGCCCTTCTGTTCTCCCTTCCCTCTGAATGCCATTCTTTATTGTCCTTTATCTTGATGCCCTTCTTTTCTCTCCTCTTTCTTGATGCCCTTCTATTCTCTCCTCTCTCTGGATGGTCTTCTTTCCTCTCCTCTCTCTGGATGACCTTCTACTTTCTACTCTTTCTGGATGCCCTTCTTTTCTCTCCTCTCCCTGGATGCCATTCCGTTCTCACCTCTCTCAGGATGCCCTTCTGTTCTCTCCTCCCTCTGGATGCCATTCTTTATTGTCCTTTATCTTGATGCCCTTCTTTTCTCTCCTCTCTCTGGATGCCCTTCTATTCTCTCCTCTCTCTGGATGCTTTTTTGTTCTCTCCTCTCTCTGGATGCCCTTCTGTCCTCTCCTTTCTCTGGATGCCCTTCTGATCTCGCCTCTCTTTTAATACACTTCTGTCCTGTCCTCTCTTTGGTTTCCCTTCTGTACTCTCCTATCTCTGGATGCCTTTCTGTCTTCTTCTCTCTCTGGATGCCCTTCAGTTCTCTCCTCTTACTTGATGCACTTCTGTTCTCTCCTCTCTCTAAATGCCATTCTGTTTTCTCCTCTCTCATAATGCCCTTCTGTCCTCTCATCTCTCTCTCTCTATGCCCTTCTTTTCACTACTCTCTCTGGAAGTCCTACTGTTCTCTACTCTCTCCGGATGCCCTTCTGTCCTAATCTCTCTCTGGGTGCCCTTCTCTACTATCCTCTATCTTGGTGTCCTTCTGTACTCTACTCTCTAAGAATTCCCTTCTGTTCTCTCCTCTCTCCCAATGCAGTTCTGTCCTCTCCTATCTCTGGATGCCCATCTATATTCACCTTTTATCTTGATGCTTTTCTGTCTTCTCCTCTCTCCAGATTACCTTCTGTACTCTCCTTTCTCTGGATGCCTTTGTGTCTTCTCCTCTCTCTTGATGCCCTTCTGTCTTCTCCTCTCTCTGGATGCCCTTCTGTTCTCTCCTCTCTCAGGATGCATTTTGGTCTTTTTTTCTCTCTGGATTCCCTTCTGTATTCCCCTCTCTCTGAATGCCCTTCTGTTCTCTTCTTTCTTTCTGGATGCCCTTCTGCTCTCTCCTCTCTCTGGATGGTCTTCTGTCCTCTCCTCTCTCTGGATGACCTTCTGTCTTCTACTCTCTATGGATGCCCTTCTGTTCTCTCCTCTCTCTGGATTCCCTTCTGTTTTCTCCTCTTTCAGGATGCCCTTCTGTCCTCCCCTCTCTCTCTCTGGATGCCCTTCTGTTCTGTTCTCTCCTCTCTGTGGATGCCCTTCTGTTCTCTACACTCTCCTAATGCCCTTCTGTCCGCTCCTTTCTCTGGATGACTTTCTGTACTCTCCTTTCTCTGTATGCCCTTTTGTATTGACACAGTCCCAAGGAGAGGCTCAAGAATCCTTTCCCTAAGGAGAGATCCAGAGGTAGCTTGGCTAAAACATTAAAGCTTTCAGGGACCACACCAAAAAAATCCAAAAGCTGGACACACTGTTCTTGTGGCCTGAGGTTAAAATTCCCAGATTTATTCCCTTGAAATTTTGGCCCTTGAGTCATTTCCGATGTCTTCCTACCTCTCAATTTTATGGAGGCTTCTGGTCTGTCCATTTGACACCTTGAGATGGTGACCCACTATTGGATCCAAAAACGTCACAGATCACACTATGGAATGCCAGTCGAGGTATCAACTGAAGAGATCTCACACTTTCAGCCTGTGGCTTTTTGTTTAGCTCCTTGGTTGTGATGCCTTCAGGCTGTGACTCTCTGAAGTCGAGTTAAAAAGTTTTTTTGCTCCTGAAATTGCAAGGGTCTGGGTAGGAAAGGGCTCCATTGTTTGGGCTGTTGAGCTTGTCTACAGTGCTAACTTGCTCCCTGCAACTTGTCCTTTTGCTTAGGGGTTGAGAATGTTGACCTGTGCCCGACAACAGGTGCTCCGGCTCCTTTGCTATCTGCCATTATTTAATCCTTGGCTCTTGTTTGGGGTGCAAGTTTTTATTGACCACAAATTGACTCTCCTCCTGTTCTGAAAAAGTTTATTTTAGACCGGCCTGTGTGTGAAAGCAACCGTTTTATGTGATTTTTGAAATACCTACC
The DNA here is from genome assembly GCF_011762505.2 of Arvicanthis niloticus. Classification (NCBI taxonomy): domain Eukaryota; kingdom Metazoa; phylum Chordata; class Mammalia; order Rodentia; family Muridae; genus Arvicanthis; species Arvicanthis niloticus. Next base: position 450,004 of record NC_047658.1, read on the forward strand.
TGCCTTAAGCCACGAAAATGCATTGGAGAAATTTGGGCTGGAAGGATTACTTAGGTTGTCTCTGAGAATAAACAGTGCTTGCTTGGGTGGTTTGAATTCTGCTTCTCGGCAGACCCCTCAGTGTTCTAGGACATACTGAGTTTGTAGAGCCTTGTGCTTTCTGTTGTAGGTCGATTGGTGATTGTTTTAAATGGATATGTTGACACATAGTTTTCTGGCACATGATGCGGCACTCTTCCATGGATCTGCTTTGTTTTGTGCAGGATAGTTTGAGATTTGAGGTTTTTCCCATTTTATTAATTGAGATCTAAAGATGCAACAGTGTCTCACCATGGCTTTCATGGATGCTGTGCCTTCTCCAAGGACTGTGATGTCTCCTCATAGAGAGATTTCTAAGGGTTCTGTTAGAGGAACTGCTATGCCTTCTCCAAGGACTGTGATGTCTCTGCTCAGAGACATTTCTAAGGGTTATGTCAAAGGAACTGTTATGCCTTCTCCAAGGACTGTGATGTGTCTTCTCAGAGAGATTTCTAAGGGTTCTGTCAGAGGAACTGCTATGCCTTCCCCAAGGACTGTGACTTCTCCTCTCAGAGAGAATTCTAAGGGTTCTGTCAGAGGTATTGCTATGCCTTCTACAGGGACTGTGATTTCTCCTCTCAGAAATTTCTAAGGGTCCTGTTAGAGGAACTGCTATGCCTTCTCCAAGGACTTTGATGTCTCCTCTCAGAGATATTTCTAAGGGTCCTCTCAGAGGAACTGCTATGCCTTCTACAGGGACTGTGATGTCTCCTCTCAGAGAGATTTCTAATGGTTCTGTCAGAGGAACTCCTATGCCTTCTCTAAGGACTGTGATGTTTCCTCTCAGAGAGAATTCTAAGGGTTCTTGCAGAGGAACTGCTATGCCTTCTCCAAGGACTGTGATGTCTCCTTTCAAAGAGATTTCTAAGGGTTCTGTCAGAGGAACTGCAATGCCTTCTGCAAGGACTGTGATGTCTTCTCTCAGAGAGATTTCTAAGGGTTCTCTAAGAGGTATTGCTATGCCTTCTACAGGGACTGTGATCTCCCCTCCACTCTCAGAGAGATTTCTAAGGATCCTGTCAGAGGAACTGCTATGCCATCTCCAAGGACTGTGATGTCTCCTCTCAGAAAGATTTCTAAGGGTTCTCTCAGAGGAACTACACTGCCTTCTCCGAGGACTGTGATGTCCCCTCTCAGAGAGATTTCTAAGGGTACTCTCACAGGAACTGCTCTGTCTTCTCCGAGGACTGCGATGTCTCCTGTCAGAGAGATTTCTAAGGGTTCTTGCAGAGGAACTGCTATGACTTCTACAGGGAATGTGATGTCTCCTCTCAGAGAGATTTCTAAGGGTTCTGTCAGAGGTACTGCTATGCCTTCTACAGGGACTGTGATCTCTCCTCTCAGAGAGATTTCTAAGGGTCCTCTCAGAGAAACTGCTATGCCTTCTCCAAAAACTGTGATGTCTCCTCTAAAATTTGTTAGGGTCCTCTCAGAGGATCTGTTATGCCTTCTCCAAGCACTGTGATGTCTCCTTTCAGAGACATTTCTAAGGGTTCTATCAGAGGAACTGCTATGCCTTTTCCAAGGACTGTGATATCTCCTCTTAGATTTCTAAGGGATCTGTCAGAGGAACTGCTATGCCTTCTGCAAGGATGGTGATGTCTCCTCTCAGAGAGATTTCTAAAAGATCTGTCAGAGGAACTGCTATGCCTTCTCCAAGGACGGTGATATCTCCTCTCAGAGAGATTTCTAAGGGTATACTCAGAAGAACTTCTATGCCTTCTCCAAGGACTGTGATGTCTCTTCTCAGAGAGAATTCTAAAAGTCCTCTCAGATGAACTGCAATGCCTTCTCCAAGGACTTTGATGTCTCCTCTCAGAGAGATTTCTAAGGGTAATTTCAGAGGAACTGCTATGCCTTCGCCAAAAACTGTGATGTCTCCTCTATGATTTCTAAGGTTCCTCTCAGAGGAACTGCTATGCCTTCTCCAAGGACTGTGATGTCTCCTCTCAGAGAGATTTCTAAGTGTCCTGTCAGAGGAACTGCAATGCCTTCTACAGGGACTGTGATATCTCCTCTCAGAGAGGTTTCTAAGTGTCCTGTCAGAGGAACTGCTATGCCTTCTCCAAGGACTGTGATGTCTCCTCTCAGAGAGATTTCTAAGGGTTCTGTCAGAGGAACTGCTATGCCTTCTACAGGGACTATGATGTCTTCTCTCAGAGAGATTTCTAAGGGATCTGTCAGAGGAACTGCTTTGCCTTCTCTAATGACTGTGATGTCTCCTCTCAGAGAGATTTCTAAGGGTCCTCTCAGAGGAACTGCTATGCCTTCTCTAAGGACTGTGATGTCTACTCTCAGAGAAACTTCCATAACTTCTCTGAGGAAGCCTCTGATGGGTCCTTTCAAATGGCTTATTACATAGGGTTCTCTCCCTGAAGAAGCCTTGTTTTTCTTTTGGTGTGGGTTTCTTTCCAAAATTACTCCATAGCATTCCTTTCAAGATTGGTTAGATATCTTCCAATCTTCTCTTTGGCCTGAAATTAGGCTCCTACTTTAGAAGAGTTTTTAGACTCTAGATTGAATATATCACCACTACAGCCTTTCTTTGCTCTACTGTAGACATTTTGAACTCTGTTCAAACGTTCTGCCATTGATTTAGCTTGGTTAAAGACATCTCTTCCACAAACTAAGATCTTCTGCAATTACAAAAATCTGGGTAGGAAAGAGCTTGCTTGTTTGGGCTGTTGAGCTCATATATAGTGCTCACTTGCTCCCTGCAACTTGTACTTTTGCTTAGGGGTTGACAATGTTGACCTGTGCCCGACAACAGGTGCTCACGCTCCTTTGCTATCTGCCATTATTTAATCATTGGCTCTTGTTTGGGGTGCAAGTTTTTGCTTGACCACAAATTGACTCACCTCCTGTTATGAAAGAGTTTATCTTAGACCGGCCTGTGTGTGAAAGCAACCATTTTATGAGTTTTTTGAAATGCCTACCTGCCTTAAGCCACGAAAATGCATTGGAGAAATTTGGGCTGGAAGGATTACTTAGGTTGTCTCTGAGAATACACAGTACTTACTTGGGTGGTTTGAATTCTGCTTCTTGGCAGACCCCTCAGTGTTCTAGGACATACTGAGTTTGTAGAGCCTTGTGCTTTCTGTTGTAGGTCGATTGGTGATTGTTTTAACTGGATATGTTGACACATAGGTTTTCTGGCAGATGATGCAGCATTCTTCCATGGATCTGCTCTGTTTTCTGCAGGATAATTTGAGATCTGAGGTTTTTTTCCATTTTTTAATTGAGATCTAAAGATGCAACTGTGTCTCACCATGGCTCTCATGGGTGCTGTGCCTTCTCCAAGAACTGTGATGTCTCCTCTCAGAAAGATTTCTAGGGGTTCTCTTAGAGGAAGTGGTATGCCTTCTCCAAGGACTGTGATGTCTCTACTCAGAGAAATTTCAAAGGGTTATGTCAGAGGAATTGCTATGCCTTCTCCAAGGACTGTGATGTCTCCTCTCAGAGAGATTTCTAAGGGTTCTGACAGAGGTACTGCTATGCCTTCTACAGGGACTGTGATCTCTCCTCTCAGAGATTTCTAATGGTCCTGTCAGAAGAACTACTATGCCTTCTCCAAGGACTGTGATGTCTCCTCTCAGAGAGATATCTAAGGGTCCTGTCAGAGGAACTGCTATGCCTTCTCCAAGGATGGTGATGTCTCCTCTCAGAGAGATGTCTAAGGGTTCTGGCAGAGGAACTGCTATGCCTTCTCCAAGGACTGTGATGTCTCCTTTCAGAGATATTTCTAAGGGTACTCTCAGAGGAACTGCTATGCCTTCTCCAAGGACTGTGATGTCTCCTCTCAGAGAGATATCTAAGGGTCCTGTCAGAGGAACTGCTATGCCTTCTCCAAGGATGGTGATGTCTCCTCTCAGAGAGATGTCTAAGGGTTCTGGCAGAGGAACTGCTATGCCTTCTCCAAGGACTGTGATGTCTCCTTTCAGAGATATTTCTAAGGGTACTCTCAGAGGAACTGCTATGCCTTCTCCAAGGACTTTGATGTCTCCTCTCAGAGAGATTTCTAAGGGTACTCTCAGAGGAACTGCTATGCCTTCTCCAAAAACTGTGATGTCTCCTTTATTATTTCTAAGGGTCCTGTCAGAAAAAATGATATGCCTTCTCCAAGGACTGTGATGTCTCCTCTCAGAGAGATATCTAAGTGTTCTGTCAGAGGAACTGCTATGACTTCTACAGGGACTGTGATCTCTGCTTTCATAGAGATTCCTAAGGGTCCTGTCAGAGGAACTGCTATGCCTTCTCCAAGGACTGTGATGTCTCCTCTCAGAGGGATTTCTTAGGTTCCCCTAAGAAGAACTGCTATGCCTTCTCCAAGGACTGTGGTGTCTCCTCTCAGAGAGATTTCTAAGGGTTCTGTCAGAGGAACTGCTATGCCTTCTCCAAGGACTGTGATGTCTCCTCTCAGAGAGAATTCTAAGGGTTCTGTCAGAGGTACTGCTATGCCTTCTACAGTGACTGTGATTTCTCCTCTCAGAGATTTTTAAGGGTCCTGTCAGAGGAACTGCTATGCCTTCTCCAAGGACGGTGATGTCTCTTCTCATAGATGTATAAGGGTTCAGGCAGAGGAACTGCTATGCCTTCTCCAAGGACTGTGATGTTTCCTCTCAGAGAGATTTCTAAGGGTACTCTCAGAGGAACTACTATGTCTTTTCCAAGGACTTTGATGTCTCCTCTCAGAAAGATTTCTAAGGGTACTCTCAGAGGAACTGCCATGCCTTCTCCAAGGACGATGATGTCTCCTCTACAATTTCTATGTGTCGTGTCAGAGGAACTGCTATGCCTTCTCCAAGGACTGTGATATCTTCTCTCAGAGAGATTTCTAAGGGTCCCCTCAGAAGAACTGCTATGCCTTCTCCAAGGACTGTTGTGTCTCCTTTCAGAGAGATTTCTAAGGGTTCTGTCAGAGGAACTGCTATGCCTTCTGCAAGGACTGTGATGTCCCCTCTCAGAGAGATTTTTAAGGGTTCTCTAAGAGGTACTGCTATGCCTTCTACAGGGACTGTGATTTCCCCTCTCCTCTCGGAGAGCTTTCTAAGGGTCCTGTCATAGAAACTGCTATGCCTTCTCCAAGGACTGTGATGTCTCCTCTCAGAAAGATTTACAAGGGTTCTCTAAGAGGAACTTCTCTGCCTTTTCCGAGGACTGTGATGTCTCATCTCAGAGAGATTTCTACCGGTTCTCTAAAAGGTACTGCTATGCCTTCTCCGAGGACTGTGATGTCTCCTCTCAGAGAGATTTCTAAGGGTTCTAGCAAAGGAACTGCTGTGACTTCTACAGGGACTGTGATGTCTACTCTCAGATAGATTTCTAAGGGTTCTTGCAGAGGAACTGCTATGCCTTCTCTAAGGACTTTGATGTCTCCTCTCAGAGAGATTTCTAAGGGATCTGTCAGAGGAACTGCTATGCCTTCTCCAAGGACTGTGATGTCTCCTCTCAGAGAAATTTCTAAGTGTCCTGTCAGAGGAACTGCTATGACTTCTACACGGACTGTTATCTCTCTTCTCAGAGAAACTTCTAAGGGTCCTGTCAGAGGAACTACTATGCCGTCTTCAAGAACTGTGATGTCTCCTCACAGAGAGATTTCTAAGTGTCCTGTCAGAGGAACTGCTGTGCCTTCTCCAAGGACTTTTATGTCTCCTCTCAGAAAGATGTCTAAGGGTTCTGGCAGAGGAACTGCTATGCCTTCTCCAAGGACTGTGATGTCTCCTCTCAGAGAGATTTCTAAGGGTACTCTCACAGGAACTGCTCTGTCTTCTCCGAGGACTGCGATGTCTCCTGTCAGAGAGATTTCTAAGGGTTCTTGCAGAGGAACTGCTATGACTTCTACAGGGAATGTGATGTCTCCTCTCAGAGAGATTTCTAAGGGTTCTGTCAGAGGTACTGCTATGCCTTCTACAGGGACTGTGATCTCTCCTCTCAGAGAGATTTCTAAGGGTCCTCTCAGAGAAACTGCTATGCCTTCTCCAAAAACTGTGATGTCTCCTCTAAAATTTGTTAGGGTCCTCTCAGAGGATCTGTTATGCCTTCTCCAAGGACTGTGATGTCTCCTTTCAGAGACATTTCTAAGGGTTCTATCAGAGGAACTGCTATGCCTTTTCCAAGGACTGTGATATCTCCTCTTAGATTTCTAAGGGATCTGTCAGAGGAACTGCTATGCCTTCTGCAAGGATGGTGATGTCTCCTCTCAGAGAGATTTCTAAAAGATCTGTCAGAGGAACTGCTATGCCTTCTCCAAGGACGGTGATATCTCCTCTCAGAGAGATTTCTAAGGGTATACTCAGAAGAACTTCTATGCCTTCTCCAAGGACTGTGATGTCTCTTCTCAGAGAGAATTCTAAAAGTCCTCTCAGATGAACTGCCATGCCTTCTCCAAGGACTTTGATGTCTCCTCTCAGAGAGATTTCTAAGGGTAATTTCAGAGGAACTGCTATGCCTTCGCCAAAAACTGTGATGTCTCCTCTATGATTTCTAAGGTTCCTCTCAGAGGAACTGCTATGCCTTCTCCAAGGACTGTGATGTCTCCTCTCAGAGAGATTTCTAAGTGTCCTGTCAGAGGAACTGCAATGCCTTCTACAGGGACTGTGATATCTCCTCTCAGAGAGGTTTCTAAGTGTCCTGTCAGAGGAACTGCTATGCCTTCTCCAAGGACTGTGATGTCTCCTCTCAGAGAGATTTCTAAGGGTTCTGTCAGAGGAACTGCTATGCCTTCTACAGGGACTATGATGTCTTCTCTCAGAGAGATTTCTAAGGGATCTGTCAGAGGAACTGCTTTGCCTTCTCTAATGACTGTGATGTCTCCTCTCAGAGAGATTTCTAAGGGTCCTCTCAGAGGAACTGCTATGCCTTCTCTAAGGACTGTGATGTCTACTCTCAGAGAAACTTCCATAACTTCTCTGAGGAAGCCTCTGATGGGTCCTTTCAAATGGCTTATTACATAGGGTTCTCTCCCTGAAGAAGCCTTGTTTTTCTTTTGGTGTGGGTTTCTTTCCAAAATTACTCCATAGCATTCCTTTCAAGATTGGTTAGATATCTTCCAATCTTCTCTTTGGCCTGAAATTAGGCTCCTACTTTAGAAGAGTTTTTAGACTCTAGATTGAATATATCACCACTACAGCCTTTCTTTGCTCTACTGTAGACATTTTGAACTCTGTTCAAACGTTCTGCCATTGATTTAGCTTGGTTAAAGACATCTCTTCCACAAACTAAGATCTTCTGCAATTACAAAAATCTGTGTAGGAAAGAGCTTGCTTGTTTGGGCTGTTGAGCTCATATATAGTGCTCACTTGCTCCCTGCAACTTGTACTTTTGCTTAGGGGTTGACAATGTTGACCTGTGCCCGACAACAGGTGCTCACGCTCCTTTGCTATCTGCCATTATTTAATCATTGGCTCTTGTTTGGGGTGCAAGTTTTTGCTTGACCACAAATTGACTCACCTCCTGTTATGAAAGAGTTTATCTTAGACCGGCCTGTGTGTGAAAGCAACCATTTTATGGGTTTTTTGAAATGCCTACCTGCCTTAAGCCACGAAAATGCATTGGAGAAATTTGGGCTGGAAGGATTACTTAGGTTGTCTCTGAGAATACACAGTACTTACTTGGGTGGTTTGAATTCTGCTTCTTGGCAGACCCCTCAGTGTTCTAGGACATACTGAGTTTGTAGAGCCTTGTGCTTTCTGTTGTAGGTCGATTGGTGATTGTTTTAACTGGATATGTTGACACATAGGTTTTCTGGCAGATGATGCAGCATTCTTCCATGGATCTGCTCTGTTTTCTGCAGGATAATTTGAGATCTGAGGTTTTTTTCCATTTTTTAATTGAGATCTAAAGATGCAACTGTGTCTCACCATGGCTCTCATGGGTGCTGTGCCTTCTCCAAGAACTGTGATGTCTCCTCTCAGAAAGATTTCTAGGGGTTCTCTTAGAGGAAGTGGTATGCCTTCTCCAAGGACTGTGATGTCTCTACTCAGAGAAATTTCAAAGGGTTATGTCAGAGGAATTGCTATGCCTTCTCCAAGGACTGTGATGTCTCCTCTCAGAGAGATTTCTAAGGGTTCTGACAGAGGTACTGCTATGCCTTCTACAGGGACTGTGATCTCTCCTCTCAGAGATTTCTAATGGTCCTGTCAGAAGAACTACTATGCCTTCTCCAAGGACTGTGATGTCTCCTCTCAGAGAGATATCTAAGGGTCCTGTCAGAGGAACTGCTATGCCTTCTCCAAGGATGGTGATGTCTCCTCTCAGAGAGATGTCTAAGGGTTCTGGCAGAGGAACTGCTATGCCTTCTCCAAGGACTGTGATGTCTCCTTTCAGAGATATTTCTAAGGGTACTCTCAGAGGAACTGCTATGCCTTCTCCAAGGACTGTGATGTCTCCTCTCAGAGAGATATCTAAGGGTCCTGTCAGAGGAACTGCTATGCCTTCTCCAAGGATGGTGATGTCTCCTCTCAGAGAGATGTCTAAGGGTTCTGGCAGAGGAACTGCTATGCCTTCTCCAAGGACTGTGATGTCTCCTTTCAGAGATATTTCTAAGGGTACTCTCAGAGGAACTGCTATGCCTTCTCCAAGGACTTTGATGTCTCCTCTCAGAGAGATTTCTAAGGGTACTCTCAGAGGAACTGCTATGCCTTCTCCAAAAACTGTGATGTCTCCTTTATTATTTCTAAGGGTCCTGTCAGAAAAAATGATATGCCTTCTCCAAGGACTGTGATGTCTCCTCTCAGAGAGATATCTAAGTGTTCTGTCAGAGGAACTGCTATGACTTCTACAGGGACTGTGATCTCTGCTTTCATAGAGATTCCTAAGGGTCCTGTCAGAGGAACTGCTATGCCTTCTCCAAGGACTGTGATGTCTCCTCTCAGAGGGATTTCTTAGGTTCCCCTAAGAAGAACTGCTATGCCTTCTCCAAGGACTGTGGTGTCTCCTCTCAGAGAGATTTCTAAGGGTTCTGTCAGAGGAACTGCTATGCCTTCTCCAAGGACTGTGATGTCTCCTCTCAGAGAGAATTCTAAGGGTTCTGTCAGAGGTACTGCTATGCCTTCTACAGTGACTGTGATTTCTCCTCTCAGAGATTTTTAAGGGTCCTGTCAGAGGAACTGCTATGCCTTCTCCAAGGACGGTGATGTCTCTTCTCATAGATGTATAAGGGTTCAGGCAGAGGAACTGCTATGCCTTCTCCAAGGACTGTGATGTTTCCTCTCAGAGAGATTTCTAAGGGTACTCTCAGAGGAACTACTATGTCTTTTCCAAGGACTTTGATGTCTCCTCTCAGAAAGATTTCTAAGGGTACTCTCAGAGGAACTGCCATGCCTTCTCCAAGGACGATGATGTCTCCTCTACAATTTCTATGTGTCGTGTCAGAGGAACTGCTATGCCTTCTCCAAGGACTGTGATATCTTCTCTCAGAGAGATTTCTAAGGGTCCCCTCAGAAGAACTGCTATGCCTTCTCCAAGGACTGTTGTGTCTCCTTTCAGAGAGATTTCTAAGGGTTCTGTCAGAGGAACTGCTATGCCTTCTGCAAGGACTGTGATGTCCCCTCTCAGAGAGATTTTTAAGGGTTCTCTAAGAGGTACTGCTATGCCTTCTACAGGGACTGTGATTTCCCCTCTCCTCTCGGAGAGCTTTCTAAGGGTCCTGTCATAGAAACTGCTATGCCTTCTCCAAGGACTGTGATGTCTCCTCTCAGAAAGATTTACAAGGGTTCTCTAAGAGGAACTTCTCTGCCTTTTCCGAGGACTGTGATGTCTCATCTCAGAGAGATTTCTACCGGTTCTCTAAAAGGTACTGCTATGCCTTCTCCGAGGACTGTGATGTCTCCTCTCAGAGAGATTTCTAAGGGTTCTAGCAAAGGAACTGCTGTGACTTCTACAGGGACTGTGATGTCTACTCTCAGATAGATTTCTAAGGGTTCTTGCAGAGGAACTGCTATGCCTTCTCTAAGGACTTTGATGTCTCCTCTCAGAGAGTTTTCTAAGGGATCTGTCAGAGGAACTGCTATGCCTTCTCCAAGGACTGTGATGTCTCCTCTCAGAGAAATTTCTAAGTGTCCTGTCAGAGGAACTGCTATGCCTTCTACACGGACTGTGATCTCTCTTCTCAGAGAAACTTCTAAGGGTCCTGTCAGAGGAACTACTATGCCGTCTTCAAGAACTGTGATGTCTCCTCACAGAGAGATTTCTAAGTGTCCTGTCAGAGGAACTGCTGTGCCTTCTCCAAGGACTTTTATGTCTCCTCTCAGAAAGATGTCTAAGGGTTCTGGCAGAGGAACTGCTATGCCTTCTCCAAGGACTGTGATGTCTCCTCTCAGAGAGATTTCTAAGGGTACTCTCACAGGAACTGCTCTGTCTTCTCCGAGGACTGCGATGTCTCCTGTCAGAGAGATTTCTAAGGGTTCTTGCAGAGGAACTGCTATGACTTCTACAGGGAATGTGATGTCTCCTCTCAGAGAGATTTCTAAGGGTTCTGTCAGAGGTACTGCTATGCCTTCTACAGGGACTGTGATCTCTCCTCTCAGAGAGATTTCTAAGGGTCCTCTCAGAGAAACTGCTATGCCTTCTCCAAAAACTGTGATGTCTCCTCTAAAATTTGTTAGGGTCCTCTCAGAGGATCTGTTATGCCTTCTCCAAGGACTGTGATGTCTCCTTTCAGAGACATTTCTAAGGGTTCTATCAGAGGAACTGCTATGCCTTTTCCAAGGACTGTGATATCTCCTCTTAGATTTCTAAGGGATCTGTCAGAGGAACTGCTATGCCTTCTGCAAGGATGGTGATGTCTCCTCTCAGAGAGATTTCTAAAAGATCTGTCAGAGGAACTGCTATGCCTTCTCCAAGGACTGTGATGTCTCCTCTCAGAGAGATATCTAAGGGTCCTGTCAGAGGAACTGCTATGCCTTCTCCAAGGATGGTGATGTCTCCTCTCAGAGAGATGTCTAAGGGTTCTGGCAGAGGAACTGCTATGCCTTCTCCAAGGACTGTGATGTCTCCTTTCAGAGATATTTCTAAGGGTACTCTCAGAGGAACTGCTATGCCTTCTCCAAGGACTTTGATGTCTCCTCTCAGAGAGATTTCTAAGGGTACTCTCAGAGGAACTGCTATGCCTTCTCCAAAAACTGTGATGTCTCCTTTATTATTTCTAAGGGTCCTGTCAGAAAAAATGATATGCCTTCTCCAAGGACTGTGATGTCTCCTCTCAGAGAGATATCTAAGTGTTCTGTCAGAGGAACTGCTATGACTTCTACAGGGACTGTGATCTCTGCTTTCATAGAGATTCCTAAGGGTCCTGTCAGAGGAACTGCTATGCCTTCTCCAAGGACTGTGATGTCTCCTCTCAGAGGGATTTCTTAGGTTCCCCTAAGAAGAACTGCTATGCCTTCTCCAAGGACTGTGGTGTCTCCTCTCAGAGAGATTTCTAAGGGTTCTGTCAGAGGAACTGCTATGCCTTCTACAGTGTCTGTGATTTCTCCTCTCAGAGATTTTTAAGGGTCCTGTCAGAGGAACTGCTATGCCTTCTCCAAGGACGGTGATGTCTCTTCTCATAGATGTATAAGGGTTCAGGCAGAGGAACTGCTATGCCTTCTCCAAGGACTGTGATGTTTCCTCTCAGAGAGATTTCTAAGGGTACTCTCAGAGGAACTACTGTGTCTTTTCCAAGGACTTTGATGTCTCCTCTCAGAAAGATTTCTAAGGGTACTCTCAGAGGAACTGCCATGCCTTCTCCAAGGACGATGATGTCTCCTCTACAATTTCTATGTGTCGTGTCAGAGGAACTGCTATGCCTTCTCCAAGGACTGTGATATCTTCTCTCAGAGAGATTTCTAAGGGTCCCCTCAGAAGAACTGCTATGCCTTCTCCAAGGACTGTTGTGTCTCCTTTCAGAGAGATTTCTAAGGGTTCTGTCAGAGGAACTGCTATGCCTTCTGCAAGGACTGTGATGTCCCCTCTCAGAGAGATTTTTAAGGGTTCTCTAAGAGGTACTGCTATGCCTTCTACAGGGACTGTGATTTCCCCTCTCCTCTCGGAGAGATTTCTAAGGGTCCTGTCATAGAAACTGCTATGCCTTCTCCAAGGACTGTGATGTCTCCTCTCAGAAAGATTTACAAGGGTTCTCTAAGAGGAACTTCTCTGCCTTTTCCGAGGACTGTGATGTCTCATCTCAGAGAGATTTCTACCGGTTCTCTAAAAGGTACTGCTATGCCTTCTCCGAGGACTGTGATGTCTCCTCTCAGAGAGATTTCTAAGGGTTCTAGCAAAGGAACTGCTGTGACTTCTACAGGGACTGTGATGTCTACTCTCAGATAGATTTCTAAGGGTTCTTGCAGAGGAACTGCTATGCCTTCTCTAAGGACTTTGATGTCTCCTCTCAGAGAGATTTCTAAGGGATCTGTCAGAGGAACTGCTATGCCTTCTCCAAGGACTGTGATGTCTCCTCTCAGAGAAATTTCTAAGTGTCCTGTCAGAGGAACTGCTATGCCTTCTACACGGACAGTGATCTCTCTTCTCAGAGAAACTTCTAAGGGTCCTGTCAGAGGAACTACTATGCCGTCTTCAAGAACTGTGATGTCTCCTCACAGAGAGATTTCTAAGTGTCCTGTCAGAGGAACTGCTGTGCCTTCTCCAAGGACTTTTATGTCTCCTCTCAGAAAGATGTCTAAGGGTTCTGGCAGAGGAACTGCTATGCCTTCTCCAAGGACTGTGATGTCTCCTCTCAGAGAGATTTCTAAGGGTACTCTCACAGGAACTGCTCTGTCTTCTCCGAGGACTGCGATGTCTCCTGTCAGAGAGATTTCTAAGGGTTCTTGCAGAGGAACTGCTATGACTTCTACAGGGAATGTGATGTCTCCTCTCAGAGAGATTTCTAAGGGTTCTGTCAGAGGTACTGCTATGCCTTCTACGGGGACTGTGATCTCTCCTCTCAGAGAGATTTCTAAGGGTCCTCTCAGAGAAACTGCTATGCCTTCTCCAAAAACTGTGATGTCTCCTCTAAAATTTGTTAGGGTCCTCTCAGAGGATCTGTTATGCCTTCTCCAAGGACTGTGATGTCTCCTTTCAGAGACATTTCTAAGGGTTCTATCAGAGGAACTGCTATGCCTTTTCCAAGGACTGTGATATCTCCTCTTAGATTTCTAAGGGATCTGTCAGAGGAACTGCTATGCCTTCTGCAAGGATGGTGATGTCTCCTCTCAGAGAGATTTCTAAAAGATCTGTCAGAGGAACTGCTATGCCTTCTCCAAGGACGGTGATATCTCCTCTCAGAGAGATTTCTAAGGGTATACTCAGAAGAACTTCTATGCCTTCTCCAAGGACTGTGATGTCTCTTCTCAGAGAGAATTCTAAAAAGTCCTCTCAGATGAACTGCCATGCCTTCTCCAAGGACTTTGATGTCTCCTCTCAGAGAGATTTCTAAGGGTAATTTCAGAGGAACTGCTATGCCTTCGCCAAAAACTGTGATGTCTCCTCTATGATTTCTAAGGTTCCTCTCAGAGGAACTGCTATGCCTTCTCCAAGGACTGTGATGTCTCCTCTCAGAGAGATTTCTAAGTGTCCTGTCAGAGGAACTGCAATGCCTTCTACAGGGACTGTGATATCTCCTCTCAGAGAGGTTTCTAAGTGTCCTGTCAGAGGAACTGCTATGCCTTCTCCAAGGACTGTGATGTCTCCTCTCAGAGAGATTTCTAAGGGTTCTGTCAGAGGAACTGCTATGCCTTCTACAGGGACTATGATGTCTTCTCTCAGAGAGATTTCTAAGGGATCTGTCAGAGGAACTGCTTTGCCTTCTCTAATGACTGTGATGTCTCCTCTCAGAGAGATTTCTAAGGGTCCTCTCAGAGGAACTGCTATGCCTTCTCTAAGGACTGTGATGTCTACTCTCAGAGAAACTTCCATAACTTCTCTGAGGAAGCCTCTGATGGGTCCTTTCAAATGGCTTATTACATAGGGTTCTCTCCCTGAAGAAGCCTTGTTTTTCTTTTGGTGTGGGTTTCTTTCCAAAATTACTCCATAGCATTCCTTTCAAGATTGGTTAGATATCTTCCAATCTTCTCTTTGGCCTGAAATTAGGCTCCTACTTTAGAAGAGTTTTTAGACTCTAGATTGAATATATCACCACTACAGCCTTTCTTTGCTCTACTGTAGACATTTTGAACTCTGTTCAAACGTTCTGCCATTGATTTAGCTTGGTTAAAGACATCTCTTCCACAAACTAAGATCTTCTGCAATTACAAAAATCTGGGTAGGAAAGAGCTTGCTTGTTTGGGCTGTTGAGCTCATATATAGTGCTCACTTGCTCCCTGCAACTTGTACTTTTGCTTAGGGGTTGACAATGTTGACCTGTGCCCGACAACAGGTGCTCACGCTCCTTTGCTATCTGCCATTATTTAATCATTGGCTCTTGTTTGGGGTGCAAGTTTTTGCTTGACCACAAATTGACTCACCTCCTGTTATGAAAGAGTTTATCTTAGACCGGCCTGTGTGTGAAAGCAACCATTTTATGGGTTTTTTGAAATGCCTACCTGCCTTAAGCCACGAAAATGCATTGGAGAAATTTGGGCTGGAAGGATTACTTAGGTTGTCTCTGAGAATACACAGTACTTACTTGGGTGGTTTGAATTCTGCTTCTTGGCAGACCCCTCAGTGTTCTAGGACATACTGAGTTTGTAGAGCCTTGTGCTTTCTGTTGTAGGTCGATTGGTGATTGTTTTAACTGGATATGTTGACACATAGGTTTTCTGGCAGATGATGCAGCATTCTTCCATGGATCTGCTCTGTTTTCTGCAGGATAATTTGAGATCTGAGGTTTTTTTCCATTTTTTAATTGAGATCTAAAGATGCAACTGTGTCTCACCATGGCTCTCATGGGTGCTGTGCCTTCTCCAAGAACTGTGATGTCTCCTCTCAGAAAGATTTCTAGGGGTTCTCTTAGAGGAAGTGGTATGCCTTCTCCAAGGACTGTGATGTCTCTACTCAGAGAAATTTCAAAGGGTTATGTCAGAGGAATTGCTATGCCTTCTCCAAGGACTGTGATGTCTCCTCTCAGAGAGATTTCTAAGGGTTCTGACAGAGGTACTGCTATGCCTTCTACAGGGACTGTGATCTCTCCTCTCAGAGATTTCTAATGGTCCTGTCAGAAGAACTACTATGCCTTCTCCAAGGACTGTGATGTCTCCTCTCAGAGAGATATCTAAGGGTCCTGTCAGAGGAACTGCTATGCCTTCTCCAAGGATGGTGATGTCTCCTCTCAGAGAGATGTCTAAGGGTTCTGGCAGAGGAACTGCTATGCCTTCTCCAAGGACTGTGATGTCTCCTTTCAGAGATATTTCTAAGGGTACTCTCAGAGGAACTGCTATGCCTTCTCCAAGGACTGTGATGTCTCCTCTCAGAGAGATATCTAAGGGTCCTGTCAGAGGAACTGCTATGCCTTCTCCAAGGATGGTGATGTCTCCTCTCAGAGAGATGTCTAAGGGTTCTGGCAGAGGAACTGCTATGCCTTCTCCAAGGACTGTGATGTCTCCTTTCAGAGATATTTCTAAGGGTACTCTCAGAGGAACTGCTATGCCTTCTCCAAGGACTTTGATGTCTCCTCTCAGAGAGATTTCTAAGGGTACTCTCAGAGGAACTGCTATGCCTTCTCCAAAAACTGTGATGTCTCCTTTATTATTTCTAAGGGTCCTGTCAGAAAAAATGATATGCCTTCTCCAAGGACTGTGATGTCTCCTCTCAGAGAGATATCTAAGTGTTCTGTCAGAGGAACTGCTATGACTTCTACAGGGACTGTGATCTCTGCTTTCATAGAGATTCCTAAGGGTCCTGTCAGAGGAACTGCTATGCCTTCTCCAAGGACTGTGATGTCTCCTCTCAGAGGGATTTCTTAGGTTCCCCTAAGAAGAACTGCTATGCCTTCTCCAAGGACTGTGGTGTCTCCTCTCAGAGAGATTTCTAAGGGTTCTGTCAGAGGAACTGCTATGCCTTCTACAGTGTCTGTGATTTCTCCTCTCAGAGATTTTTAAGGGTCCTGTCAGAGGAACTGCTATGCCTTCTCCAAGGACGGTGATGTCTCTTCTCATAGATGTATAAGGGTTCAGGCAGAGGAACTGCTATGCCTTCTCCAAGGACTGTGATGTTTCCTCTCAGAGAGATTTCTAAGGGTACTCTCAGAGGAACTACTGTGTCTTTTCCAAGGACTTTGATGTCTCCTCTCAGAAAGATTTCTAAGGGTACTCTCAGAGGAACTGCCATGCCTTCTCCAAGGACGATGATGTCTCCTCTACAATTTCTATGTGTCGTGTCAGAGGAACTGCTATGCCTTCTCCAAGGACTGTGATATCTTCTCTCAGAGAGATTTCTAAGGGTCCCCTCAGAAGAACTGCTATGCCTTCTCCAAGGACTGTTGTGTCTCCTTTCAGAGAGATTTCTAAGGGTTCTGTCAGAGGAACTGCTATGCCTTCTGCAAGGACTGTGATGTCCCCTCTCAGAGAGATTTTTAAGGGTTCTCTAAGAGGTACTGCTATGCCTTCTACAGGGACTGTGATTTCCCCTCTCCTCTCGGAGAGATTTCTAAGGGTCCTGTCATAGAAACTGCTATGCCTTCTCCAAGGACTGTGATGTCTCCTCTCAGAAAGATTTACAAGGGTTCTCTAAGAGGAACTTCTCTGCCTTTTCCGAGGACTGTGATGTCTCATCTCAGAGAGATTTCTACCGGTTCTCTAAAAGGTACTGCTATGCCTTCTCCGAGGACTGTGATGTCTCCTCTCAGAGAGATTTCTAAGGGTTCTAGCAAAGGAACTGCTGTGACTTCTACAGGGACTGTGATGTCTACTCTCAGATAGATTTCTAAGGGTTCTTGCAGAGGAACTGCTATGCCTTCTCTAAGGACTTTGATGTCTCCTCTCAGAGAGATTTCTAAGGGATCTGTCAGAGGAACTGCTATGCCTTCTCCAAGGACTGTGATGTCTCCTCTCAGAGAAATTTCTAAGTGTCCTGTCAGAGGAACTGCTATGCCTTCTACACGGACAGTGATCTCTCTTCTCAGAGAAACTTCTAAGGGTCCTGTCAGAGGAACTACTATGCCGTCTTCAAGAACTGTGATGTCTCCTCACAGAGAGATTTCTAAGTGTCCTGTCAGAGGAACTGCTGTGCCTTCTCCAAGGACTTTTATGTCTCCTCTCAGAAAGATGTCTAAGGGTTCTGGCAGAGGAACTGCTATGCCTTCTCCAAGGACTGTGATGTCTCCTCTCAGAGAGATTTCTAAGGGTACTCTCACAGGAACTGCTCTGTCTTCTCCGAGGACTGCGATGTCTCCTGTCAGAGAGATTTCTAAGGGTTCTTGCAGAGGAACTGCTATGACTTCTACAGGGAATGTGATGTCTCCTCTCAGAGAGATTTCTAAGGGTTCTGTCAGAGGTACTGCTATGCCTTCTACGGGGACTGTGATCTCTCCTCTCAGAGAGATTTCTAAGGGTCCTCTCAGAGAAACTGCTATGCCTTCTCCAAAAACTGTGATGTCTCCTCTAAAATTTGTTAGGGTCCTCTCAGAGGATCTGTTATGCCTTCTCCAAGGACTGTGATGTCTCCTTTCAGAGACATTTCTAAGGGTTCTATCAGAGGAACTGCTATGCCTTTTCCAAGGACTGTGATATCTCCTCTTAGATTTCTAAGGGATCTGTCAGAGGAACTGCTATGCCTTCTGCAAGGATGGTGATGTCTCCTCTCAGAGAGATTTCTAAAAGATCTGTCAGAGGAACTGCTATGCCTTCTCCAAGGACGGTGATATCTCCTCTCAGAGAGATTTCTAAGGGTATACTCAGAAGAACTTCTATGCCTTCTCCAAGGACTGTGATGTCTCTTCTCAGAGAGAATTCTAAAAGTCCTCTCAGATGAACTGCCATGCCTTCTCCAAGGACTTTGATGTCTCCTCTCAGAGAGATTTCTAAGGGTAATTTCAGAGGAACTGCTATGCCTTCGCCAAAAACTGTGATGTCTCCTCTATGATTTCTAAGGTTCCTCTCAGAGGAACTGCTATGCCTTCTCCAAGGACTGTGATGTCTCCTCTCAGAGAGATTTCTAAGTGTCCTGTCAGAGGAACTGCAATGCCTTCTACAGGGACTGTGATATCTCCTCTCAGAGAGGTTTCTAAGTGTCCTGTCAGAGGAACTGCTATGCCTTCTCCAAGGACTGTGATGTCTCCTCTCAGAGAGATTTCTAAGGGTTCTGTCAGAGGAACTGCTATGCCTTCTACAGGGACTATGATGTCTTCTCTCAGAGAGATTTCTAAGGGATCTGTCAGAGGAACTGCTTTGCCTTCTCTAATGACTGTGATGTCTCCTCTCAGAGAGATTTCTAAGGGTCCTCTCAGAGGAACTGCTATGCCTTCTCTAAGGACTGTGATGTCTACTCTCAGAGAAACTTCCATAACTTCTCTGAGGAAGCCTCTGATGGGTCCTTTCAAATGGCTTATTACATAGGGTTCTCTCCCTGAAGAAGCCTTGTTTTTCTTTTGGTGTGGGTTTCTTTCCAAAATTACTCCATAGCATTCCTTTCAAGATTGGTTAGATATCTTCCAATCTTCTCTTTGGCCTGAAATTAGGCTCCTACTTTAGAAGAGTTTTTAGACTCTAGATTGAATATATCACCACTACAGCCTTTCTTTGCTCTACTGTAGACATTTTGAACTCTGTTCAAACGTTCTGCCATTGATTTAGCTTGGTTAAAGACATCTCTTCCACAAACTAAGATCTTCTGCAATTACAAAAATCTGGGTAGGAAAGAGCTTGCTTGTTTGGGCTGTTGAGCTCATATATAGTGCTCACTTGCTCCCTGCAACTTGTACTTTTGCTTAGGGGTTGACAATGTTGACCTGTGCCCGACAACAGGTGCTCACGCTCCTTTGCTATCTGCCATTATTTAATCATTGGCTCTTGTTTGGGGTGCAAGTTTTTGCTTGACCACAAATTGACTCACCTCCTGTTATGAAAGAGTTTATCTTAGACCGGCCTGTGTGTGAAAGCAACCATTTTATGGGTTTTTTGAAATGCCTACCTGCCTTAAGCCACGAAAATGCATTGGAGAAATTTGGGCTGGAAGGATTACTTAGGTTGTCTCTGAGAATACACAGTACTTACTTGGGTGGTTTGAATTCTGCTTCTTGGCAGACCCCTCAGTGTTCTAGGACATACTGAGTTTGTAGAGCCTTGTGCTTTCTGTTGTAGGTCGATTGGTGATTGTTTTAACTGGATATGTTGACACATAGGTTTTCTGGCAGATGATGCAGCATTCTTCCATGGATCTGCTCTGTTTTCTGCAGGATAATTTGAGATCTGAGGTTTTTTTCCATTTTTTAATTGAGATCTAAAGATGCAACTGTGTCTCACCATGGCTCTCATGGGTGCTGTGCCTTCTCCAAGAACTGTGATGTCTCCTCTCAGAAAGATTTCTAGGGGTTCTCTTAGAGGAAGTGGTATGCCTTCTCCAAGGACTGTGATGTCTCTACTCAGAGAAATTTCAAAGGGTTATGTCAGAGGAATTGCTATGCCTTCTCCAAGGACTGTGATGTCTCCTCTCAGAGAGATTTCTAAGGGTTCTGACAGAGGTACTGCTATGCCTTCTACAGGGACTGTGATCTCTCCTCTCAGAGATTTCTAATGGTCCTGTCAGAAGAACTACTATGCCTTCTCCAAGGACTGTGATGTCTCCTCTCAGAGAGATATCTAAGGGTCCTGTCAGAGGAACTGCTATGCCTTCTCCAAGGATGGTGATGTCTCCTCTCAGAGAGATGTCTAAGGGTTCTGGCAGAGGAACTGCTATGCCTTCTCCAAGGACTGTGATGTCTCCTTTCAGAGATATTTCTAAGGGTACTCTCAGAGGAACTGCTATGCCTTCTCCAAGGACTGTGATGTCTCCTCTCAGAGAGATATCTAAGGGTCCTGTCAGAGGAACTGCTATGCCTTCTCCAAGGATGGTGATGTCTCCTCTCAGAGAGATGTCTAAGGGTTCTGGCAGAGGAACTGCTATGCCTTCTCCAAGGACTGTGATGTCTCCTTTCAGAGATATTTCTAAGGGTACTCTCAGAGGAACTGCTATGCCTTCTCCAAGGACTTTGATGTCTCCTCTCAGAGAGATTTCTAAGGGTACTCTCAGAGGAACTGCTATGCCTTCTCCAAAAACTGTGATGTCTCCTTTATTATTTCTAAGGGTCCTGTCAGAAAAAATGATATGCCTTCTCCAAGGACTGTGATGTCTCCTCTCAGAGAGATATCTAAGTGTTCTGTCAGAGGAACTGCTATGACTTCTACAGGGACTGTGATCTCTGCTTTCATAGAGATTCCTAAGGGTCCTGTCAGAGGAACTGCTATGCCTTCTCCAAGGACTGTGATGTCTCCTCTCAGAGGGATTTCTTAGGTTCCCCTAAGAAGAACTGCTATGCCTTCTCCAAGGACTGTGGTGTCTCCTCTCAGAGAGATTTCTAAGGGTTCTGTCAGAGGAACTGCTATGCCTTCTCCAAGGACTGTGATGTCTCCTCTCAGAGAGAATTCTAAGGGTTCTGTCAGAGGTACTGCTATGCCTTCTACAGTGACTGTGATTTCTCCTCTCAGAGATTTTTAAGGGTCCTGTCAGAGGAACTGCTATGCCTTCTCCAAGGACGGTGATGTCTCTTCTCATAGATGTATAAGGGTTCAGGCAGAGGAACTGCTATGCCTTCTCCAAGGACTGTGATGTTTCCTCTCAGAGAGATTTCTAAGGGTACTCTCAGAGGAACTACTATGTCTTTTCCAAGGACTTTGATGTCTCCTCTCAGAAAGATTTCTAAGGGTACTCTCAGAGGAACTGCCATGCCTTCTCCAAGGACGATGATGTCTCCTCTACAATTTCTATGTGTCGTGTCAGAGGAACTGCTATGCCTTCTCCAAGGACTGTGATATCTTCTCTCAGAGAGATTTCTAAGGGTCCCCTCAGAAGAACTGCTATGCCTTCTCCAAGGACTGTTGTGTCTCCTTTCAGAGAGATTTCTAAGGGTTCTGTCAGAGGAACTGCTATGCCTTCTGCAAGGACTGTGATGTCCCCTCTCAGAGAGATTTTTAAGGGTTCTCTAAGAGGTACTGCTATGCCTTCTACAGGGACTGTGATTTCCCCTCTCCTCTCGGAGAGATTTCTAAGGGTCCTGTCATAGAAACTGCTATGCCTTCTCCAAGGACTGTGATGTCTCCTCTCAGAAAGATTTACAAGGGTTCTCTAAGAGGAACTTCTCTGCCTTTTCCGAGGACTGTGATGTCTCATCTCAGAGAGATTTCTACCGGTTCTCTAAAAGGTACTGCTATGCCTTCTCCGAGGGACTGTGATGTCTCCTCTCAGAGAGATTTCTAAGGGTTCTAGCAAAGGAACTGCTGTGACTTCTACAGGGACTGTGATGTCTACTCTCAGATAGATTTCTAAGGGTTCTTGCAGAGGAACTGCTATGCCTTCTCTAAGGACTTTGATGTCTCCTCTCAGAGAGATTTCTAAGGGATCTGTCAGAGGAACTGCTATGCCTTCTCCAAGGACTGTGATGTCTCCTCTCAGAGAAATTTCTAAGTGTCCTGTCAGAGGAACTGCTATGACTTCTACACGGACTGTTATCTCTCTTCTCAGAGAAACTTCTAAGGGTCCTGTCAGAGGAACTACTATGCCGTCTTCAAGAACTGTGATGTCTCCTCTCAGAGAGATTTCTAAGGGTACTCTCACAGGAACTGCTCTGTCTTCTCCGAGGACTGCGATGTCTCCTGTCAGAGAGATTTCTAAGGGTTCTTGCAGAGGAACTGCTATGACTTCTACAGGGAATGTGATGTCTCCTCTCAGAGAGATTTCTAAGGGTTCTGTCAGAGGTACTGCTATGCCTTCTACAGGGACTGTGATCTCTCCTCTCAGAGAGATTTCTAAGGGTCCTCTCAGAGAAACTGCTATGCCTTCTCCAAAAACTGTGATGTCTCCTCTAAAATTTGTTAGGGTCCTCTCAGAGGATCTGTTATGCCTTCTCCAAGCACTGTGATGTCTCCTTTCAGAGACATTTCTAAGGGTTCTATCAGAGGAACTGCTATGCCTTTTCCAAGGACTGTGATATCTCCTCTTAGATTTCTAAGGGATCTGTCAGAGGAACTGCTATGCCTTCTGCAAGGATGGTGATGTCTCCTCTCAGAGAGATTTCTAAAAGATCTGTCAGAGGAACTGCTATGCCTTCTCCAAGGACGGTGATATCTCCTCTCAAAGAGATTTCTAAGGGTATACTCAGAAGAACTTCTATGCCTTCTCCAAGGACTGTGATGTCTCTTCTCAGAGAGAATTCTAAAAGTCCTCTCAGATGAACTGCCATGCCTTCTCCAAGGACTTTGATGTCTCCTCTCAGAGAGATTTCTAAGGGTAATTTCAGAGGAACTGCTATGCCTTCGCCAAAAACTGTGATGTCTCCTCTATGATTTCTAAGGTTCCTCTCAGAGGAACTGCTATGCCTTCTCCAAGGACTGTGATGTCTCCTCTCAGAGAGATTTCTAAGTGTCCTGTCAGAGGAACTTCAATGCCTTCTACAGGGACTGTGATATCTCCTCTCAGAGAGGTTTCTAAGTGTCCTGTCAGAGGAACTGCTATGCCTTCTCCAAGGACTGTGATGTCTCCTCTCAGAGAGATTTCTAAGGGTTCTGTCAGAGGAACTGCTATGCCTTCTACAGGGACTATGATGTCTTCTCTCAGAGAGATTTCTAAGGGATCTGTCAGAGGAACTGCTTTGCCTTCTCTAATGACTGTGATGTCTCCTCTCAGAGAGATTTCTAAGGGTCCTCTCAGAGGAACTGCTATGCCTTCTCTAAGGACTGTGATGTCTACTCTCAGAGAAACTTCCATAACTTCTCTGAGGAAGCCTCTGATGGGTCCTTTCAAATGGCTTATTACATAGGGTTCTCTCCCTGAAGAAGCCTTGTTTTTCTTTTGGTGTGGGTTTCTTTCCAAAATTACTCCATAGCATTCCTTTCAAGATTGATTAGATATCTTCCAATCTTCTCTTTGGCCTGAAATTAGGCTCCTACTTTAGAAGAGTTTTTAGACTCTAGATTGAATATATCACCACTACAGCCTTTCTTTGCTCTACTGTAGACATTTTGAACTCTGTTCAAACGTTCTGCCATTGATTTAGCTTGGTTAAAGACATCTCTTCCACAAACTAAGATCTTCTGCAATTACAAAAATCTGGGTAGGAAAGAGCTTGCTTGTTTGGGCTGTTGAGCTCATATATAGTGCTCACTTGCTCCCTGCAACTTGTACTTTTGCTTAGGGGTTGACAATGTTGACCTGTGCCCGACAACAGGTGCTCACGCTCCTTTGCTATCTGCCATTATTTAATCATTGGCTCTTGTTTGGGGTGCAAGTTTTTGCTTGACCACAAATTGACTCACCTCCTGTTATGAAAGAGTTTATCTTAGACCGGCCTGTGTGTGAAAGCAACCATTTTATGGGTTTTTTGAAATGCCTACCTGCCTTAAGCCACGAAAATGCATTGGAGAAATTTGGGCTGGAAGGATTACTTAGGTTGTCTCTGAGAATACACAGTACTTACTTGGGTGGTTTGAATTCTGCTTCTTGGCAGACCCCTCAGTGTTCTAGGACATACTGAGTTTGTAGAGCCTTGTGCTTTCTGTTGTAGGTCGATTGGTGATTGTTTTAACTGGATATGTTGACACATAGGTTTTCTGGCAGATGATGCAGCATTCTTCCATGGATCTGCTCTGTTTTCTGCAGGATAATTTGAGATCTGAGGTTTTTTTTCCATTTTTTAATTGAGATCTAAAGATGCAACTGTGTCTCACCATGGCTCTCATGGGTGCTGTGCCTTCTCCAAGAACTGTGATGTCTCCTCTCAGAAAGATTTCTAGGGGTTCTCTTAGAGGAAGTGGTATGCCTTCTCCAAGGACTGTGATGTCTCTACTCAGAGAAATTTCAAAGGGTTATGTCAGAGGAATTGCTATGCCTTCTCCAAGGACTGTGATGTCTCCTCTCAGAGAGATTTCTAAGGGTTCTGACAGAGGTACTGCTATGCCTTCTACAGGGACTGTGATCTCTCCTCTCAGAGATTTCTAATGGTCCTGTCAGAAGAACTACTATGCCTTCTCCAAGGACTGTGATGTCTCCTCTCAGAGAGATATCTAAGGGTCCTGTCAGAGGAACTGCTATGCCTTCTCCAAGGATGGTGATGTCTCCTCTCAGAGAGATGTCTAAGGGTTCTGGCAGAGGAACTGCTATGCCTTCTCCAAGGACTGTGATGTCTCCTTTCAGAGATATTTCTAAGGGTACTCTCAGAGGAACTGCTATGCCTTCTCCAAGGACTGTGATGTCTCCTCTCAGAGAGATATCTAAGGGTCCTGTCAGAGGAACTGCTATGCCTTCTCCAAGGATGGTGATGTCTCCTCTCAGAGAGATGTCTAAGGGTTCTGGCAGAGGAACTGCTATGCCTTCTCCAAGGACTGTGATGTCTCCTTTCAGAGATATTTCTAAGGGTACTCTCAGAGGAACTGCTATGCCTTCTCCAAGGACTTTGATGTCTCCTCTCAGAGAGATTTCTAAGGGTACTCTCAGAGGAACTGCTATGCCTTCTCCAAAAACTGTGATGTCTCCTTTATTATTTCTAAGGGTCCTGTCAGAAAAAATGATATGCCTTCTCCAAGGACTGTGATGTCTCCTCTCAGAGAGATATCTAAGTGTTCTGTCAGAGGAACTGCTATGACTTCTACAGGGACTGTGATCTCTGCTTTCATAGAGATTCCTAAGGGTCCTGTCAGAGGAACTGCTATGCCTTCTCCAAGGACTGTGATGTCTCCTCTCAGAGGGATTTCTTAGGTTCCCCTAAGAAGAACTGCTATGCCTTCTCCAAGGACTGTGGTGTCTCCTCTCAGAGAGATTTCTAAGGGTTCTGTCAGAGGAACTGCTATGCCTTCTCCAAGGACTGTGATGTCTCCTCTCAGAGAGAATTCTAAGGG
The DNA here is from genome assembly GCF_011762505.2 of Arvicanthis niloticus. Lineage (NCBI taxonomy): Eukaryota > Metazoa > Chordata > Mammalia > Rodentia > Muridae > Arvicanthis > Arvicanthis niloticus. The sequence goes on from NC_047658.1 coordinate 475,077, forward strand.
TTCTGTCAGAGGTACTGCTATGCCTTCTACAGTGACTGTGATTTCTCCTCTCAGAGATTTTTAAGGGTCCTGTCAGAGGAACTGCTATGCCTTCTCCAAGGACGGTGATGTCTCTTCTCATAGATGTATAAGGGTTCAGGCAGAGGAACTGCTATGCCTTCTCCAAGGACTGTGATGTTTCCTCTCAGAGAGATTTCTAAGGGTACTCTCAGAGGAACTACTATGTCTTTTCCAAGGACTTTGATGTCTCCTCTCAGAAAGATTTCTAAGGGTACTCTCAGAGGAACTGCCATGCCTTCTCCAAGGACGATGATGTCTCCTCTACAATTTCTATGTGTCGTGTCAGAGGAACTGCTATGCCTTCTCCAAGGACTGTGATATCTTCTCTCAGAGAGATTTCTAAGGGTCCCCTCAGAAGAACTGCTATGCCTTCTCCAAGGACTGTTGTGTCTCCTTTCAGAGAGATTTCTAAGGGTTCTGTCAGAGGAACTGCTATGCCTTCTGCAAGGACTGTGATGTCCCCTCTCAGAGAGATTTTTAAGGGTTCTCTAAGAGGTACTGCTATGCCTTCTACAGGGACTGTGATTTCCCCTCTCCTCTCGGAGAGATTTCTAAGGGTCCTGTCATAGAAACTGCTATGCCTTCTCCAAGGACTGTGATGTCTCCTCTCAGAAAGATTTACAAGGGTTCTCTAAGAGGAACTTCTCTGCCTTTTCCGAGGACTGTGATGTCTCATCTCAGAGAGATTTCTACCGGTTCTCTAAAAGGTACTGCTATGCCTTCTCCGAGGACTGTGATGTCTCCTCTCAGAGAGATTTCTAAGGGTTCTAGCAAAGGAACTGCTGTGACTTCTACAGGGACTGTGATGTCTACTCTCAGATAGATTTCTAAGGGTTCTTGCAGAGGAACTGCTATGCCTTCTCTAAGGACTTTGATGTCTCCTCTCAGAGAGTTTTCTAAGGGATCTGTCAGAGGAACTGCTATGCCTTCTCCAAGGACTGTGATGTCTCCTCTCAGAGAAATTTCTAAGTGTCCTGTCAGAGGAACTGCTATGCCTTCTACACGGACTGTGATCTCTCTTCTCAGAGAAACTTCTAAGGGTCCTGTCAGAGGAACTACTATGCCGTCTTCAAGAACTGTGATGTCTCCTCACAGAGAGATTTCTAAGTGTCCTGTCAGAGGAACTGCTGTGCCTTCTCCAAGGACTTTTATGTCTCCTCTCAGAAAGATGTCTAAGGGTTCTGGCAGAGGAACTGCTATGCCTTCTCCAAGGACTGTGATGTCTCCTCTCAGAGAGATTTCTAAGGGTACTCTCACAGGAACTGCTCTGTCTTCTCCGAGGACTGCGATGTCTCCTGTCAGAGAGATTTCTAAGGGTTCTTGCAGAGGAACTGCTATGACTTCTACAGGGAATGTGATGTCTCCTCTCAGAGAGATTTCTAAGGGTTCTGTCAGAGGTACTGCTATGCCTTCTACGGGGACTGTGATCTCTCCTCTCAGAGAGATTTCTAAGGGTCCTCTCAGAGAAACTGCTATGCCTTCTCCAAAAACTGTGATGTCTCCTCTAAAATTTGTTAGGGTCCTCTCAGAGGATCTGTTATGCCTTCTCCAAGGACTGTGATGTCTCCTTTCAGAGACATTTCTAAGGGTTCTATCAGAGGAACTGCTATGCCTTTTCCAAGGACTGTGATATCTCCTCTTAGATTTCTAAGGGATCTGTCAGAGGAACTGCTATGCCTTCTGCAAGGATGGTGATGTCTCCTCTCAGAGAGATTTCTAAAAGATCTGTCAGAGGAACTGCTATGCCTTCTCCAAGGACGGTGATATCTCCTCTCAGAGAGATTTCTAAGGGTATACTCAGAAGAACTTCTATGCCTTCTCCAAGGACTGTGATGTCTCTTCTCAGAGAGAATTCTAAAAGTCCTCTCAGATGAACTGCCATGCCTTCTCCAAGGACTTTGATGTCTCCTCTCAGAGAGATTTCTAAGGGTAATTTCAGAGGAACTGCTATGCCTTCGCCAAAAACTGTGATGTCTCCTCTATGATTTCTAAGGTTCCTCTCAGAGGAACTGCTATGCCTTCTCCAAGGACTGTGATGTCTCCTCTCAGAGAGATTTCTAAGTGTCCTGTCAGAGGAACTGCAATGCCTTCTACAGGGACTGTGATATCTCCTCTCAGAGAGGTTTCTAAGTGTCCTGTCAGAGGAACTGCTATGCCTTCTCCAAGGACTGTGATGTCTCCTCTCAGAGAGATTTCTAAGGGTTCTGTCAGAGGAACTGCTATGCCTTCTACAGGGACTATGATGTCTTCTCTCAGAGAGATTTCTAAGGGATCTGTCAGAGGAACTGCTTTGCCTTCTCTAATGACTGTGATGTCTCCTCTCAGAGAGATTTCTAAGGGTCCTCTCAGAGGAACTGCTATGCCTTCTCTAAGGACTGTGATGTCTACTCTCAGAGAAACTTCCATAACTTCTCTGAGGAAGCCTCTGATGGGTCCTTTCAAATGGCTTATTACATAGGGTTCTCTCCCTGAAGAAGCCTTGTTTTTCTTTTGGTGTGGGTTTCTTTCCAAAATTACTCCATAGCATTCCTTTCAAGATTGGTTAGATATCTTCCAATCTTCTCTTTGGCCTGAAATTAGGCTCCTACTTTAGAAGAGTTTTTAGACTCTAGATTGAATATATCACCACTACAGCCTTTCTTTGCTCTACTGTAGACATTTTGAACTCTGTTCAAACGTTCTGCCATTGATTTAGCTTGGTTAAAGACATCTCTTCCACAAACTAAGATCTTCTGCAATTACAAAAATCTGGGTAGGAAAGAGCTTGCTTGTTTGGGCTGTTGAGCTCATATATAGTGCTCACTTGCTCCCTGCAACTTGTACTTTTGCTTAGGGGTTGACAATGTTGACCTGTGCCCGACAACAGGTGCTCACGCTCCTTTGCTATCTGCCATTATTTAATCATTGGCTCTTGTTTGGGGTGCAAGTTTTTGCTTGACCACAAATTGACTCACCTCCTGTTATGAAAGAGTTTATCTTAGACCGGCCTGTGTGTGAAAGCAACCATTTTATGGGTTTTTTGAAATGCCTACCTGCCTTAAGCCACGAAAATGCATTGGAGAAATTTGGGCTGGAAGGATTACTTAGGTTGTCTCTGAGAATACACAGTACTTACTTGGGTGGTTTGAATTCTGCTTCTTGGCAGACCCCTCAGTGTTCTAGGACATACTGAGTTTGTAGAGCCTTGTGCTTTCTGTTGTAGGTCGATTGGTGATTGTTTTAACTGGATATGTTGACACATAGGTTTTCTGGCAGATGATGCAGCATTCTTCCATGGATCTGCTCTGTTTTCTGCAGGATAATTTGAGATCTGAGGTTTTTTTCCATTTTTTAATTGAGATCTAAAGATGCAACTGTGTCTCACCATGGCTCTCATGGGTGCTGTGCCTTCTCCAAGAACTGTGATGTCTCCTCTCAGAAAGATTTCTAGGGGTTCTCTTAGAGGAAGTGGTATGCCTTCTCCAAGGACTGTGATGTCTCTACTCAGAGAAATTTCAAAGGGTTATGTCAGAGGAATTGCTATGCCTTCTCCAAGGACTGTGATGTCTCCTCTCAGAGAGATTTCTAAGGGTTCTGACAGAGGTACTGCTATGCCTTCTACAGGGACTGTGATCTCTCCTCTCAGAGATTTCTAATGGTCCTGTCAGAAGAACTACTATGCCTTCTCCAAGGACTGTGATGTCTCCTCTCAGAGAGATATCTAAGGGTCCTGTCAGAGGAACTGCTATGCCTTCTCCAAGGATGGTGATGTCTCCTCTCAGAGAGATGTCTAAGGGTTCTGGCAGAGGAACTGCTATGCCTTCTCCAAGGACTGTGATGTCTCCTTTCAGAGATATTTCTAAGGGTACTCTCAGAGGAACTGCTATGCCTTCTCCAAGGACTGTGATGTCTCCTCTCAGAGAGATATCTAAGGGTCCTGTCAGAGGAACTGCTATGCCTTCTCCAAGGATGGTGATGTCTCCTCTCAGAGAGATGTCTAAGGGTTCTGGCAGAGGAACTGCTATGCCTTCTCCAAGGACTGTGATGTCTCCTTTCAGAGATATTTCTAAGGGTACTCTCAGAGGAACTGCTATGCCTTCTCCAAGGACTTTGATGTCTCCTCTCAGAGAGATTTCTAAGGGTACTCTCAGAGGAACTGCTATGCCTTCTCCAAAAACTGTGATGTCTCCTTTATTATTTCTAAGGGTCCTGTCAGAAAAAATGATATGCCTTCTCCAAGGACTGTGATGTCTCCTCTCAGAGAGATATCTAAGTGTTCTGTCAGAGGAACTGCTATGACTTCTACAGGGACTGTGATCTCTGCTTTCATAGAGATTCCTAAGGGTCCTGTCAGAGGAACTGCTATGCCTTCTCCAAGGACTGTGATGTCTCCTCTCAGAGGGATTTCTTAGGTTCCCCTAAGAAGAACTGTTATGCCTTCTCCAAGGACTGTGGTGTCTCCTCTCAGAGAGATTTCTAAGTGTCCTGTCAGAGGAACTGCTGTGCCTTCTCCAAGGACTTTTATGTCTCCTCTCAGAAAGATGTCTAAGGGTTCTGGCAGAGGAACTGCTATGCCTTCTCCAAGGACTGTGATGTCTCCTCTCAGAGAGATTTCTAAGGGTACTCTCACAGGAACTGCTCTGTCTTCTCCGAGGACTGCGATGTCTCCTGTCAGAGAGATTTCTAAGGGTTCTTGCAGAGGAACTGCTATGACTTCTACAGGGAATGTGATGTCTCCTCTCAGAGAGATTTCTAAGGGTTCTGTCAGAGGTACTGCTATGCCTTCTACGGGGACTGTGATCTCTCCTCTCAGAGAGATTTCTAAGGGTCCTCTCAGAGAAACTGCTATGCCTTCTCCAAAAACTGTGATGTCTCCTCTAAAATTTGTTAGGGTCCTCTCAGAGGATCTGTTATGCCTTCTCCAAGGACTGTGATGTCTCCTTTCAGAGACATTTCTAAGGGTTCTATCAGAGGAACTGCTATGCCTTTTCCAAGGACTGTGATATCTCCTCTTAGATTTCTAAGGGATCTGTCAGAGGAACTGCTATGCCTTCTGCAAGGATGGTGATGTCTCCTCTCAGAGAGATTTCTAAAAGATCTGTCAGAGGAACTGCTATGCCTTCTCCAAGGACGGTGATATCTCCTCTCAGAGAGATTTCTAAGGGTATACTCAGAAGAACTTCTATGCCTTCTCCAAGGACTGTGATGTCTCTTCTCAGAGAGAATTCTAAAAGTCCTCTCAGATGAACTGCCATGCCTTCTCCAAGGACTTTGATGTCTCCTCTCAGAGAGATTTCTAAGGGTAATTTCAGAGGAACTGCTATGCCTTCGCCAAAAACTGTGATGTCTCCTCTATGATTTCTAAGGTTCCTCTCAGAGGAACTGCTATGCCTTCTCCAAGGACTGTGATGTCTCCTCTCAGAGAGATTTCTAAGTGTCCTGTCAGAGGAACTGCAATGCCTTCTACAGGGACTGTGATATCTCCTCTCAGAGAGGTTTCTAAGTGTCCTGTCAGAGGAACTGCTATGCCTTCTCCAAGGACTGTGATGTCTCCTCTCAGAGAGATTTCTAAGGGTTCTGTCAGAGGAACTGCTATGCCTTCTACAGGGACTATGATGTCTTCTCTCAGAGAGATTTCTAAGGGATCTGTCAGAGGAACTGCTTTGCCTTCTCTAATGACTGTGATGTCTCCTCTCAGAGAGATTTCTAAGGGTCCTCTCAGAGGAACTGCTATGCCTTCTCTAAGGACTGTGATGTCTACTCTCAGAGAAACTTCCATAACTTCTCTGAGGAAGCCTCTGATGGGTCCTTTCAAATGGCTTATTACATAGGGTTCTCTCCCTGAAGAAGCCTTGTTTTTCTTTTGGTGTGGGTTTCTTTCCAAAATTACTCCATAGCATTCCTTTCAAGATTGGTTAGATATCTTCCAATCTTCTCTTTGGCCTGAAATTAGGCTCCTACTTTAGAAGAGTTTTTAGACTCTAGATTGAATATATCACCACTACAGCCTTTCTTTGCTCTACTGTAGACATTTTGAACTCTGTTCAAACGTTCTGCCATTGATTTAGCTTGGTTAAAGACATCTCTTCCACAAACTAAGATCTTCTGCAATTACAAAAATCTGGGTAGGAAAGAGCTTGCTTGTTTGGGCTGTTGAGCTCATATATAGTGCTCACTTGCTCCCTGCAACTTGTACTTTTGCTTAGGGGTTGACAATGTTGACCTGTGCCCGACAACAGGTGCTCACGCTCCTTTGCTATCTGCCATTATTTAATCATTGGCTCTTGTTTGGGGTGCAAGTTTTTGCTTGACCACAAATTGACTCACCTCCTGTTATGAAAAAGTTTATCTTAGACCGGCCTGTGTGTGAAAGCAACCATTTTATGGGTTTTTTGAATTGCCTACCTGCCTTAAGCCACGAAAATGCATTGGAGAAATTTGGGCTGGAAGGATTACTTAGGTTGTCTCTGAGAATACACAGTACTTACTTGGGTGGTTTGAATTCTGCTTCTTGGCAGACCCCTCAGTGTTCTAGGACATACTGAGTTTGTAGAGCCTTGTGCTTTCTGTTGTAGGTCGATTGGTGATTGTTTTAACTGGATATGTTGACACATAGGTTTTCTGGCAGATGATGCAGCATTCTTCCATGGATCTGCTCTGTTTTCTGCAGGATAATTTGAGATCTGAGGTTTTTTTCCATTTTTTAATTGAGATCTAAAGATGCAACTGTGTCTCACCATGGCTCTCATGGGTGCTGTGCCTTCTCCAAGAACTGTGATGTCTCCTCTCAGAAAGATTTCTAGGGGTTCTCTTAGAGGAAGTGGTATGCCTTCTCCAAGGACTGTGATGTCTCTACTCAGAGAAATTTCAAAGGGTTATGTCAGAGGAATTGCTATGCCTTCTCCAAGGACTGTGATGTCTCCTCTCAGAGAGATTTCTAAGGGTTCTGACAGAGGTACTGCTATGCCTTCTACAGGGACTGTGATCTCTCCTCTCAGAGATTTCTAATGGTCCTGTCAGAAGAACTACTATGCCTTCTCCAAGGACTGTGATGTCTCCTCTCAGAGAGATATCTAAGGGTCCTGTCAGAGGAACTGCTATGCCTTCTCCAAGGATGGTGATGTCTCCTCTCAGAGAGATGTCTAAGGGTTCTGGCAGAGGAACTGCTATGCCTTCTCCAAGGACTGTGATGTCTCCTTTCAGAGATATTTCTAAGGGTACTCTCAGAGGAACTGCTATGCCTTCTCCAAGGACTGTGATGTGTCCTCTCAGAGAGATTTCTAAGGGTACTCTCAGAGGAACTGCTATGCCTTCTCCAAAAACTGCTATGTCTCCTCTATGATTTCTAAGGGTCCTCTCAGAGGATCTGCTATGCCTTCTCCAAGGACTGTGTTGTCTCCTCTCAGAGAGATGTCTAAGTGTCTTGTCAGAGAAACTGCTATGCCTTGTACAGGGACTGTGATCTCTCTTCTCAGAGAGACTTCAAAGGTTCCTGTCAGAAGAATTGCTGTGCCTTCTCAAGGACTTTGATGTCTCCTATCAGAAAGATGTCTAAGGTTTCTGACAGAGGAACTGCTATGCCTTCTCCAAGGACTGTGATGTCTCCTCTCAGAGAGATTTCTAAGGGTTCTCTAAGAGGTACTTCTATGCCTTCTACAGGGACTGTGATCTCCCCTCCCCTCTCAGAGAGATTTCTAAGGGTCCTGTCAGAGGAACTGCAATGCCTTCTCCAAGGACTATGATGTCTCCTCTCAGAGAGATTTCTAAGGGTACTCTCAGAGGAACTGCTATGCCTTCTCCAAGGACTGTGATGTCTCCTCTACGATTTCTATGTGTCATGTCAGAGGAACTGCTATGCCTTCTCCAAGTACTGTGATGTCTCCTCTCAGAGAGATTTCTAAGTGTCCTCTCAGAGGACCTGCTATGCCTTCTACAGGGACTGTGTAGTCTCCTCTCAGAGAGATTTCTAAGGGTTCTGTCAGAGGAATTACTATGCCTTCTCCAAGGACTGTGATGTCTCCTCTCAGAGAGATTCTAAGGGTCCTCTCAGAGGAACTGCTATGCCTTCTGCAAGGACTTTGATGTCTCTTCTCAGAGAGATTTTTAAGGGTACTCTTAGAGGAACTGCTATGCCTTCTACAGGGACTGTGATGTCTTCTCTCAGAGAGATTTCTAAGGGTCCTCTCAGAAGAACTGCTATGCCTTCTCCAAGGACTGTGATGTCTCCTCTCAGAGAGATTTCTATGGGCTCTGTCAGAGGAACTGCTATGCCTTCTCCAAGGACTGTGACATATACTCTCAGAGAAACTTCCATAACTTCTCTGAGGAAGCCTCTGATTGGTCCTTTCAAATGGCTTATTACATAGGGTTCTCTCTCTGAAGAAGCCTTGTTTTTCTTTTGGTGTGGGTTTCTTTCCAAAATTACTCCATAGCATTCCTTTCAAGATTGGTTAGATACAATCTTCTCTTTGGCCTGAAATTAGACTCCTACTTTAGAAGAGTTTTTAGACTCTAGATTGAATATATCACCACTACAGCCTTTCTTTGCTCTACTGTAGACATTTTGAACTCTGTTCAAATCTTCTGCCACTGATTTAGCTTGGTTAAAGACATCTCTTCCACAAACTAAGATCTTCTGCCATTACAAGTTTCCTGGTAGCAAAGGGCTTGCTTGTTTGGGCTGTTGAGCTCATCTTCAGTGCTCACTTGCTCCCTGCAAATTTTCCGTTTGCCTAGGGCTTGAGAATGTTGACCTGTGCTGGACAACAGGTGCTCTGGCTCCTTTGCTATCTCCCATTATTGAATCCTTGGCTCTTGTTTGGGGTGTAAGTTTTTGCTTGATGACGAATTGTCTGGACTCGTGTTATAAGACAGTTTCTCGTTGGTGAAAGTTATCATTCTATGTAATCCTTGAAGGTACCTTGGGTGTCAGTACAGAAAAGATTGAAGGATAAGACAGGATTGAGCTGTTGTTGGAGGATTCAGAGGATATACTGTAGTCAATAGAAAGTTTCCCATTTTCACAGTAACAGTGAAGTGAACTCATCCATAGTGTCAGAGATGGAGGAAGAAGACATATCATGGGATTCTGATAAATTCAATTCCATAAGTTTGAGCTGAAAAACAAAGGAAATTTTTTGTTTGTTTGTTTTCTTTGGGATCAGTAGTGGGAAAATTAGGACAGAAAAAAAAGAAGTGGTCATATCAAGTCCAAAATATTTTTGGTCTAAGGAGGTGAGGGTAGAAAAGGCGTTGCGTTCACAGGCATCAGTTATTTCTGTAAAGAACCCCTCTACCAGAAGTGAGGGAGATAAATCAGTGAGGTGCATGCCATACAAATAAAGAAGCTGCAACCTATCTCCAGAACACACACGATAATAAAAGTACATGGTGCCCGGTGTCGGAGAAGCAGAGACAAGAATATCCTTGGAGCTCACTGGCCAAGCAAGGCTAATGCAAGTCTGAGTGTTGTTTGAGGATTCAGAGGATATACTGTAGTACTGCATAAAGGTGTGTGGTCAACGCACCAACTTTCATACTTTCCACCAGGGTCTCAGGAATTAAACTCCTACAGTCTATCAATGTAATCTCTGGTCACTCAAGCAGTGGTGGTACATGGGCTATCTTATCAGAGCTGGTTTTGCAGCCAAGTTTGCTGATTTTATATCTTTAAGTGGTAGTCTTGGGGTCAATGCCACCATTTTTATATCTTCTTGTACCTCCTGTGGTAGGTCCAAATTAACACCTTCCATACCTTGAGACTGTGAACAAGGAATCAAATTTACTGATTCACTTTGCACCTGTGGATTTGGGGCCAACCCAGCAGATTGTATATTTCTGAGTTGTGGTTCAACTGTCAGTTAGCCACACTTCACATCTTGAAGCTGAGACTCTGGGGCTGATGGGACAGGTTTCTTAGTTTGTAATTGTGGTGTGGTGGTTAATTCCTCAGACTGCATGCTTTGCTGATGTTGTTCTGGGGTCAAATCTGTAGATACCACCATTGGGGTCAGCAGTCCATCTTTTTTATTTCTATAAGTTGACGCTCTGCCTTCTCCGAGGACTGTGATGTCTCCTCTTAGAGAGATTTCTAAGGGTTCTCTCACAGGAACTGCTCTGCCTTCTCCGAGGACTGTGATGTCTCCTCTCAGAGAGATTTCTAAGGGTTCTGTCAGAGGTACTGCTATGAATTCTACAGGGATTGTGATCTCTCCTCTCAGAGAGATTTCTAAGGGTCCTCTCAGAGAAACTGCTATGCCTTCTCCAAAAACTGTGATGACTCCTCTAAGTTTTCTTAGGGTCCTCTCAGAGGAACTGCTATGCCTTCTCCAAGACTGTGATGTCTCCTTTTAGAGACATTTCTAAGGGTTCTATCAGAGGAACTTCTATGTCTTCTCCAAGGTTTGTGATGTCTCCTCTCAGAGACATTTCTAAGGGTTTTATCAGAGGAACTGCTATGCCTTCTCCAAAGACTGTGATGTCTCCTCTCAGAAAGATTTCTAAGGGATCTGTCAGAGGAACTGCTATGCCTTCTCCAAGAATGGTGATGTCTCCTCTCAGAAAGATTTCTAAGGGATCTGTCAGAGGAACTGCTATGCCTTCTCCAAGGACTGTGTTGTCTCCTCTCAGAGAGATTTCTAAGGGTACTCTCAGAGGAACTGCTATGCCTTCTCCAAGGACTGTGATGTCTCCTCTCAGAGAGATTTCTAACAGTCCTCTCAGAGGAACTGCTATGCCTTCTCCAAGGACTTTGATGTCTCCTCTCAGAGAGATTTCTAAAGGTACTCTCAGAGGAACTGCTATGCCTTCTCCAAAACTGTGATGTCTCCTCTATGATTTCTAAGGGTCCTCTCAGAGGAACTGCTATGCCTTCTCCAAGTACTGTGATGTCTCCTCTAAGAGAAATTTCTAAGGGTTCTGTCAGCGGAACTGCTGTGCCTTCTCCAAGGACTGTGATGTCTCCTCTCAGAGAGATTTCTAAGGGTCCTGTCAGAGGAACTGCTATGGCTCTCTGAATTTAAAAAGTTTTTTGGCTCCTGCAATTGCAAGGGTCTGGGTAGGAAAGGGCTTGCTTGTTTGGGCTGTTGAGCTCATCTACAGTGCTCACTTGCTCCCTGCAACTTGTCCTTTTGCTTAGGGGTTGAGAATGTCGACCTGTGCCCAACAACAGGTGCTCTGGCTCCTTTGCTGTCTGCCATTATTGAATCCTTGGCTCTTTGTTTGGGTACAAGTTTTTGCTTGACCACAAATCACGTTGTAAGAAACTTTCATGTTGTTTGGTAAAAGTCACCATTCTATGTGTTGCTTGAAATGGAATTTCAATGCCTTAGGCCATGAAAAAGCAGTCAGATGAATTTGGGCTGGATTTCTTAGGTTGTCTCTTGGAAGGAACAGTGCTTGCTTGGGTGGTTTGAATTCTGCTTCTTGGCAGACCCCTCAGTGTTCTAGGATGACTTGTACTGAGTTTGTAGAGCCTTGTGCTTTCTGTTTTAGGTCCCTTGGCGATTTTCTTCACTTGATATGTTAAGACATAGGTTTTCTGGCAGATGACGTGGCACTCTTCCATGGATCTGCTCTGTTTTGTGCAGGATAGTTTGAGACTTGAGATCTTTTCCCAGTTTTTAATTGAGATCTAAAGATGCAACAGTGTCTCACCATGGCCTTCAGGGGTGCTTAAAAGGTGGAGCTGTGGGTAGATAAGAAGTTACGACCCAAAAGCAGACTGTGAATTATGATAGCAATCGAATCCTGAACATCTGCCACATTCCAAACATATGGGATACTTTAGAACAAGACCTGACTCTAGAGGTGGAGGGACATTGTGGGATATTTGACTTATGAATCTTCCTGCCAGTTTTAGCTCCAGTTCTCTTAGCAGTTGCTGTTTTGAGATCTCGGTCTTGGACTGTGAGAGAGAACTTGTCTTGAGGGAAGGCTGAGACTCAAAAGTCCTAGTCAGTGAGCCACATGGTGAGATTTTACTCTGCTCCCTGGAAACAGAATCTTCCCTAGTGTAAAGTATCTCAAGAGTAGAGTCTAATTTCTTCATCAAGGCAGGAATCCAGGCCCCGGTACATGATACAGACACATGCTCAGTGACTTCCTGGAATATATCGCTGAGCTTTGAGCTTGTTTTTTTAACCCCTAATCTAGTACCAGAGTATTGCTGTATTATGGAAGACATGGAGGCACGTGTCCACATCTTTAAAGGCATTTTTTTTCTCCTTACTGTGACGTAAAATATGTCTCTGAATATAGTTTTTAACCACTGAAATCTGAGAAATGGTCCTTGGAACCCTCTCTAGCAGGCTTTGAGAAAATTCCATCAGTTCAGCTGGAATCACAAACAAATTATGAATAGATTGACAGATGTCTATAGTGGATCCTTCTGTTAAAAATGATTGAGAACAAGGCTTCCTTTCCATAGTGGCTCCCAGGATGTTCCCCAGCAGTAACATATTGGAGAGGTATTTCCTAGGCAGTCACTGCCTACAGACATGACTTTCCCAGGCATTCTGTTGTATGCCCAGGAAAGAACGGATAGAGCTTCTTTGAGCCCCTAATCCTGCCTGAAACTCTTCTGCTAGTAATCCGAGTATGAAGAGCACCGTGCACCTTCAAGCGTGGATACCATGTGCACCTGGATAGCTGCTTTCTAGCCACTTTCTGTTAAAAGCCGGCTCCCAACAGAAAATGTCATCTTGAGGCTGTTGTATTCCTGGCGATGACTTTAATGGTTTCCCTTCCCAGGAGTCAATTCTAGAGAGCTCCTGTCTTACATATGGAACCTGGGTTTGAATGTCATTGGTTTTATATTACTGATCTTAATTAAGGTTGGGTCACATGTTTTCATACTTCTAAATGGCAGCTCAGATTTATAGTCAATAGTTTAGACTTTTGAATAGTTTTGACACAGTCCCAAGGAGAGGCTCAAGCATCCTTCCCCTAAGGAGAGATCCAGAGGTAGCTTGGCTAAAAAGTTAAAGCTTTCAGGGACCACACCAAAAAGTCCAAAAGCTGGACACACTCTTCTTGTGGCCTGAGGTTAAAATCCCCAGATATTTTTCCCTTGAAATTTTGGGCCTTGAGTCATTTCCGATGGCTTCCCACCTCCCAATTTTATGGAGGGCTTCTGGTATGTCCATTTGACACCTTGAAATGGTGACACACTATTGGATCCAAAAACTTCACAGCTCACACCATAGAATGCCTGTCGAGACATCCACTGAAGAGATCTCACACTTTCAGGCTGTGGCTCTTTGTTTAGCTCCTTGGTTATGATGCCTTGAGGCTGTGGCTCTCTGAAGTTAAAACGTTTTTTGGCTCCTGCAATTGCAAGGGTCTGGGTAGGAAAGGGCTTGCTTGTTTGGGCTGTTGAGCTTGTCTACAGTGCTCACTTGCTCCCTGCAACTTGTCCTTTGGCTTAGGGGTTGAGAATGTCGACCTGTGCCCGACAACAAGTGCTCTGGTTCCTTTGTTATCTCCCATTATTGAATCCTTGGCTCTTTGTTTGGGGTGCAAGTTTTTGCTTAACCACAAATTGTATAATTTTTATATTATAAAAATATATAATTTGTTTTTAATTATATTGTTATAAGAAAGTTTCTCTTTGTTAAAATTCACCATTCTATATGTTCCTAAAAGTACATGGTGCCCAGTGTCAGAGAAGCAGAGACAAGCATATCCTTGGGGCTCACTGGCCAAGCAAGGCTCATGCGAGTCTGAGTGTTGTTTGAGGATTCAGAGGATATACTGTAGTCAGTAGAAGGTTTCCCATTTTCACAGTAACAGAGAGGTGGGACAATCTCCTCAGCCACAGTGTCAGAGATGGAGGAAGAAGACATATCATGGGATTCTGATAAATTCAATTACATAAGATTGAGCTGAAAAACAAAGAGAATTTGTTTGTTTGTTTGTTTGTTTGTTTTCTTTGGAATCAGTAGTCGGAAAATTAGGACAGAAAAAAAAGTGGTCATTTCAAATCCAAAATATTTTTGTCTAAAGGAGGTGAGGGTAGAAAAGTGGTTGTGTTCACAAGCATCAATTATTTCTGTAAAGAATCCCTCTACCAGAAGTGAGGGAGATGAATCAGTGAAGTGCATGCCATACAAATAAAGAAGCTGCAACCTATCCCCAGAGCACACACGATAATAAAAGTACATGGTGCCCAGTGTCGGAGAAGCAGAGACAAGCACATCCTTGGGGCTCACTGGCCAAGCAAGGCTAAGGCAAGTCTGAGTGTTGTTTGAGGATTCAGAGGATATACTGTAGTACTGCATAAAGGTGTGTGGGCAACTCACCAACTTTCATACTTTCCACCAGGGTCTCAGGAATTAAACTCCTACAGTCTACCAATGGAATATATGTATCTCCAAGCAGTGGTGGCACATGGGCTATCTTATCAGAGCTGGTTTTGGAGCCAAGTTTGCTGATTTTATATCTTTAAGTGGTTGTCTTGGGGTCAATGCCACCATTTTTATATCTTCTTGAAGCTAATTAATGGCATGGCACAGCTATCAACGTTTTAAAAGTCCATAAGCTCTGCTGTCTTCATCATGGACCAGAAGTGCCCCCATTAGAAGCATGGGGATGGGAACTTAGCACTGGGAGACACAGAGATCCTGATACATCTTTTTTTTAAAGATGTCTACCCTGAATCCATAGTAGAAAATTAAAGGTAGCAGACCTCCCTTGTCAAACTCCTGGTAGTTATTTTTTGTCCATTCTCCTGACCCACTGAGTTTCTTTCCTGTACTTTGGGCTTTCCATGAAAACATACAGGACACAGAAGCATGGGGAAAGGGACCATGGAGGAGTTATGGAGCTGTTTGAATGACTTTGGAAGTGAAGATGTTAGGAAAGATTGCTCTACTCTAGTCACACCCTCTTTTTCAACTTTCTTCCACACGCTGTGTCTTAAAGCAGAAACACAGCTGATCTGACATCAGCCTTGAGCTAACAATGAGGGATAGAGTCATTCTGACCTGTGAGTTTCTTGATCTGTTGATGAATATGTTGCGATGAAGCCTAGAGAAACACACACAGACAAAAAGAAACAAGAAAGTTAGGTTTATGTTATAGATTGGAGATTTTACTGAAAATACATCTCATCTTGCCCATGGGATATTGATATGATTTATATCAGGTATTAACTCAGCTGTCTTCTACAATCATATCATTAGTTACTAATTTATTTGGCAATAATTTATTAAATATAATAAGGAAGCAGTGAGATGTAGGCAAAGTTGCTTGACACCAAGCCTGAGGACCTGGGTTCTATCTCTGGAACTCACCTAGTAAAAAGAGTGAAGCAGTTCCCACAAGTTCTCCCATTTACCTCCACATGCAAACTATGGCATTTGTGCATGCATGCACACACTCAAACACGTTATTAAAGTGTTTTTTTTAAATCTAAGTTCTAGATTATTATATGGAATACTGAGACTAAAGATAAATATGAACCCTGTACTCTAGAGACATGCATTAGTAAGGAAAGCAGCCACCTAAACAGCTAAGATACCATGTGGGAACCAGCAAAACTGCTCAGTGGGTAAAGGTGACTGTTATCAAGCCTTGGCATCCTACATTCAACTCCAATTACCTTCAAGGGTAAGTGGAAAGAACTGAGTCTTGCAGGTTGTTTTCTACTTCTCTATGTCCCATGACATGTGCACACCTGTGTACACACACACACACACACACACACACACACACACACACACACACACACAATTTTTTAAATGTGGTAGATGTAATAGAAATGCATCAGAGAACGCGGAAGACCTTGATTGATTTCCTTAAACAGAATGGATGAATTACTCCATAAGTTTCCATTTGTGCTAGAGCTCAGACAATCAGCTGATTTCTGGGAAAAAAAATATAAGCAAGTAAGACATCACTGAAAATGATATATTGTAATTTTTGTGGTGGGGCACTCACCATAGAAGACTGGATAGACATGGCTTTAATCCAACAGAAGTCTTTATTAGCCACTTGGCATCTACAATGAATGTTCAGGATCCCAGTGTAGCCCCAAGCCTTCTTCAGGGTGACCTTTTAGGCACAAAACCCATGTTCTGAGTTGACATATTTCAGTTAGCAGGAACAATTAGCCAGAAACAGAAGCCAAAAAGTGAGGATAGTGCATTTTGAGACTCCAAGAACTATGGACTTTGATGGCTTAGGCCTTTGTTTTAGTTTTGGCAGGTGGTACTGTCTAGGTGCTGAGTTTTACAACCTGAATGGCACTTGCATCATGGAGTGAGTTGTGCTAAGGTCTGGATCCCTGCTACAATTTTCAGATGCACTTTCGCTGAGCTGTGGGAGATGGGGCTGAGAAGGTGAGAACAGGGGATGCTTCGTGTTAGGAGTTCAATTCTATCCTGTAAGGTCTTCCCAGAAAGTCTTAAACTCCTGGGACTTTGCAGCGATGCCCTCAGTCAGTTTAAGGGTATTATTAATGACATTTTTCACCATTAAAATAAAACAAATAGGTTCTCCTTCCTTTTGCATCAGGGCATCAATGTCTAAAGAGCCTGGATCACAATTATGGAGCATTTGGTGAGTAAGTCTATGGTTCAGTGACCCAGTTTACTACAGAGCTATAAATACATCTAGTGGTAGTTTTGATAGCTTTTAACTTATGTTATTCTTGCTTAATCATGCATTATTTAATAATATATGTCCATGACAGAACCATTAAGATACAAAGCAAAAGAAAACTGGTGTTAAAATCTCAGTTAATATGTATAACAATGATCCTTCTGCATATGTACCTTCACACGATCTACAAATATCACGGACATAAGTAATCTGGAAACACCTGCAAGATGAAATACCTACAGATACTGGATAGAATGCAGCATGTTTTTAAAATGTAGAGTTTATCCTCTGTGAAAAGTAAGGTTACAATAAGAGCTAAGTTGAACACTTTTCAAAATGGAGCCCCAGTAACTCTTCCAATGAAAAGCTGATGGAGCCTCTTCTCTTCCAATGTTGCTGCTTAGGGAGCTTGGTCACCTCCACCCTGTACTGTGGATGTGTGAGACAAACACATCGACAGGCCAGACGACTGGAGACTTGGGACACATATTCATAAGTACTCGGCCCTTGGCTTTTTTTTTAAAGATTTATTAATTTATGTATATGAGAAAACTGTAGCTATTGTGGGATGTGGAACAGTTGGAGGACAAACAGAGGGGTATAAAGTCTGGATTGTAAGAAAAGATTAAACAATGAATTAAAAAACAAAACAAAATTATTTAAAAAGGAGAGAAAAACAGAAAGATTTATCTATTTATTTTATGTATATGAGTACACTGTAGCTGTTTCAGACACACCAGAAAATGGCATCAGATCTCATTATAGATGGTTGTGAGCCATCATGTGGTTGCTGGGAATTAAACTCAGTATCTCTGGAAGAGCAGTCAGTGTTCTTAACCTCTGAGCCATCTCTCCAGCCCCTCAGCTCCTGTTTTATGGACATTTTATTAGATATGTACATTCTTTTGTTTTGTCTTCTATTGGTCACATGGATCCTGTTCCCCAGCTCTGCACAGCCAGAACTGTTTGCCCATACAAATCCCCACTTTCCCCTGCTTTCTTTAGAACATAGATTCAAAGGCTCCTGAACCTATGTTTCTTGAGTTGTTACATATAGGATCTCAAAGAAGTTCTTCTAATTTTACAGTTTCTGGTTAAACTAATGAGAGAGACAGAGAGAGAGAGACAGAGAGAGAGAGAGAGAGAGAGAGAGAGAGAGAGAGAGAGAGACTCCCTACAAGAAAAACACTGAAAAGAAAGCAACAGTTAAAACTCAGAGGCTACTTTGAAACTCACTTCACTGTCAAACTGTTAAAAAAATGGGTTGGTAACAATGTTGGCACAAAGAAATGTCCCATAAAAAGACCTCATTAAAAAAAATCAAGATTCTTAAGAGTGCTACATGCTCAGAGGACACATTGATGTTGTGAGGAGATGCAGATACAGAGATAAAATTGGTCTTTTTATACTCAACATCAGAGACAAGGAGAGCAGTCATTCCTGATGCTGGAGATAAATACAGTTCCAAAGATCACATGTGCCACAAGAGAGTCCTTCTACATCACTGGTTCTGAACCTGTGGGTCATGACTCTTTTGGGGGTTGAAGGACCATTTTACAGGCGTCACCAAAGACCATCAGAAAACAGTTTATTTACATTCTGATTCATAAGAGTAGCAAAATCACAGTTATTAAGTAGCAATCAAAATAATTTTATGGTTGGGGGTCACCACAGTGTGTAAAAAACTGTATTAAAGGGTCACAGCACTAGGAAGGTTGAGAACTACTGTTCTTCATGAATCAAATGTTTGTTGTATGCCTCAGTATGTACACAGATTCTACAGGTTTATCTTTAATGTCTCTAAAACTGCAACCTTATAGTCAAGATTGTACCAACAGAATATCTGCCTAGTGACAGCCCTTCAACCAATATACTGATGAAAACTCATGCTTCAGATTTATTCAAATAGCCCCCGTAAATTTCTCATTCTTCTTTTAAATATATACTCTTTTTAAGTTTTCTTTTTCTTTTTATTTTATATGCATGGCTGTTTTGCTTGCATGTATGCCTGTGTGAAGGAGTTGAATTTCTTGGAACTGGAGTTACAGACAGTTGTGGGCTGTCATGGTGGTGCTGGGAATTGAACTCAGATCCTTTAAAAGAACAGCCAGTAATCTTAACCTCTGAGCCATCCCTCCAGTGGCAATTTCTCATTCTTTGCCTTTAAGAGCTCTCTTCTGTCTTGGCTTGTTTGAATCCAGCCATGATTTACTATATTATACATATTTCCCTACAGTGCTCTGCTTCTCCCAAATAGACACTATTCTTTTAGGTCTTCTCACTCTGTCTTTCTCTCTCTCTCTCTCTCTCTCTCTCTCTCTCTCTCTCTCTCTCTCTCTGTCCCTCTCTCTGTCTCTTTCTCTCTCTGTCTCTCTCTGTCTCTCTCTCTGTCTCTGTCTGTCTGTATGTCTGTCTCTCTCTCTCTCTCTCTCTCTCTCTCTCTCTCTCTCTCTCTCTCTCTCTGTCTCTCCTTTCTCTGATAGTTATTTAGGCCAATAGTGACTCTAAAATGCCTGCTTTCTAGGTGAGAAAGAATGAGCTCAGAGCATGTTTCCACTGAAGTGTCCCTTAAGTGCTGAAAGCCTGCTTGCTCCTCAATGCAAAATAAGTGACCAGAATTTATAAAGACATACCTTATGTGATTAAACCAATAACTATGAAAGTGATAGTAATAGACATTCCCAACAAATCTAAAATATACACATATACATATTGTTTGTTTTGTGTTTTTGAGACAAGGACTCATGTAGCCCAGGTTGGCCTTGAGTTTACTAAGCAGCTGAAGATGACCCTAAATTCCTGATCCTCTTGCCTCTGCCTTCCAGCACAAGCTACTGGCATGGGCCACTCTGCCCAGCCTTTGTTGTTATATTAAAATAAGGATTCCAATAGCTTGTACTGCTTTGATCTTCTTATTTAGCTGAACATGACCTTGAACTCCTGATCTTCCAGCCTCTGCCTCCCAAATGCTGAGATTCCAGGCAAACCAAGCTATATATAGTGCATATAGTATACTTCACCAAATTTATGAATCCAAAACAACTTATAAATATGAATAGTTGCTGAATCTAGTGGTACACGCCTGTAATACCAATACTTGGGCTAAGGAGGAGGATTGCCATTTGTCTGTGATGATCTATGTAGTGAGCACCAGCCTAGCTGGGGCCATAAAGCAGGATCCTATCTCAAAAAATTAAAACAACACACACACACAAACACAGAGCTGTTGCGGTAAATCTCCGACCCATTGAAGTCCAATCAAAGAAAACACAATTCAGTATTTATGATTACAACCTGCAAACCTAGATTGGGCAGATTTACCATTGAACTATTCTATTCCCAGCTATGAGATCTCTTACAACTTGTGGTTTTCTAGGTCATGATCTTCTTCAGCTTCTGTCCTTCCCCCAACTGCCAACTGCCCCAACTGCTCTTCTGACTATTCTCATACCTCTGGCTCCTCCCACTCCTCTTCTACTGCCCAGTCACTGGCTCTAGCCTTTATTTAACAATTTCAATTGGACAGAAGGTTCACAAGATTCACTCCTCCTCCGTAGCCCCTCCCAGGAGTGGAATTACCATGACAACAAGAGGCTGGGGCTATTCACAACAGCAGCCATTTTACTTCAGGTAAAAACTCTATAGCTTTTAAAGTAATAAAATATATTCTTTATATTAATAAAAATTATAAAATATCACAGTATTGAATTAATAAATAGTACAGAAGGCCTTCATATATAAAACCATAAACATTTAATACAGGAGATACATGATGATCTGCATAATTAGACAGATATTTCAGGCTTTTGGCTGGGATGATTTTAATATCAAAAATGTCATTTGTCTCCAAGTTAAATTCTACTTTGAGGCCTTCTTAATGGAGACTAAGAAGAGAGGGAGAGGTTTGCAGGACTAAAAACTAAAACAGCTACAAAACCATAGTTAATAACTGGAACAGGCCGGTGGGATTAACGTTTTTAAAAGGCTCAGAAATATCAGGAGGTAGAGGATTTCTGTGCATCAAAGGACAGCCAGCCTGGTCTAAACAATGAGTTCCAGGACACCCCGGGATACAAAGACAAAGTCTTTCTCAAAATAAAACAAAACACCCAGCTCTGAAGCAAGTTCACTTACATATGACAATATGACACCTTAACTGAAGAGAGCTCCACATAGCAACAAGAAAACAATCCCATCGCTGTGATGACAAATGTCAACTTGACAAAATCTCAAATCATCTAGAGATGAGCCTCTAAGCGTGCCTATAGGGAACTGTCAGGCAACCGTCCCGGGGTGCCTCTGTGTGGCACCATTCTATGACTGGGAAACCAGACCATGTCTGTGGGGAAAGAACATAGGTGTGGACTCTCTGCTCTCTGCTTCTTTACTATGGGTGCAACAGATGCAAGGTGAATCGCTACCCTAGGCTCCTATGGCTGTGGCTTCTTCCCCTGCCACGGTGGATTGAAGGATCATAACTTTGAATGACTGTGAGCTGAAATGAACCCTTCCCCAATGAAGTCACTTTTGTGAGTGTATTCTGTCACAGCAACAGAAAAGAAACTAAGATGACAGCAAATAATAACAAGAAAAGATGGGTCCTTTTTCAATATGGGATTCAGAGATAGACTTTCAGTGAATTAAGAATTTCAAGTGTGAGGGGGCTGGAGAGATGATTCAACATCCCCCATATCCTAGTAACTTTTCTCTTTCACTACCTCTGGTGTGTGGTCTGCAAAAAGAGAGGTTGAACATTTATTAAAATAGGCTGCAAAAGTGGTTAAGAGCACTGATTGCTCTTCGAGAAGTCCTGAGTTCAAATCCCAGCAACCACATGGTAGTTCACGACCATCTGTAATGAGATCTGAAGCCCTCTTATGGGGTGTCTACAGTGTACTTACATATAATAGGAAATAAATAAATAAATAAATAAATAAATAAATAAACAAACAAACCTTTGGGCCAGAGCAAGAGGGAGAAGGGAAGGGAAAAAATAGGCTGCAAGAAATTTATACCTATAATGGTGAGGTATAAAAGCAAGCAGGCAACAAGAGCTTCACACAGATAAAGCTGGAAAAACTAAGCCAGTAAATGAAGGATACCATTGAGCCATAACACAAAGTACAAAGAAGTATACATGCATCCACACCAATGAATATAAATAAACAAATAGAAAGTGGTGACAGGGGCAGCAAATCTTTCTTACTCAAGTAGTATGTGTTATATGGCTTCTCCAGGAGATGGTGCTTAATCATGCTAGGCCCACACCTCCAATAGGAGTTAGATTTATAGGACACTTCTGGAAGCAAAGTATGAACACAGGGAAATAGTAACGTCAGATAGAGAGATACAGCATGCACGCTCTACAAAGAGCGTATCACAAATTGATAGAATGTCCCTCTTGATGTGCTGGAATAAAAGGCCACTGCTGTGTCTTCTCCATTCCTACCCACCCCAAACATAGAACCTCAGTCTAAACATAAAGAGAATATCACAGAGGCTCAAATGTAGGGATTTCCTTTCTGTTTTGGTGTACTGATAGAACACTTGCTTATAACTCAGAGGACTCTGGGTTGTGCTCTACATTGGATCCTGAACACTGGTGGGAAAATATGAGATGCTAGTGAAGGCTGGAGTGAAGAGTAAATGTACTAATGTTTTCATTTTATTGAGGTAGGGTTTACGCAGCTCAAACTGGCTTTGAATTTGCAATGTAGCCAAGGATACCCTTTGATTCTGGATCCTCGACCTCCCATTTTAATCTCATGGTTTTGACAAGTATACTGGAGTTATTTATATACAATGTGAAGAGTGGGGCTGGGGAGATGGCTCACTGGTTAGATCACTGGCTGCTCTTGCAGAGGACTTGAGCTTAGTGCACAATAACTGGCCTTACCTTGAAGTACTGATTGTGATGGCATATGGAGATAGATATTCTGAAGACAGAGACTCTTCAGTTGAGAGGCTTGAGTAATGGAGCCAATGTGGGAGCTGGCTATCCCACTGCTGGACCATCCCAGGATTATTGTACTTAGGGTTTTTTTGTTTGTTTGTGGCATCGGGGTGTTGTTTTCTAGGTATTGGAGCAGCACACAGATGGCAGCCAAGACAGAGGTATGTGATAGCCACTCTCTCTCAACACCCACTTCTATCTGTGCTGAACCCCTATAGGTTTGTGTAAATGCTTAGCCTCTGGGCCATCTGAGGGAACAAGCAGAGCGTAGATGGAGTTGAGACAATACCCATAAATGTTTTTCTCTTAATTAACGTCAAGAAGTTTTAGGCTGGGAATAGTGGTTCACACCTTTGATGTCAGCACTTGGGAGGCAAAGGCAGGAGGATCTCTCTGAGTTCAAAGTAATCCTGGTCTACATAGTGAGTTCCAGATAGCAAGGATTGCTGTCTCAAAAAGCCAAGAGGAGAACAGGAAGATAAAGTAGAAAAAAGAACAGGAAAGGGAGAAGGAGGAAAAGGAGAAGGAGGGGAGGGCAGGAGGAGGTTGAGGTGGTGCTAGTAGTAGCTTTAGGATCCTGTTATCAAGACATTGAGGAAGAATGTTCGAGATACTGAAGAAGTGCTCCCAGGAGCTTGAGCTCAAGTGACACATTCAGACTGACACACATATAACCTTTGTGGAAAGAATGTGATATGAGTTAGGAGAGGCATGGATCTTGTTCATCACATGGGAGGCAAAAGACTAAGTGAGTTCATTTTGTAAAGGAAGGTTTATACTCATATGACAAGAAAAAAAAGGTCTTGGGATGTTAATTGCAAGTGACAACTTTGTGGGTGGGAATTTTTACTTCCAACAAAAAGGAATCATTTGCAGACATGGTGCACATAGTTAATGTTAGTAGGTCATGCCCCTTTTCTGAGTTTCCTCTCTTGTGAATAGACCATGAGTGTCTGCCTTCCCCCAAGTCCTGACATCTTACCCAGACTTGACACGCCCACATGTTGTATTTTAGTCGTTCCAGTGACTGTATGTTATCCTGTTGTGGTATGTCATGTGCATTCCCCCATGACCAGAAACGCTGAACCACTTCTCACATTTACTATACACTTGGAAATTCTCGTGTAAACTGCCTATTCTAGTCATCTGTGCACTTTTGTGTGTGTGCATTTTCGTGCATGTGTATGTGTATGCGTATGTGAATGTGTGGATGCATTTGGCATCATTCACATGTAGAGGTCAGGGGATGATTTTGTGGAGGTGCTTCTCTTCTCTTATCTCTATGGGGGTTCTGAACTCATGTCAGCAGGCTTGCCCAGCCACTGTCTTTACCTTCTGAGTTACATCACTTGATCCTCTTAGTATATTCTTAACGGTTGGATGGTTACTACTTTATGTTATATTTGGAAGACCTCATTGAATATTACAAGCAGGAGTTCTCTGTTAGGTTTAGATATTACATAGCATGTAGAAATCCTTTTCTTCCTTCCATACTTACTTTCTTTCTTTCTTTCTTTCTTTCTTTCTTTCTTTCTTTCTTTCTTTCTTTTTTTCTTATTTTGTTTTGTTTTTGGAGACAGGGTTTCTCTGTGTTGTCCTGGCTGTCCTGGAACTCACTCTGTAGACTAGGCTGGCCTCGAACTCAGAAATCCACCTGTCTCTGCCTCCCAAGTGCTGGGATTAAAGGCATGCACCACCACTGCCCCGCAATCATTTTCTTTCATATTTACATCTAAGATTCATATCAAATTACTTTCTGTGGATGATGTGAGGTAGGAATTGAAGTCCTCCCCAAATTCTAGATCGCTATTTAGGGTCTCTAGTAGAGTGGAAGGGTAAGATGAGTGAGCTGCTTAGACACAAATACAAACCTGACACGCACCACATACAGACACACACAGACATTCACACACAAATAAATAAAATTAATATATCCTGAGGAAAATCAAAATAATTAAAACAAAGATATCCATGAATTGAAGACTCATTTCTTGGCATATCAATTATCTTTCATTTGAAATGCCATGTACACGTATACACCCTCACACCCTCACACACACACATACACACACACACACACACACACACACACACACCCTCAGAATCCAGAAGAGGTTGTCAAACCCTTAGAACTGAAGTCACAAGTGATTGGTAATTGGGAGATGCCTGACATGGGTGCTGGGGACTGAACTCAAGACTTCTGTAAAAGCAAAATGTGTTCATAACCACAGAACCATCTCTCTAGCTCTATTTCCATTTTCTTAATTTCACTCAGTAACATTTGGCTTTCAATATACAGAGTTTGTAATACATTTTATTTGTGTATGACTATGAGAGAAAGAAGCATAGAAGGCAATAGAAGGCAGGGAAAGAGTGTGGGAGGGAGGGATAGAGGGAGAGAGGAGGGGAGTAAAGGAAGAGAGAAAGAGAGAAAGGGATGGAGGGATGGAGGAAGAGAAAATTGCAGTGTGTTTGTAGTGGGTTAGTGTGGAGCCCAGGGATAGCACTCAGGTGGTGAGGCTTAACATCAATGTCCATTGAACCATCTAGCTGGCCCCAATATGTAGTTTTAAATACAGAGAGTTTTAAAGCTATTGCTGTGTGTGTGTGTGTGTGTGTGTGTGTGTGTGTGTGTGTGTGTGTGTGTGTTAGTGGGGGATCAAATTCAGGTCATTGCTCACGATAGACAAAGCACTCTACCACTGAGCTGTGGTCCATTTTCCTTGATTTTTATTAAAGATAATTTCAGGCAAATCAAAGGTACACAGAATTGGTAATGCACCTAGCATGTGCAAAGCATTTGTAGTTCAATCCTGAAGAAACTGCTAAGGGCTGGAGAGTGACTTAGTGCTTCAGTGGTTAAGGGCACTAACTGCTCTTTCAGAGTTCCTGAGTTTAATTCCTAGCAGCCACATGGTGGCTCACAACCATCTGTAATCAGGTCTGATGCCCTCTTCTGGCATGTAGGCATACATGCCGGCAGAATACTGTGTACATAATAAGATTTAATAAGTAAATAAATCTAGAAGAGGAAGAAGAAGAAGAGGAGGAGAAGGAGGAGGAGGAGGAGGAAGAAAAAGAGAAAGAAGAAAAGAGAGAGAGAAACTGCAAGGCTGGTCAACTGGCCCAAAGCAGGTCTGCAGAAGCAGCAAGAAGCCACAGGAACTTCTGGTGAGTTTCTCTCAGTGGTGGCATCACCACAAGCTGAGCTCAACAATGCTATGTATGAAAAACCAATACATGCCTGTCCTCAGGGAAGAATATCGAGATGGAGCAATCAAAACAATGCTCAGTGCTCCTCAGAATGTCAGTGGGGTCACATTTATACTCCTTCATCATGGGTTCTTTCATGTGTCTGCTTCAAGAAAACATTCTTTCACCTGTCTACTTTAGCAAGACATCCTTTCACCCGTGTGCCCCAAGAGAACATCATTTGACATAACTGACTTTCCAAAGAAACCAGAATTTTCCACTTCACATCACTGTGGAGTCTGGCCACCCTATAAACAGAGCTCGTCTTCTATGTCTCTCATTCTGTAGCCTTCAGAATTCTGTAGCTGAACAGAGACCCAATGCTTCTCTGTCCTAAAAGGGGAGTGTTTCATAATAGATTCTATATGCAAAGTTTGTTCTTGAAACACTAAGATTTAATCCACGTGTACAAACCCTGCCTTGAGTTTAGATGGTACACTGGGCATTTTGCTGTGTTTGTTGAGTCCATGTATGAAGCTAGGTTGGTACTTTCATCCCCTACCTGGTTTAAACTGCCTTCTTTGGCCTTACAGACTCTAACATATATATTCAAGACCCATGCTAGCTGACCTAAGCTCTAAAAAAAGAGCCACTGGCTGACCTGACAGCATGGTCGTGACTTCGAATGTGCTCATGTCCAACTGACTCCTACCCTAAGTCCTCTCAGTTTTGATCCTGCAATTGGGTATCCCAGAGATCATTTTCTTCTACGTTCTTTGGTCATAGAGTCTCTGGGCCAGCCGGACCCTACCACACCACCCACACCACCCCTGTTTCAGCAAAACCATGGCCTATTCTCCAGTAGTTTTTGTCCCCTCAGATGTTTACTTTCTTCAAATAGTGCTGGCTATTCAGAGGCAAGCTGTAGCCCATTTGTCTCTGAATAGTTCTTTGAGAGGGAGAGCAATCTTGCTATGTAGCCTCCAATACACATCCTGCCCCACAGCATGCCTGCTGTGCCCTCCCACGTGAAGGGAGTGTAGACATGAAATTCTAACGCATTTCTGAACTTCCATAGCTCTTTCTAGAGCCCAGAGTCCCAGGACTAAGCCCTAAGTCTCGGGTACTCACTCTGCATAACTGTTGTAAGCCTGAAGACATTCTCAGATTTTATCTGTCGTACTTTAACCTCCTTTGTTCCACAGCTCTCCTTGACTCTTGACCTCTCAAAATAACTCTAGCCACTAAAAGCTTCCATAACTCTCTGCATGGGAGAGTTTCTGGAGGCATCTATTAATTGGCTATTTCTCTGCCACAAGGGGAAGCCAGATCTCAACAGTGAGAGCCTTGGCTGCAGGCACCTGAAGACTGGACCTGGGATGAATCCAGGTCCCTTTGATTTATCAAAACAGCTTCAGTCTAAAGCAGTGCGGACAACTTTCTAGTGTTTGTGGGGTTCTACCACCAAAGGCTGCCTGGCACCTCCAGAGTAGGATTCCTTATATTATTTCTTGCAAACACAGGGAGAGAATGTAGCCAATGTCCCTGCTCACTAGTCTCTGAGTGGATATGGCACTCATTCTAGTCCCCAAGGACCTTGTCTAATTGGCATTGTCTTTCTCTCTCAAATGACATCTGGAACACAACTTCTCTCTAGCCAAGAATACCTGAAGCCCCTGCTTCCCTTGTTTGTGTGTAGTGAGTCTGATTCCTGATTTTTTTTTTGCAAGGTTAGATTCCACAACAAGACAGTTTTATTTCTGAGATCAGAAGACGCCAGTAAAAATGGAAATGATCTGGCTGAAAACAGGACTGTTTCCCAATTCTGGGTTGTTAGTGAGTGCAGCACTCACCCAAAACTGAGATTGTCCCCACAACGTGTATTGCTAGCACAAGTCCCTTGGGAACTGGAGGGGGACTCTGCCCCTCCATGGTCTCAGAAACATCAATTTAGGGCACCACAGGCAGTAGGGTCTCCAAGGGTTTGTGGAGGGGGACTCTGTCCCTCCATGGTCTCAGAAACATCAATTTAGGGCACCACAGGCAGTAGGGTCTCCTAGGGTTTGTGTGCTGTGCTTCTGACCTGGCCCAGAGAGGACACTTCTAACAACCTCACAGACTGAAGGAGCTGCAGCCAGATGTGCCTCAGCCTAAGTGATGGAGCACTGTAGTAGGAGGCTTAGCAAGGCTGTGGGGATCACCTGAGGGAAAGAGCAGGGATAAATTAAGAAAAGGTATGGCCATTATAGTTCTTTCTGTTTCTACTTGGTTGATTTCAGCTCTGAGTTTGATTGTTTTCTGCTGTCTACTCCTCTTGGGTATATTTGCTTCTTTTTGTTCTAACGCTTTCAGGTGTGCTGTCAAGTTGTTAGTGTATGCTCTCTGCAGTTTCTTTTAGTAAGCACTTAGAGCTATGAGTTTTCCTCTTAGTACTGCTTTCATAGAGTCCCACAAGTTTTGGTATGATGTGTCCCCAGTTCATTAAATGCTGAAATGTCTTTAATTTCTTTCTTTATTTCTTCCTTGACCAAGTCATCATTGAGTAGAGCATTGTTCAGTTTCCACGTGTATGTGGGCTTTCCGTTGCTTTTGTCATTATTAAAGACCAGCCTTAGTCCATAGTGGTCTGATAGGGTACAAAGAATTATTTAAATCTTTTTGTATCTGTTGAGGCCTGTTTTGTGACCAATTATATGGTCTATTTTGGAGAAGGTACCATGAGGTGCTGATAAAAAGGTATATTCCTTTTTTTAGGATAAAATGTTCTATAGATATCAGTTAAGTCCAATTGGTTCATAACTTCTGTTAGTTTCATTGTGTCTCTGTTTAGTTTCTGCTTCCATGATTTGTCCATTGCTGAGTGTAGGGTGTTGAAATCTCCCACTATTATTGTGTGAGGTGCAATGTATGCTTCAGGCTTTAGTAAAGTTTCTTTTATATATGTGGGTGCTCTTGCATTTGAGACATAGATGTTCAGAATTGAGAGTTCATCTTGGTACATTTTTCCTTTGATGAGTATGAAGTGTCCTTCCTTATCTTTTTTGATTACTTTTGGTTGAAAATCAATTTTATTTGATACTAGAATCACTACTCCAGCTTGTTTCTTGGGACCATTTGCTTGGAAGATTGTTTTCCATACTTTTACTCTGAGGTAGTGTTTGTCTTTTTCACAGACGTGTGTTTCCTGTATGCAGCAAAATGCTGGGTCCTCTTTATGTATCCAGTCAGATAGTCTATGTCTTTCCATTGGAGAATTGGTCTATTGATGTTAAGGATATTAAGGAAAAATGATTGTTGCTTCCTGTTATTTTTGTTATTAGAGGTGGAATTATGTTTGTGTAACTATCTTCTTTTGGGGTTGTTGGAAGACTACTTTCTTGCTTTTTCTAGGTTGTAGTTTCCCTCCTTGTGTTGGAGTTTTCCATCCATTATCCTTTGAAGTGCTGGATTCGTGGTAAGGTATTGTGTAAATTTGGGTTTGTCATGAAATATCTTCGTTTCTCCATCAATAGTGATTGAGAGTTTTGCTGGGTATAGTAGTCTGAGCTGGCATTTGTGATCTCTTAGGGTCTGTATAATACCAGTCCAGGATCTTCTGGCTTTTAAAGTCTCTGGTGAGAAGTCTGGTATAATTCTTATAGGTCTGCCTTTACATGTTACTTTGCTTTTTTCTCTTACTGCTTTTAGTATCTTTTCTTTGTTTTGTATATTTGATGTTTTGATTATTATGTGACAGGAGGTATTTCTTTTTTTGGTCTTGTCTATTTGGGGTTCTGTAGGCTTCTTGTATATTTAAGGACATCTCTTTCTTTATGTTAGGAAAGTTTTCCTCTATAATTTTGTTGAAGATATTTACTGGCCCTTTAAGTTGGGAGTCTTCACTCTCATCTATACCTATTATCCTTAGGTTTGGTCTTCTCATTGTGTCCTGGATTTCCTGGATGTTTTGGGTTAGGAGCTTTTTGCATTTCACATTTTCTTTGACCGTTGTGTCAATGTTTTCCATGGTATCTTCTGCGCATGAGATTCTCTCTTCTATCTCTTGTATTCTGTTGGTGATGCTTGCGTCTGTGACTCCTGATCTTTTTCCTAGGTTTTCTATCTCCAAGGTAGTCTCCCTTTGAGATTTCTTTATTGTTTCTACTTCCATTTTTAGATCCTGGATGGTTTTGTGTAATTCCTTTACCTGTTTGGTTGTGTTTTGTTGCAATTCTTTAAGGGCTTCTACCTGTTTACCTGTGTTCTCTTCAAATTCTTTGAGAGTGTTGTTTATGTCCTTTTTAAAGTCCTCTATCATCATCATGAGAAGTGATTTTAATTCTGAATCTTGCTTTTCTGGTGTGATGTGGTGTTCAGGACTTGCTATGGTGGGGGAACTGGGTTCTGGTGATGCCAAGTAACTTTGGTTTCTGTTGTTTACGTTCCTGCGCTTGCCTTTCACCATTTGGTTAGCTCTAGTGCTACCTGCACTCACTGGTTCTGACTGGAGCCTGACCTTCCAGTTATCTTTGTTGTGTCAGAACTCCTCAGGGTCCAGATGTCTCTGTGGTCCTGAGCTCCAGCTATTCTGAGTACAGTGGCTCCTCTAGGATGTCTCAGGATATGGTGTCTCCATGGTAGTAGACCAGCTAGGCTTTTGCTGCTCTGAGTGTAATCGCTCCTCTAGGATGTCTCAGGATATGGTGTCTCCACGGTAGTAGACCAGCTAGGTGTTTGCTGTTCTGAGTGTAATTGCTCCTCTAGGGTGTCTCTGGATATGGTGTATCCACAGTAGTAGACCAGCTAGGTGTTTGCTGTTCTGAGTGTAATTGCTCCTCTAGGGTGTCTCTGGATATGGTGTTTGCTGCTCTGAGTTTAGTAGCTTTTTTAGAATGCCTCAGGATATGGTATCCCCTGCTCTGAGGTCAGTGGCCTCTCTAGAATGTCTCCTGATGCGGTTTCCACACAGGAGCAGAACAGCTGGGTGTCTGCTCCAGCCACAGGGATCTGGGCGAGGGGCAGAAGAGCCCAACAATGACTCCTAAGTGTCCCTGTATCCAATGATGCCTGCCATTTGGGAGAAGTGCTTGGCTGGTGAGAAATAGAGACTGCCTGTATTTAGGGCAGTTTCTTCAGTCCTCCTTGTTCTTACAGTATTTCTATTTCTGTGAAATTTCCTCTGTGATATCCAGTTCAGTGTTTGCACACCTGGGGCCCAGAAGCTTCTGTTGCTTTTCTTTCTGAAAGGAATAGATAAAATGGTCCAGTGGGACAGGGAAGAACTGCATACTAACATGTGATCAAGCCATGACCTGAGTCCTCTGACTTCTACTGACCCTGATCTCTGGCCTTTGGAGGCATTTGGGCCACAGAGCTCTTTTGCTTGGGGATTCTTTCCGACCTGGGTGCTCTGCACATCCAGACATCCAGCCTTCCCAAGGGCACTGTGCCTGAAAGGCAAAAGCAAAAACTTCTGGTCCTCTTCTTCAAGGGAAAAGCAGAGGCTGGCAAGCCAGAGTGTGTGCAAAGAGGAACCTCGGGAGCCCCCTGAGGGCTGGAAGCTAGTGACAGGAAAGGGTGTTGAAGACAGGGGAGTAGGGGGTGGTGCTCTGAGAGGCAGGGTTCTTAGGTTAATCATCTCCATGGCTCAGATAAGACCCTGCCAACTGGAAGCAAAGTTGTTGGGAACAGAAGGGATTGTGTGACTGCAGAGGCAGGCAGATTGGAGAGTCCACAGTGTGGAACCATGCCAGGCACCAAACACTGGTGGTTCAGATCCAGGGGGCATCTAACGTCAGCCCAACAGCCATGTTTGGGCAGGGCAGCAATAAGTTTTGTGATTTACCCTTGGCCAGGAGCAAGAGTGAGAGCTCTCAACAGCAGAAAGAGCCTGATTGGCAGCTAGGCTTCAGTCTGAGGAGCTGGGAGGGTTTGGGGTGGGGAGAGAAGGAGGTGCAGGATGAAGGGGCAACTCTTCTTCCTACCTTGGATCTTTGGCCTCTTATTGTTCAAAGAGAAGCAGGTGTAGAGACATGGGCCTGAAATCTCAGCAACAGGGAGACTGGCAGGAGGACCAGTCATTCAAATATAGTAAATGCTGGGCATGATGGCACACACCTTTAATCCTAGCACTCAAGAGGAAGAAGCAGGTGTATCTCTGTGAGTTCCAGGCCAGCCTGGTCTAAAAAGGAAGTTCCAGGTTAGTCAGGGCTACACAGAGAAACAGTCATGAAAAAAAAGAATATTATATATAATACATATAAAAATTTTAAAGTATACTTGAATATTTTAATTAAATGTAATTAAATTAATAAAATCTAATTTTAATTAAAAATTAAATATAAAAATTTTAAATACATATTTAGAATATATGTGGGAGGACATATGTCCCATCCTCTTAGCAACAATAGATAAATAAATTAAAAATGTAGGGTGCACTCAGCCGGTGCTTGGCTGTATGAAGGCAGGAAGTTTGAGGTGGTCGGCGGCAGGTGTCTGAACCTGCTGTGGTTTCGGTCAGTGTGCCGGGTTAGTATTGCTGAAGCTGAGACGATCTGCAGCACAGGTACAGGGAAATCCCTTTTAAAAAACAAGATTCATACCTCCAAGAAGAAGAAATACACGTTTGAGTATCGAGATTACAAAGATGAGTCCAGATACAAAACTGTTGCAAGGTGCTGAGGAGTCACAAAATGATCCGGATGCAGGCAGTTCAAATCCTTGCCCAGCTGAAGAAAGCCCTAGGGAAATAGGTGACGGGACTAGAGTAGATTCACTTCCTCCAGTTCATTCGGCCTCTAAAGAAATCATAGAGTCCAAGGCACACAAAAAGAAAGCTAGAAGCTTGCATAAATATTTCAGTGTTGTTTGGTGTAAAGCTTCCAAGAAAAACAAAAAAAAAAAAAAAAAAAAAAAAAAAAAAAAAAAAAAACGGAAGGCAATGCTATTCTTATTGTCAAAGGAAGGTCCTTCACATTGAAAGATTTGGAAGGAGAATATATTGGAAGGGGCATTGGATATAAATTTGAAGAGCTTGAGCATGTAGAAGGCCAAACACTGATGACTTATGGGCACAGTCTCTTCTGAGCACTTCAACAGTGGCAAGTGTTTTCAGTATGGAAGTAGAAAGTCCTGCTGTCCCCAGTGCTCAGACTGCCAGGAAGTGCTTTTCTAACCCTTTCAAAAGTGTGTGTCCATCAAGCCAAGCAAAGGGAAATTGATGGAACGACTGGCAAAACTACAAACCACGCCATGACCCGAACACACCAAATGCCCTGGGTATTCTGAGACCAGACAAGAGTCACCAGTGGCTGTTTAACAGGAACTGCTCTCCTATTGTGGATGTGGTGATAGGCGGTCACCTAGTACATCACCTCCGACCACATCAGAAAGACAGAATCATCTTCCTCTAGAGTGTGTGATGAGAATGAGAGCAATTGGCCAATGCGGTGCTCTTCTTGCTGATAAAATGGGTTTAGGAAAACTGTTGCAGTGTATTTCACTCATCTGGACCCTACAGTGTCAGGAACCCTATGGGTGCAAACCAGTAATAAAGAAGACATTTATTGTTACCCTGGAAGCTTGGTGAATAATTGGAGAAAAGAATTTCAAAAATGGCTGGGAAGTGAAAGGATCAAGATATTCACTTTTGATCAGGGCCATAAAGTTGAGGGGTTTATCAGTTCTACATTTCATTCTGTCCTTATCATCAGCTATGAAATGTTACTTCGTTCCCTAGATCAAATTAAGGCCATAACATTTGGCCTTCTGATCTGTGATGAGGGGTACCATTTGAAGAACAGTAGTATCAAGACAACGGCAGCCCTTTCTAGCCTCTCTTGTGAGAAGGGAGTAATTCTCACTAATACCCCAGTTCAGAATGATTTGCAAAAATTTTTTGCACTAGTTGATTTTATTAATCCAGGAATATTAGGGTCTCTGTCCTCTTCTAGAAAAATACATGAAGAACCCATCATTATGTCAAGAGAGCCTCCTTCTTCTGCAGAAGAAAGTTAGGGGAGAGAAGAGCAACTGAGCTCACGTGCTTCAGTGGACGTTTTATCCTTAGAAGAACTCAGGAAGTCATCAATAAATATCTCCCCCCTAAGATAGAGAACGTAGTCTTTTGCCAACCAGGAGCATTGCAGATTGAACTTTACCGAAAGCTCCTGAGTTCTCGGTCTGTCAGGTTCTGTCTGAAAGGACTACTGGAAAATAGCGCTCACCTCATCTGCCGAGGAACCCTGAAGAGCAGTGCAGTCATCTTTGCCTCTTGTTCAGCTCTGTGAAGGGGAAAGAGCTTAGCTCAAGTTGTGATGAAAATGAAGAAAGGAATCTGTGTCAAGGCTTGCTGACTGTTCCCTGCTGGCTACAAACTTCTGCAGTTCTCTCAGAACAAGTCAGGAAAACTACAGGCATTAGGAAGGCTCCTGCCAGTGCTCCCTGAACTTCGTCCCACTGAAAAGTGATGTTGGTATCCAGCTACAGACAAACCTTGAATATTTTAGAAGTTTGCAAGTTTCATGGATATGCTTGTGCGAGACTTGATGGCCAAACACCAGTCTCTCAAAGGAAGCAAATTGTTGATGGTTTCAATAGTAAATACTGTACTGATTTTGTTTTTCTATTAAGTTCAAAAGCTGGCAGTATGGGACTTAATCTTATTGGAGGATCTCACTTAGTTCTCTATGATATGGGTTGTAACCCAGCTACTGACATCCAGGCTATGTCTAGAGTATGGAAAGATGGTCAGAAACATCCTGTACATATTTACAGACTCCTGACTACAGGGACAATAGAGGAAAAGATGTATCAAAGGCAGGTCAGTAAGCAAGGCCTTTCTGGGGCCATTGTAGACATAACCAGATCTTCTGAGCATATCCAGTTTTCAGTGGAAGAGCTTGAAAACTTGTTCACATTACATGAAAATTCACAGTGTGTTACCCATGACCTGCCTGACTGTGAGTGCACGGGGGGAGAAGATCACACTGAAGATGCGTCGGAAGGCCCCCGTTGCCTCTAGACAGTGTCAGTTCAGCTCTCAGAAGTCTAACTCCTTGAGACCTCTGTCCATGTCACAGCTGAAGCAGTGGAAACATTTTTTCTGGAGACCATTTAAATTTTCCAGACCCATTTCTTGAAAGAATAAGGGAAAATGTGTCGTTCTTTTTCCAGAATATAACCAACCGAGCTCCTGCAATCTAATGAAGGACTACTTCCTAACATTCCATTGTTCCCCCTAAAAATTAATATAGGAATTAAATGTAATTTTGAAAATGAACAAAATTATTTAAATTATGATAGTGAACTTTGCTTCACAATATGCCTTTTTAAATACAATAAAAGCTGAGTTGTTTGCAAAAATGTATATATATCATATTCTAAGATAAGTACTGTTCTATTGAACTACTTCCTCAGCCCAAGAATACAACCATACACACACACACACACACACACACACACACACACACACAGAGTACAATAAACTCTGTACTACAGCCTAGATTGGCTATGCAGTTGAGGAAAACCTTGAATTTCTTACCCTCCTGTTCTTTCCTTTTGAATGCTTAGATTACAGATGTGTGTTCTATACCTGGCCTCATGTGGTGATGAAGATCAAACTCGGGGCTTTGGGCACGTTAGGCAAAGAGTTCTACCAACTGAGCCAAATACCCAGCCCCAAGAACCATATTCTTCTATCAGACTGGCTCGGCAAACTCGTTTACAAACCCTTTAGTTGTCTAAGCACAGAACTTTGTACAATGCAACTCCAGGTTCACACAGACCCTCTAGGATGTGTTTTGGGGGCTGGCAGCTGAGGAAGGGAGGAGCCTAGCAGGCTTTGGGCCATGGTCCCTCAGCACTCATCGTCCTTGGAATCCTTGTTTGCTTGCTTTCGGACCTTTCCTGGTCCAGGGGCCATCAGCTGTCCAGGGGAGGCTGGAGCCAGGTTCACCCAGCCTGGTCCCTGGGGCAGCAGGTGGCTTTCATTGAGTCTGATGACCCGGTAGTTCTTGTAGTGTACATTGTGGGTGATGTCCTTCAGGTCTTGGAGGTGGGAGCTGAATGATGGGAGGCAAGTCAGTCTGGGCCACAGTGGTCCCAGGACCCCTTTGCAGCCACCCGATCACAGGGGGCCCCACATCTCACCGGATGAGCAGATCTCTCAGGAGAAGAAACTCACAGTGTGCCATGTTTTCCACTGCAAGACATGGACCTAGCACAGCTCTGTACTCTCAGAGTACACAGCTGCTGCCTGCTATGGCACCTTCTGGGACCCACTATTGCCATGAGTCTCCTGTCTTCCCCCACTTCCTCTTTCTTGGTTCATTCAGTCACTCATTAATTCATTCATTGACATACTCATTCATTCATTATTGTATCCTTGGGGCTTGGTTCCTACAACTAGTTGCTAAACTAGTGAATCTATCCTTCGTTACAGATAACACTAGGACCATTACACCAAAGACAAAATTCATGACTTTTTTTTTTTTTTTTTGAGCCCAGGTCTCATGAAGCTGAGGTTGGCCTCAAACTTGATCAGTAGCTGAGGATGACCTTGGACTTCTGATTCTCCTGCCTCCACCTCTCCTACGCTAGGAGTATGGATGTGCTACCATGCTTGGCTCCATATGTTTTTAATAATGGTAATAATATGGTAATAATAAATCAGGGAGCTGGCTGAGGTGGTCCAGGTCTGTAAACTCGGCACTTGAGAGGCTGAGGCAGAAGGAAATCTTATTTTCAGGCACTTCGTGGGGCTATGTTAAGTTTTGGCAAGTCATGGTTGCCTTCCAGGTTTGGGCAGATGCCAGAGGAGGCATGCAAAGGATGCCATGGTTGTAGGGTATTCCCTGATTTCCAACCTCCTACTCATTGCATGCCTGCTATCTTCCCAAACTTACCTTCGATGATGCCTCATTTGGTCTTCCTGCCCAGGACACATCTCCCATTCACTATGTGTTCTTGGTCAACCCCAACCACAGCAAAAGGGATCTGTTCCTAATGTCTTCTTACTCATACATACTCTGAGTTCCACGAGCACCACAAAGTGGACTTGCCCAGCCTTCCATCAAAGTATGAAAGTGTAGACAAAGTATTACTGGTTATTTGGGAAAATTCTTTTACAAAAATCTTGATTTTTTTTCTATTATAAAGACCCACAAATAGTTATAAACACATTTTTGTATTTCAATTTCAACTTGGGTTTATTTTTATGTGCATGTGTGTGTGCTAGCATGACTTTATGTGCACCACATACATGCAGGAGCCCTCAAAGGCCAGAAGAGGGGGCAAGATCTCCCAGAACTGGAGTTACACATGGTGTTAAGTCAAAGTCACCACATGGATGCTGGGAACCCAACCCAGGTCCAGTAGAAGAATCATTGCTCTCAATTGTTGAGCCATTTCTCCAGTCTCCCTTATATTTCATTTTAATGCTATGTTTATCCAGTGTTTAATATGTCTAAAATATTGAAGGCTGTTTAAACATGAATATCATAATGACATCCAAATCTTGTAAAATTATGTGAAAATTATCAGTTGTAGTCATGGCTCAGGGGTAAGGTATTTACCCAGTATGTGTGAGGGTTACTTTTTGTGGGGTAAGTGTGTCACAAAGTGGGTGGGCTTTGAAATTTCAAAATCTCAAGCTAGGCCCAGTGTCTCTCTTTTCCTGCTGTCTGCAGATCAGGATGTAGATGTCAGCTCTTCCTCCAGCACTATGTCGGTCTGCATGCCAACATGCTCCCCGTCAGTGGACTAGGCCTCTGAAACTGTAAGCCAGCCCCAGTGAGATGTTTTCCTTTATAAGAGTTTCCGTGGTCATTGATGTTTCTTCATTGCAATGGAACAGTGGCTAAGACACTGTATAATTGCTGGGTGTAGTAGCATTGAATCTAAGTTACTCCTACAGTGAGGTGGGAGGTGGAGACAAGAGAATCCCCAGAAGTTTGTGGGTCAGCCTGATAGCCACAGACAGACCCTGTCTCAGGGCTGTAGGTGAGGGCTGTCAAATGAGGTTGTCCTCTGACCTGCCCATGTGCATAATGGGTATGCACATGCCCATGTTCACACAAACATGTGTCCCCACACAAAATATTCTAAAGCAAATACACCTGACTCATGGACCACAGCCCGCTATCAGGATTGGTCTTCTTGCGATCACAGGTTGCCTGTGGGTTATACTCCCAGCTGCCTCCTGGCCTCATGAGAGGATTGGGTGGCAGGGCTGCAGCCTAGAACAAGTTCAAAGTCTAATATTTGATGAAGTGAGATTTTTTTTGTACCATCAGGGTTGGGGTGGAGAATCACAACAAACCCCTTTAAGCTGAGGACTGTATGTATTCTGAATTTACTGTCAAAATCTCAAGCTAGACCCAGTGTCTCTCTTTTCCTGTATTACTTTCCTGAAAGAGCCTGTATTAAAAAGCAAAACCAAAAACATCCCCTCCTCCCCCCAAAAGACAGCACTAAACCAGCAGCTTCTGGTTTTGTTTTTCAGTAATGGCCACAATTCAGATTCTTTACAGATGCAGAGCAATGACATAAACTGGCTAAAATGATAAATCATTTGGCTTCCACATCATGTGCCGATCACTCACTGAAACCAATTGTGTAAGAATAGCCTTCACTCACAAGCCTCCAGGCTTGTGGCGACAGGAGAGCTAGTCTCACCCACGCCATCCCCAGTGCAGTGTTTAGGAGTGGTTATAGACTGAGGAGTGGGGAAAGATGATTGGATTAAATCCTGTTACTATGGTGACCCTCAGGCTGAAGGGGTTACCTATAGTTAAGGTGACTTAAGAGTAGGTGGCATGGGCTAAGCCTGGTGAAGCAGGTGACAGAGCAGAAGTAGTCTTGGGAGGTTAGTTAGGCACCAGAATGAAGCAGAGCCATTGTAAACTTTTCTGCTAAGCTCAAAACCATGTGTGGTGTACCCAAGCCAAGAGGGAGTCCATGCGATGGCCTCAGTGACTGTGTTAAAATACAGATGACAAAATGTTTCTTGTGTTTGTAAGTGAAGTTTTGGACAAGCTTGACAGGCTTCTGATACTTCCCAGATGCCTAGAGCATTACATTGGATAGGTTCTGTCCAAGCCAACAACTGAGACACGAGTCCCCTTAAGAACTAAGGGTGACAGAGAAAATGGCCTGAAAGACTTTGCTTCTGGGTGACTTTCATGTCCCGAGTGTATTCTTTTGTCACATTTAAAACCTAGGAAGTCATAAAAGGGTAGTTTCCCTTCCCACCTCTACCCTCAAACCAGCCTGGTGCTGTGTGTTAGAAACACTAGCACTTCATAAGGAAGGAAAGCGAATGGTCCCTAACCTGAACCTTCAGGAGCATGATTTAGGGGTATGTTGGGTTTGTCTTTGCTCTCTGTCTGTCTGTCTGTCTGTCTGTCTGTCTGTCTGTCTATTCTGTTTTAGTTTTCCCCCTGAATTTGGGTTCCTTAATCCTCTAAAAAGCCACAAGAAACCAAAAACTAAACAGAACACCAGCTTTGGGTTTTGTTGTTGTTTTGGTTTTTGTTTTTAAAGGTAATCTGTAGGACCTGTGCCATGCAGTGGCTCCAGACTGTAATTAAATCTTACATCTTGAGAAGACTTCAGACTGAGAGGAAGAAGTTACATGTTTTTTGTTGTTGTTTTGTTTTTCTTGTTTCTTTCTTTCTCTCTTTCTTTCTTTTTTCTTTTCTTTTCTTTTCTTTTTTTTTCTTTTTTGAAAAGCTAACATTGATCAGTGCTTTGTGGCTGGAATTTCAAATACACTTTATAACGCGCGCCTCCCGTGTCACCCCACGCCCGGAAGAGAAACACAAGAGACAGTATTCGGGTAGTTACTGCAAACGAGGCTTTACTCTGTGACACACAAGAGGAAAACGCGGAAGGACGCGGAAGGGATGAGATCCGGAAGGGGCCTAGCTTAAATACAGCCTAGAGTGACATATTCACTTCTGATTGGCTGTTCGCTCACCACCCAATATTATGCCTCGGGATTGGCCAGTGACTTTGGTGCACCTTTTGCCTTTTGCAACTTTGCAGTCAGTTGTTTACTTCTGGAGAAGACACGAGGCCAGCGCCATCTTGGGATGGCAGATTATACCACCGTTAACAGCGGCTTCCTACACCACTTAATGCAATTAGAATCCACAAACTCTCAGGTAACACAGAGGCAGGGAGAATGGAGCAGGGGGGTTGGCTGTGTCTTTTCTCCTGCTAATTAAAAGTGGTCTTGGGCAGGCTGAAGGGAATTCCCTCCTTTATTGACAAGCTATCCAGTTCAATAACACTAGAAGTTTATAATGCTGGGTCTGGTGCTTCAAGCTAATAATTGCCCTACTCCAGAGGTTACATCATAGAATCTCAAGCTCAAGGTCTTGCTTGGACATTGAGACCCTGTCTTAAAAATAAAAATAAAAATAAAAATAAAAATAAAAATAAAAATAAAAATAAAAATAAAAAACTTCTGTGGCACAAGCCTTTAATCTCAGCACTCAGGAGGCAGAAGTAGATGGATCTCTGTAAGTTCAAGGCCAGCCTGCTCTACAGAGTGAGTTTCAGTGCAGCCAGAACCAAGTAGAGTAAGATACTGTCTCCAAAACCTTTAAAAAACAGAAAAGAAAATAATGATTTTAATAAACTAGTGAACTAGACTTCTCTGGCATTGTTGATCCCCTGCCTTGTCTTCATTAAATAAAAATTCCAAACTCCTTACATGTAGCCATGACGATATCTGGCCTCACAGAGGCACATGATGAGTGGGCACTGAACCTCCCAATAGCTGGTACAGCAGACTGTGATGTCAGGACAGGGTTTCTGTAAACCCAGGGTTGACTTGATTCCTGTGATTGTGTTTTCCCCCCAGGACTGCAAAGTGAAAATCTGCTAGCTTCAACTGGTCCCTCTGCCTTTGACAGTGATGAATGGAAGATTAAGATGATGTCAGGACAAGATACCCCTGCCATCTTCTGCTATCCACCCTTACCTAGGCATGCAGGAGTTGGGATTAGTACTGACCTCCTGACCTGGAGAAGCATCCTTGGTCCCTGCCCTAGACCCTTCATAGCTCTCACACTATCTGTGAGGTCCATGCCCACCAGCACCTTCTCAGTTGTTGCTACTTTGACATCAGATCAGATCAAGTTCATGCCGACCATTCTCTAGAATGGCACCTCTCATGGTTTCTTAAGCCTGCATGTCATCTGCCAAGCCCTAGGAGTCACTATGTAGTGTCAATCCTGATAGAGTGGGAGGTCAGCATGTGAGACAGGGTCTCACA
The DNA here is from genome assembly GCF_011762505.2 of Arvicanthis niloticus. Classification (NCBI taxonomy): domain Eukaryota; kingdom Metazoa; phylum Chordata; class Mammalia; order Rodentia; family Muridae; genus Arvicanthis; species Arvicanthis niloticus. The sequence continues at coordinate 516,125 of NC_047658.1, forward strand.
CTGAACCTGGAGCCCACTGTTTTGGATGGCTGGTCAACAAACCCCAGGGTTCCTCCTTGTCTCCATCTTCTCAGCATTGGGATTACAGGTGTACTTCATCCCACCGGCTTTTCCATGGGTGCTGTAGACCTCAAGCTCACACAGTCTCTTAGGGTTCTTCACCCTTGTTCTTCCAGGGGATCAGTGGCTCACAGTCTCTTGTCCCCAGAGCACTGCATGGGGCCTGGCCTGGTTCACTCTTGCTGTACAAGGGGTACATTTGGGGAGCGGCTTCATTTTATCCTTCCATAAGCGCCTCCTTTTTGAAGCCTCTGTTCATCATATGGTGGGATCCAAGTTCTGTGAAGTTGAAGCCCTAGTGTTCCTGGAGTGCCTACCACACAGCGAGAGCTTTCTAAGCAATGAAACAGCTTTGATCAGACTAGAGATATGGCTCAGTCAGAGCACTTGCCAGTGACAGGGACAGGACATGTAGTATTAATCCCAGCATGTGGCCAAGACAGAAAGAAGGGGAGAAAGAAGAAGGGTGGGAGAGAAGACAGACAGGCAGTTTGATCCTTTTCTGGTGCTGTGGTAGTAGAATACATTAGAGTGAGTTCATTTCTGCCTCCCTTCCAGAGAGAGGCAATCCATGCTGATGGGGAGGGCATGGCAGAAGCCCAAGGCTGGCTGGTCACATTTCATTAGCACACAGGGAAGATGGAGAGATAACAGCAAGTGTGGCCAGGCTCTAAAAGCTTAGAGCTGGCCCCCAGTGATGGATTTCCTCACTGGGGAAAGTCACCACCTCCCTACAGAATCCATAATCTTCCCAAAGGGCACCACCAACTGGAGGCCAAGTGTTCAAATACAGCACCCGTGGTGTGTGTGTGTGTGTGTGTGTGTGTGTGTGTGTGTGTGTGTGTGTGGTGGCCAGGGTGGAGAAGCGGGAAGTGGATGGGCTCATGGAGGATAATCTGGAGCCCTGGGTGTAGGGGAGAGAGATTTCTCATTTATGCCACAGCAGACAGGCTGCCTGGCTGGCTGTATATTTTATTTGTATCTCACTGAGCCCTTAGGATAGTTTGTCTTTATCTATGGACGTCTTATCCTTAGATAAGAAGAGGGGTCTGGCCTCCTTAGGTAAAGGTCCCAGCTACTATAGTTATCACATGATGGTCCTGCATACATATGATCAAGTGACCTCAGAGTGTGATCTCATCTGGGTTAAGGTCTACAGCAGACAAAGTTAGTTATACCAGAGGTTCTCAACCTGTGGAATGCAACCCCTGGAGCGAGTGCTGAATGACCCTTTCACAGGGATCGAACACAGGATAGCCTACACATTAGATGTTTACATTATGATTTATAACATAGCAAAATTGCAGTTTTGAAGTAGCAACAGAAATAATTCTATGGTTGGGGTCACCACACTGTATTAAAGGGTCACAGCATCAGGAAGGTTGAGAACCACTGCGTATACAAATGTCATTAAGGTAGGGGATTTTTTTTGTTTGTTTGTTTGGTTGGTTGGTTGGTTTTTTCTTTTTTGTTTTTGTTTGTTTTTGTTTTTGTTTTTGTTTTTGTTTTTGTTTTTGTTTTTCAAGACAGGGTTTCTTTGTGTAGCCCTGGCTGTCCTGGAACTCACTCTGTAGACCAGGCTGGCCTTGAACTCAGAAATCCGTCTGCCTCTGCCTCCCAAATGCTGGGATTAAAGGTGTGTGCCACCACTGCCCGGCTAAGGTAGGGTATTTTGACATGAGATCATCCTGGAGGCAGGATGAGAAACCTTTAGAAAAAGAAAAAGGGCCAGGTAAGAGTCTCTCAGAAGGAAGAAGGCTAGGTAAAGTCAGCAGCAAGGCTTGAAGCGTTCTGTGCTCTGAACCCGTTTGTTTGAGCATCAGTAATGATGCTCTAAAGGGCTCTGGTTTTACAGCATTGCAACCTGGCGCTTTGTCCGTTATGTCCAGTGTGTGATCTACCATGGCCATTCAGCAAACAAGCACAGCCCTGGAGCTTTTGGAAGGATGGGGAAGCCTGCAACTGGCATCCAGGGCCTGGGTGCCACCACAACACCTTGCTGTCAGGGCTTGAAGGAGCGCTGCATTCTCTGGCCTTGATCTTCGCATTTTCATCTTCTCTATATTCTGAACACAGTGATCTTAGAATCCCTTGCCCATGCTTGTTCATGACCTTGATCCTCCATCCAACATAGTCACCTCCCTCTCTCCTCTCACTTGGGAAGCTAGTGGATTCTTTTTTTTCCCTTTTCTTTCTTTTGAGACAGGATTTCTCTGTAGCCCAGGCTGTTTTAGAACTTGCTTTATAGACCAGGCTGGCCTTGAACTCAGAGTGCTGGGACTAAAGGCATGAACCACCACTGCCTGACAATTTAGTGGATTTGTTTTAATACCTAGCTTGACAACTAGTCCCCGGGAAACTTCTTAGACTTAGCTTAGCTGCCTGGGCACCTGCAGGAGACTTGCTGCTCAGCAGAGCCAGGGCTTCCGTGGTCCAGGAACTTCTTGGCAGAATATCATCTCATGTTTCTCTTTGCGACTGAAATGCATGGTGAAGGCACGGTGGGCACTTGGTGACTCAACAATGCTGCTGCCGAGCTGTGAGATGAACTGTGTGTCCCTCAACTGTGTAGTTCCCAGGCCGTGATAGAGAAGTTACAGAACACAGCTGCCTCTGAAAGGGAGCCCGAGAGAGATGAAGTAAATGTGTGGTGCCCTTAGCGCTCAGATACCCTGCTCATTAGCTGGTCAGACCATGTTAGCGTGTTCTCAGTGAAGTTGCCTGAGTGTCTGCTGGATTTATAAAGTCTCTTAAGGGAGTCGGCTTCATCCTGGAGACTTGTCCGGCCTGTGAGGAGTGCCAGAGCCACACTGTATCAACAGCTTGTTCAGGAGCCCTTCCTCCAGATTCCTTGCTACACACATGACTCTACTGCACAGCCCAGAAGCTGAGCATAATCGGTGGAAGCCATCCACACTGGTACCAGTTCTGTTGTCAGGGGAACTTCTGTTGTTGGAAGTGGGCATCTGGCCTTACCCCTGCAGAAAAAGTATAAATGGATTCTCTAGGCAGCTCCCAGGAAATAACTCTATTCCTGAAAAGAAGGCACAGGAAGAAATTATTTCTCCTCTTCTGCCAAATAATGTCTTACTCTTGTCCAGTGCTCATGTTTCAGCAGCCAGCTTACAGTCACGAGGAGCATAAGCACAAGTTGCTAAAGCCAGCTGTCTGAAGGTGGCAGGCAGGGAAATGCAAAGCGCTTGAATGCAAAGCACTGGAATTGTATTTTTTAAATTATATTGTTTTGTCTGCACATGTGATGTGTGTGTGCAGGTGTGTGTATGCAGGTGTGTGTATGCAGGAGTGGTGTGTGTGTGTGTGTGCATGCAGGTGTGGTGTGTGTGTGTGTGTGCATGCAGGTGTGGTGTGTGTGTGTGTGTGTGTGTGTGTGCAGGTGTGTGCATGCAGGTGTGATGTGTGTGTGTGTGTGTGTGTGTGTGTGTGCAGGTGTGAATATGGAGATCAGAAGATCAGAGGGCAACTTTCAGGAGTCAGTTCTCCTCCTCCACTGTGGGGTCAGGTTTTCATGACAAGTGCCTTTACCTGCTGAGCCATCTTGGGAGCCTGCACATGAATTTTAAAGATGTTTTACAGGGGCTGTGGTGTGGCTCAGTAGTGGAGCACATGCAAGGAATTTATATATATATATATATATATATATATATATATATATATATATATATATATGTGTGTGTGTGTGTGTGTGTGTGTGTGTGTGTGTGTGTGTGTGTGTGTAATAATATATACACTATATATATACAATATCTATATGCATCTCTATATACCTATAGATATAGATATATACAGGTATACATATCTATATACCTATAGATATAGATAGATAGATATAGATATAGATAGTCTGCAGAAATATCTAGCCTCAGCCTCCCCCAGCTTTTTTTATAGGTTCCATTTTCTTCTCTACTGTATAGCTCACTAACACTTCAGAGTTAACCATGCACCTAACACCATGCACCTAGGGACTTCCCAAAACCTTCTCCCGATCTGTGCACCTGTGCAAAGGGTAAAGAGGGGACACAGACCTGAGCCTCAGCAGGGATGGAATAGGGTGGCCCACTCATCTTCTGAAGATTGGAGCCAATGGTTTCTGCTGGAAACACAAGGGAAAAAAAGCAGGCAGAGTATGCCTAGCCAGTGAGAAGACCGACTGAACCTCACAGCTCCTAAAACTAACTGAGGTTCCCTCTGCAAACGGATCGAACACTGGTGGGTTGTGTGGGGTCTGTGAATGAATGGAAGCTCCACGTGGATCAGGGAGCCCTGTGCTGAGTGCTGGATCCCTGGCCCGGCTGTGAGTCAGAGCATCCCACACCCCATTGTCAGGAGCTGGCAGCCTGCAGAGCTCACAGCACCAGAGGGGAGCTGGTGAGAGACGAGATTCCTGCAGTCTACTCTAGGGAAAAAGAATACACTTTAAAATAAAACTCTCTGTGTCTGTGTCTGTCTGTGTCTCTCTGTCTCTCTGTGTGTGTCTCTGTCTGTGTCTGTGTGTCTGTCTGTGTGTCTGTGTGTCTGTCTGTCTGTGTGTCTGTCTGTCTGTCTGGTCTGGTCTGGCTGGGCATCCCTGCACAACACAGAGGGATGGAGAGAGATGGCAGAAGAGGAGGCAGCATGTTCCTCTTCCCCTCTGCCCCTTGCAGCATGCTGTCTTTTTCTTTGTCAAAGCAAGTCACTTCACAATTACAGAAGTTACTCTCTGCAAAAGCATAGATATGCTCAACAAAACCCTAACATGTTCCACATGTGTGTAAGCCTGCCCACTGCCTGCTGGGCAAAGCCTGAGAACTCTGAGGAAGGACTCCAGGGACACATTAGCCACCTCTGGACTCCTGTCTTCTGGTGGATGTTACCTTGCTTCCTCTCCAGAGTTTCTTCCACGGCCAAACCATCTTGTATCCCTAGTGAATCCCCCGACAGGATGCAGTTAGCAGGACAGGCCATTTGCTCAAAAGAATCTTTGATGCTCCTGTAAATACATGAGACATTGGAGCTCAGTGTTCAAGACCACCTATGGTGTGGCTCTTTGTCACCATTCTCCTGTGTCAGAGTATGTGTGCAGGTCCACGTGTGTGTTCAAGTGTGCACCCACGTATGTGCCATGTGGATGCTGGAGGCCAGCCTTGGATGTTACTCCTCAGGTACCATCTTCACCCCCCTTGTTTTGAGATAAGGACTCTCACTGGCTGGGAACTCACCAAGAATAGGCTGGGTGGCCGGGAGCCCAGGTATCTGCCTGTCTCTGCCTTCTCTGTACAAACTTCCATGACCACTTTTTTCCTCCTACCATTCTAGACTCCTAGGCAGGCTCTGCACTTCCAGACAGGTAGCTGCTCACCCCACATGCTGGTGCTCACCCCACATGCTGGTGTCTGAGTATAGAATTGAAGTCCAGAGAGAATGTTAGTTATCAAAGCCTATGCAAATTTGGGCCCCAGCTGCCAATTCCATTTCAATCTATGTAGAGTGGTTATGCCCACCTGCCTGGTTCCTGGACACACTCCTGAATGGTTCAGAGATATCAATAGAAACTGAATTGTGACCAGGTCTCAGCAGTAATATACAGTCACACACACACACACACACACACACACACACACACACACACACATACAACCACGCCACTGGGTCAAAGTGTGTAAATCAGGCTGCTTCGAGCCCCTCAGGGCAGGCTTCAGAGTTTTTCTGCTGTGGCTCAACTATCTAGGTCTCTGCCTTCTGACTGGGCCACTTTCCCCAGTCCCATGGTTGGAAGGACGCATTGATTTATGCTTACAGGGTAGCTAGGGTGAAGGCCCCACCACCTGCCATTCCTGCTGAGTCCTCTGCTTGGCTTTCCCCATGACCCACAGGTTCAGAGCCATCTTGCTTCCTGTCTAAGCAAATTAGACAGCATGAGTCCCTCATTCCTCCAGCAATGGCCAATGATTCTGTGCAGGTCATGGGCCTGAGTACCAGACTCTAGAATAGATACATAGATAGAATGTGGGTGCGTTACCCTCTACTGGCTGCAAGACTTTGGGTGAGTGCAGAATCTAGCCTCAGTTTTTTCATCCAGAAAGTGGGCATTGTCATTGCACTTTCCACCTAGAATTGCTGTGAAGATTATGTGAGGTGAGAAGCCTGAGACCTCACCAAGGAACTACATAGACACTGGAGCCTTTACAGTGTAATCTGTGGTCAGAATGAAAACCGCAAACATTTTGGAGGAAAGGATACAGTCTGAACTATGCTTCAGGAAAATGATTCGTAGCATCTAATAGGAACTTTAGGATGGATGGCATGTCTATGTGTACATATATGTATACATATATATTATAAGAAGATTTATTAGATCTGGATCACATGATTCAACCTCAGCAGTCAACAATGGCTGTCTTGTAGTGGAGGGGCTGAGAACATGGCAGCTGCTCAGTCCATGTGGCCAGATGTCTTCGCAGTCCCAATTTGGCTTTGAAGACCTAGAGAATTCCTGGAGAGCCACTAGTCTCCAGTCGACATTAGAAGCCTGGAGAGGCTGGGTTCTGATACCACAAAGGAATGCAATAGCAACAGAATAGATGAAGCTGCCAACCAGAGTGCAGGCAAGGGAGCTGGTGGGACCACTGCAGAGGACTGGGTTCTGCTCTCTGGTACTGATGTGGTGATAGCAGCCATTCTCAACTTCAGTTCCAGGGCACCCAGCACCTCTCCTGACCTCCCTGGCCACCAGGCATGTACACCTGTTGTGCACATACATACATGCAGGCAAAACAATATAAAATAAATAAATCTTGTTTTTTAAAAAAGTGAAGGCAAACAGGCACAAAGTAAAGCTTCCTTCCATTTCTATTTATCTGAGCTGCCACCAGAAGGTGCCCCTCATTAAGGTGATTCTTCCTACTTTATGTTATTTGGTGGAGAATCCCTCCCAGGAGCACCCTGCAGCCTTTTAGTTGCTTCCAGCTCCAGTCAAGTTGACAACCAAGGTGTGTGGTCACAGAGGAGGCTTATAGTCTCAGGTGTCCACTCAGCTACTCTGTGACCTCTCGCTTCCAACCAATGTTTGTAGACTAAGGAATGTGTCATCTGGATACAGAGTAAGGGTACCTGGAAGGGGACATAAGGGAGAGCTATCAGGTGTGTTCTGTCTACAATTTTCTCCTGTCCTGACCCTATTACAGGGTCTTCCCTCTCATAAGATGCCTCAGGTTGCCGGGCGGTGGTGGCGCATGCCTTTAATCCCAGCACTTGGAAGGCAGAGGCAGGAGGATTTCTGAGTTCGAGGCAAGCCTGGTCTACAAAGTGAGTTCCAGGACAGCCAGAACTACACAGAGAAACCCTGTCTCGAAAAACCAAAAAAAAAAAAAGAAGAAGAAGAAAAAAAACAAAACAAAACAAAACAAAAAAACCTTCCTAGCACCCATGTCTTACAACATAGAATTGAGACATTTTGGGAAGATTTAAAATATGTTATTGTGTGTATGTGCTTGGTGTGTGTTGGCATATGTGTCGTGACATGGATGTGGAAGTTGAAGGACAGCTTTGTGGAGTCTTTTCTCTCCTTCACCTTTATGTGAGTTCTGGGAATCAAATCTAGGTCACCAGATTTGTGTGGCAAGGTCCTTTACCCAGTGAGTCTTGTCCCTAGCCCTGGGGAAGATTATAATGGGAAGAATTAAGATGAGTGTTAGCTCTAATACGTACCTACCGGATGTCATATTAGAAGCCAACTGTACTAGGCAGAATAGTTTCCCACTGCAATGTGATTACCCTGCTCTCCAGGAACTGTGATGTTGTCTTATATGGCAAAGGGGGGCGTCTGTGAATGGGATTAGGTTAAGGAACCTTAGTACCTTGGAAAATGCCAGGGTCCAATGTAATTACCTGGAACCTTTGATCTGCCTGTTTGTGTTCTTTGAGGAAAGGTCTTATGCAGTTTAGGCTGACCTTAGTCTAGATATATAGTCAAGCTTAGCCTTGAACTTCCCCTATTCTTCTGCCTCTACTTCCAACCCTGAAAATGCTGAGGTACAGGCATGTGATAACAAGCTCAGGTCTCCCTGGAACTGAGGAGACCTTCTCCTGCTGTGTCTGCAGAGACCAGAGTACTGAAGGTATGTGAGGACTCCCAGGAGCCAGGGAAGACAAGGGAGTCCCTGAGCCTCCAGAAAGGGAGGCAGCCCCAATACACCTTAAAACTGGCTAGGAGGGCCTGTCTGGGCTCTGACCTCAATGGTCAGAAAAGATTATCCCAGCTCAGATGCCAAGCTGGTGGTGTGTGGGGCAGCCATGGAAAATGAATACATGATGAGGCTAAGCACTGGGGACTCACCCAGTGAGGGAGACAGATAAGAGCCACATTGGCTGGGGAATTATCTCTGCCTGGGGATCAAAGAGACACAGAGCTGGTGAGCTAGGGTATGATTTTGGGATAGGTAGTAGGGTTATTTTTTTTTTAGTAGTTTTTGTTTTTGTTTATTTGTTTTAGTGGAAAGGGGGGAAGGGAAATCTACACTGAGGGGACAGTATGCGCAAAGACACAACGGCAGGAGGAGGATGTATTTCCACCTGCAAAGACAAGTGGCAGTGTCAGGGACTGAGGAGAAGCAGTGTGTGTGTGTGTGTGTGTGTGTGTGTGTGTGTGTGTGTGTGTATCCATCCTCCAATGCCCTCAGGGAGAGAAGGAGGTGGGCATCTCTGGGCTTTCTGCAGAGAGGAGGACCTTCCTGGAGGTGTGAGTTCTGGTCACCAGGTGCTTCCACCTGGCTCTCTTCTTGGAATCATGTTTTGTGCCTTAGAAATGGACATGAAGGGACTGGGCAGTTGATTCAGACAGTAAAATAGCAGTCACAGGAACTAGGACCTGGATTCAGATCCCCAGAACCCATTTAGAAAGCCAGGCATGGCAGTATACCCCTGCAGCTCCTGTGTTCTCTGAGTGCCTGTGTGTGTATGCCTAGCCATGAGGATGTGCATCTGGTTCAGTGGGAGATCCTGCCTCAGAAAATAAAGATGAAAAGGGATGGGGGACACCTGATGTTGACCTCTGTCCTCCGTGCATACACCATGTTAGGGTTGGTTATGTTGCTATGATGAAACACCATGAACCAAGGCTTATAGAAGAAAGTGTATGTTGAGGGCTTCCTTACAGCTTAAGGGTTAGTCTATGATCATCATGGTGGAAAGCATGGTGGCAGGCAGGCAAGCATGGTGCTGGAGCAGTAGCTGAGAGCTTATATTGTGATCAGCAGCCAGAGAGAGAAAGCAAGACTGGTAATGAGCTTATGAAGCCTCAAAGCCAACCCCCTCTGACACACCTCCTCCAACAAGGCCACACCTCCTCCAAGGCCACACCTCCTCCAACAAGGCCACACCTCCTAGTCATTCCTAAACAGACTACCAACTGGGAACCAAATATTTAAATGTATGAATCTATAGGGGCCATTCTTATTAAACCACTAACACACACACACATACCCCATACACAAATATGCACATATACAGAATTTTTAAAAAGTGGATATACCTTTAATCCGTTAATTCCTACAATTAATTCCTGATGGTTTTAGAATAAAAAATAGTGATTTGAGGCTGGAGAGATGGTTCAGCCATAAGAGCACTTGCTGCTCTCACAGAGGACCCAGGTTTCGTTCCCAGCAGCCACAAGGCAGCTCGTAACTATCTGTAACTGTTCCAGAGGATCTAATGCCACCCTCTGGTTCCTCTGGTGCCAGGCAAGCACATGATGCACAAACATACAGATAAAAACTCAGACACACAAAATAAAAGGAATATATCTCTTTTAAAAAGCCATTCAATTGCTTAGCAGTTAAATGACTCAGTTTCCCTCCAAGATAAAAAAAAAACAAATAAACAAAAACTATTTCCATTATAAACATTATCTCATACAAACTTTGTGGTGTTTGCCTTCTTCTGGAGTGCCCTAGTGCTAGGGGTATTTATGTTGGAATTGAAGAAGGGACTGACATAGTTTAACTTTTCTCCTGTCTCTGTGTGTGTCCATGTGTGAATGTGCACATGTGTGCATGTGTATATGGAGGTCAGAGGTCGATATCCAGTGCCCTCCTCTATTGCTCTCTGTTTTCTCTTTTGGGACAGGGTCTCTCATTGAACATGGAGCTCCTTGATTGGCTAGACTGGCCAACAAGCTCCAGGATCCACTTGTCTTCTCTCCCTTCAGTGATAGAGTCTTGGGCACATGCTGCCATGACTGGTGTTTACATGATGGCTAGAGATCCAAGCCAGGTCCTCATCCTTACACACTCAGCTCTCATGGGAGTGAGAGTGTGTGTATGGTGTGTGTGGGGGTGTGGTGTGTACTATGTGTGTGGGTGTGTGGGTATGGTGGGGTGTGTGTGGTGTATGTGTGGTGTGTGGTGTGTGTATGTGTTTGTGGTATATGTGGTATATATGTGTGTGGTATGTGTGTGGTGGGGTATGTGTGGTGTATGTGTAGTGCATGAGGTGTGTGTGTGTGATGTGTGTGTGTGTTTCTGGTGTATGTGGTATATAGGTGTGTGGTGTGTGTATGGTGTGTGTGTGTTGTGTGTGTGTTTGCCGTGTATGTTAGTATATATGTGTGTGGTGTGTGTATGGTGTGTGTGTGGTGTGTTGTGTGTGTGACAACTTGAATATTAGCTTTGATTTTTTTAATATTATGTGTATGAGTATTTTGCCTGCATGTATGTCTCTGCTCCACTGGTGTGCCTGCTGCCCATAACGGCCATAAGAGGTCATAGAATCCCCTGGAACTAGAGTTACAGATGGTTATGGGTAGCCATGTTGGTGCTGGGAATCAAACCTGGGTCCTCTGAAAGAGAAGCCTGTTTTTTGTTTTGTTTTGTTTTGTTTTGTTTTGAACCTCTGAGCAATCTCTCCTGTCTGGACATTTAGATTCTTTTCACCCTCAGAAGGTGCTTGGGACAGCTCTTCTTTAGAGTCCCTGTCTGACCTGCCTCAGCTCTTAAGCTTGGCTTTGGGAGAGGTGACTTTCTGCCCACAGAGGACTTTTAGGGTGACCCTTCATCTGCTCTCAGCCAGGCAGTTTCCAGCCCCCTTTGCTGTCCTAGGCTCCTCCTCTGCTCTCCCTTTCTCCCAGGAGGCTTGCAGAGGCTTGTTAGTATGCATGTCTATGGAGGCTCTTCCCATGGGCCCTGGCTGGAGCACTTTGGAAATGGTGACATTCCCTCAGAGGCCTCAGGATGAATCAGCATTCACAGTGGTTCGAGCTCCTGGGTCTGTCTTTTCCTTCCTCTCTGAGTCTCATCTTCCTGGTCTCCATTTGGGCTGCAGAATGGTGTTTGGTTCCCACATCAGGAAGTCTCCAGCCTTTCCAGCTGTCAGTGAGAAGAGGGGTCTTAGACCTCAGATACACAGGGGCAAGTGAACCTACCCCCAGGGAAGCTTTGTACATCTCTGAGTGGGGTTTCCTTATCTGTAAAACAGGGGCCTTTGCAGTACCACCCCCTGTGAGAGGGGAGAACATGTGCTTTCATACATGCTCTCTCACATCTAACTCACCCTCAGTGACTTACATGCTCGCCTCCGGGCACACACAGTCCAGTGTTCACACACGGTCTCTCCCCTCACACATGCTTTCTCAGTCATGTTCACATATGCCCTCATACACACTTGCATGCTCTCTAACACACGTCAGACATACACCTGTTCACACACACTAACTCATGCACATGCTCACATGTACTCATCTGCGTACACACACACTTGCTCACTGACACTCCTCTATTCACACAGGAAAGCACATGCTCGCTTCTCTCGCATTCTTCCACATGCATGTGCCCACGTGTGTCCATAGTAGCCCAAGAATCAACACAAAATCCAAAGTAACAAGACACAGAGGGAGACAGAGTGACAAGTGAGAACACACAGACCACAGTCTGGTGCCGCCAGGGAGAATCGGCAGCTGAGTCAAGAGCTGTAACAAAATGGAGGGAGGGAGAGGACACAGGCTGATGGCGGCCTACTCCAGCCTTGCACAGGCCCTGGGGGTGGGAGTGGCCAGAGCATCTCACTATCTGGCTGTGAGGTGGATGGGCTCCCACTGACATGCTCTGCGTAGGTTTGCCAGCCATTTTGTACTCCTTCCCCTCAGTACCCAGCCATGGTCTTGCTATGTTGCCCAGGCTGGCCTGAATCTGCCTTGGCCTCCATAAGAGAGGCCATGAGCTACCAAGCATGGCTTGGCAGCAAACTTGTTTCACGTTTTCCTGTCTGCAGTGATCTCGTCTGGGGATTAGTCTGGCCGTGTTGGCTGCTTTTATGTCAACTTGATACAAACTAGAGTCATTTTGGAAGAGAGGACCCCAATGGAGAAAGTACCCTTCTCCCCATTGACCTGCAACTCATTTTTGTGATTGATTACTGTTATGGGTGGGCCCAGCTCATTGTGGGTGGCTCTAACTCAGGACAAGTGGTTGTGGGTAGTATAAGAACAAAGGCTGCAGTAATCTATGCCAGTCCTGAACCAGGCAAAGAAAATTCAGCAAAGACTATTGTTGCTGACCGCAATGTCCCAGGCTTGGGGGCCACTGTGGGTCCGTGAGTCAGGGTCTAGCAAGAGAGAGAGAGTGGGGATGGATGGGAAAGAGACATGAAGAATGGAAACAAGACAGAGGGTCTAATCAAGTCTCGTTTATTGAAAGGAAATCCTGAGTATTTATATGCTTTGCCACTTGCCTTGCAGGCATGGATACCACATGCACCTTGCAGGCATGGATACCATGTACCTAGCAGCTTGGGGCACTAAACAGCAAAACAAGATATGTGGGGTAAACAAGATATTTATTAGAGTGTGTTCAGCTGTTGTAGGCTGTTGAAAACCAAGTCTCTTGTCAGGGTATATGGCCTGAGATGGTTGCAAAGATGATAGCCGATTTCTGCTAGGAGTCGGCTCCCAACAGACTACCCCATAGAACTGAGGCTGAGATTGTGTGGGGGTTGGGACTCCCTCTTGGCTTCATCTCACATCCACAGTTCTGGTTTTCCTGTGTTTATGTGTGAGGAAAATGTCACCCTGGCATTTAAAAGTCAGATTTGCTGGGCAGTGGTGGCGCACGCCTTTAATCCCAGCACTTGGGAGGCAGAGGCAGGCGGATTTCTGAGTTCAAAGCCAGCCTGGTCTACAGAGTGAGTTCCAGGACAGCTAGGACTACACAGAGAAACCCTGTCTCAAAAAAATAAAGAAATAAATAAATAAAATAAAATAAAATAAAATAAAATGATGGAATTGAAGCCTGTCTGCCAGGTCCTGACCAGAACACAATGGACTGCTGAAAAATACCACCCTACAAGCCCACCCTGGTCACTCGACCTGGTGGGAGTGGGAATAGAACCCAGGGCCTCACATGCCACACATTAGACAAGTGCTCTACCCACTCCCTCCTCGAGGACAGTTACTATTTTACTGAGATAACACCTCATGTTGTCCATGCTGGCCTCTAACTTGATTTGTAGCTGAGGACAACTTTTGGCTTCTGATTCTCTGCCTCTGGATTGCTGAGATTATAAGTGTGTGCCTACCATACCTGGTTTATACCATGCTGGGAACTGAACCTGGAGCCTCATGCATGCCAAACAAGTACTCTACCCACTGAACTACATCTTCAGACCCAAGAGTGATTAGTCTTAAATGTCTTTGACCTGAATGCTTTGTAGTACCAGAGAAGAAAGTCAGGTTGACTGCCTTGGGGGCAGCCAGTGCTTTTACACACAGTGCCATCTCTTTCAGGGACTCAGCTATTCACTCTGCTAGAGCGTCTATTATGCTAGTGGAGGGACTCTGGGAGGCATTGTGACTCACACAGGTGAGTTCTTGATCTCCTTCATGAGTGGGCTGTGGCAGTGAGCAGCTCCTCTGAGTGGCACTATCCACCCCATGCCTTTAACTAGGGAGGCCTCAGCTTCCCCGTTGTTGGGCATTGGCCACACGGCTCTAGGTACCTATGATGTGTGCCTTTCAGGCCCAATCAGATCCCCCCTTCCCAACCTAACAGGCCCTTGCCCTTGTAAAGTCACCGCAACTGTGAATGGTGTATACCTGAGGGTCTGTGTTTTGGTAGATGTGGTGCCTGGTAGAGTTGGCAGTAGCCCGAGGATGAGGCCAGCTCTTATGATTTCCCTAATGTCCACCTGGCTTTAGAACATGCCAGGTAAACCGGTTCCCATAGCAATTGGTAAGGTGCACTGGAGGATTCTGGAAGGACAATGAGTGGACAGCAAGGAAAAGATCAGGAGTGTCTCTGCATGGAACCCTCTCCCTTCACAAAACTGGGTGAAGGGGCTAGAGGGATAGCTCAGTGGTTAAGAGCACTGCCTGCTCTTGCAGAGGACCCAAGTTTAGTTTCCAGCACCAATGTGGTGGCTCGCATCTGTCCCTAATTCCTGTTCCCAGGGATCCAATGCCTCCCTTTGGTTTCTTTGAGCACTGGGCATGCACACAGTGAATGTACATACACAAGGGCAGAAGAGTCATACACAGAAAATATAAATAAATCTTTAAACCAAACAGGATGGAGGGTCAGAGCTGGGACATAGGCTGTATGAAAGGCCTCCAGAGGATCCAGGTATGTGGCATGGCCTTGCCACATGAGGGATTGGTGAGGACCCCAAGGGCTGGGGAGACTCAAAGATGTAATATGAGTGTCTTTGTGTCAAAATAAATCCCATGAGGTGTGGTGGTATATACCTTTAATCCCAGAATTTAGGAAGCAGAGGCAAGCAGATCTCTAAGTTTGAGGCAAGCCTGGTCTATGAAACAAGTTCCAGGACAGCCAGGGCTACACGGAAAAATCATCTCAAAAAACTAAACTAAGTAAGTCAATAAATAAACCCTAACATGGTATTTATAAGCCTTTAAAATGTTTTCTTTTAAAAATTGTATGGTTTTTTTTTTTTTCTTGCCTGTATATATGTGCAGTGTGTGTGTATGTGTGTGTACACGCTCTGGAGTGTCTGGTGCTCTTGGAGATCAGGAAGGCCAGGAGAGGGCGCCAGATCCCTTAGAACTAAAGTTACAAATTGTGAACAACTCAATGTGGGTGCTGGAAACCAAACCTGGATCCTCTGTAAGAACAGCAAGTGCTCTTAACCACTGTAAGCACTGGGGACTAAGCCTAGACCTGGTACAAGGAACGCCCTCTGTCACCGAGCTGCATCCCCAGCAGTTCAGGCATACTCTAATGGTTTTGTTTTGTTTTGTTTTGTTTTGTTTTATGAGACAAGGTCTCACACAGCCCAGGCTACAGACTTGATGTGCTGCTATGGGTGACCTTGAAATGCAGCTACAGTGACCTTGAACTTTTCATTGTGCTGGGATCACAGTCATTTAATGCCTCTGGTCTGTAATGTTGGGATTCAATCCTGTGGACTGAATCCCAGGCCTCGTGGATGTGGGTCAGAAACTCTATTGGGTTCATAGCCTAGCAGCTGTTTTCTTTTCTTTTTTTTTCTCTCTTTCTCTTCTTCTTCTTTTAATCATTACATTCCTTTGTTAAAAGTAAAAAAAAAATGTCCTTTATTATCATGTAACAAGTTAAAATAACTGTCTGGACCCCAAACAACTTAAAACGATGGGGTGGTGCTTTATTCAGAGCACCGTCCATCTATATTTGAAGTTATTCTGTTCTGCCTTTCTAATCAGAGCCCTGGGGAGTGTGGGCTGAAGAATGTGGGAGAGATGTGGGAAGGGTACAAGGTGTGGGGAGGTGATGATCTTGTCAGACAATAGGAGGAACACCCATACACACAGCAACGGCAGACCAATTCTCTGATGGACTATTCCCTGTATGTTGTGACTGTATGCCTGAAGTTCTAAACAGACACCTATCCATACATGATAGGGCATCCCTGGCCATCCCCCATCCCCCACGGCTACTTTTCCTTCTCTTATTTCAGCTGCCCCTTAAACTGATCCCTTAATGCTGAGGGCTGTCCTCAGTCCCCTGAGCACATTTTCTTCCAAAATCGCGACTTTCACTCCTAACAAAGTGTTCTGTCAAATTCAAGAAAAATAATTGATGCTACAGCTTAGGAGACAGAGACTCAAAGGGAGCTTTTGCGTCTTTAAGGAAGATCCCAAACACATCTCACTCAGTTGGTACTGAAGAATGAAAAATTATAAAAATCATTTTATAAATGAGAGAGAGAGAGAGAGAGAGAGAGAGAGAGAGAGAGAGAGAGAGAGAGAGAGAGAGAGAGAGATTCTTTTTAAATTCTTTTAGGGACATGGAAAACTTTCTCTGAAACAAACCAGGCCAGTTTCAGGAATTGGTTGTAAAGAATGAAAGTCATTCAGGTGGTAAAACACAATGACCGGGCTGTGGCTCTGTGACTAGAGCAAGTGAGAAATAGTTAATAAATAGTTTGTAAATGACAGGGTAGGGCACAGTGACATGGTAAAAACTGCATTCTTGAGAAGAATGAGTGTGCAGAGTGATTTTCACATGACTCTAAATCATTTAGGGTGGGTGCCTCTAAAATGTTCCACTATTTTTATGTTATGTATCCTTGATAACCCTTCACCCCCTTCCCACTCCCCTGGTTTATGGTTTCCCCCTTTTTAAAAACCCTCCTCAGAGCCAGGCAGTGGTGGCGCATGCCTTTGATCCCAGCACTTGGGAGGCAGAAACAGGCAGATTTCTGAGTTCGAGGCCAGCCTGGTCTACAGAGTGAGTTCCAGGACAGCCAGGGCTACACAGAGAAACGCTGTCTCAAAAAACAAAAAACAAAACAAAACAAACAAACAAAAAACCCTCCTCAGAGGGGTTTACTCCTCTGAGTAAACTTTACTCCTGCTTGGGTATGCAGTTTGACCGCTGGCCCCTAATAAAGCCTCTCTCTGCTGATTGCATCCAGGTATGGAGTCTTGAGAGAATTTGTGGGTAGTCGTGACTTCCCGCGACTTGAGAGAGGGTCTCCCTATTTTGGGGGTCTTCAGTAGGATGTGCACTGAAGATCTTCGTGAAGCAAGGCCTCTTTCAGGTCCACATGCCAGGTACCAACCAAGCTACTCCAGTTCTCTTTTGTCGCCAGGTTTGGCTCCATATTCCCTTGAGGAAAGATCAAGCTCTACGTTGGACGTCTGGGCTACCAGGGTCGGCGGAGACACTGAGACGGTATGTGCCCACTCAGGGAGCGGTCCCCAAACCTCAACCAGGGTCTCTCCTGTCCCCAGAAGGAAGCCAGGCTAGAAGAAGGGCGGCCGGGGTGCCCCAGCACGCCTCACCTGCTGGACTTCGATCCTCCCATAACACAGCCTGTCCAGGGAAAGGCGAATCCACGCTTTCGGTCTGCCACCTACTCGGCGTTTCCATGCAGCGGTCGTCGGGCGCTGGCAAGTGGTGGGGGAACACCAGGGACAGCAAAGGAGCCTCTCGCTCAGGAGGCGGCGACAAGGCAGGGAGAGGCCGCCCGCCTCCTGGGGCCTGTGGCTTGTGAATCGATGTGCAGAGGGCGGAGCACGGACTCGGCTGGCTCGCCCTGCGTGTGGGGAGAGGATGCTGGCAGGCTGCCCCGGCCTTGGGCCGCCATCCGCAGCGTGCGCCGCCGCCGTCCTCTGCGCCCACGGATGCTGAGCAGCAGCCCCGCACGTCTCCCGGACGGACCCGGGGCCTGACCACGAGGGGACCCGCGCAAAGGCTCCAGGCGGACAAGCTGGGGTGGCGGCACTGCCGGAAGCAGCCTGCGGCTCGCTGAAACCCGCTTGGCCCGGCTCCGCAGCCTGGTTCCGGAGCGCGGCTGCCGAGTTCCCGCACAGGTCAGTGCCAAGCCATGATCCAGGGCGGGGCTTCCACTAGGCTGCAGAGCCCAAGGTTGGGGAGGGGCTGGATTCTCCCTGGGATGGGTAGGGGAAAAGAAAGTAAACAGAAGGGAGATGAAGGAATCCCCAGGACCGCCCCGGCTCCTTCCAGGCACGTTGTATTTTCAGCTTGGAGGCAGTGGGCCTGGAAGGAATTTAGATGAGGAAGTCAGGAATAAAGCTGGGCATGTGAGGGATGGCGAGATAGATGGCTAGGCCCCTCCAGAAACCCGACCCAGGAAACCGGGTGTCTGGTGTGGATCGGACTGAGTGTGTGGGCGTGCTTGGGAGGCTATGGTGTTGGAGGTTTGTGTAGCATGGATCTGTATGGGGCTAGGGTGGGTGGCAAGGAAAGAGGCACTTCTACTAGCCATGCCCTTTTAAGTTGCAGATGATCAGCTCCACCTGTGTCCTGCGAACCCACTAAGCATCCCAGCTCCAGTTGGAAGCCAGGAAGAGCCTCCCTGCCTTTGCCAGGTCTTAAGAAGCCCTGGTGAAGTGGCTTGACCTGGACTTCTCCCTCCCTCATTAGAAGCAGCCACCAGCCAACATGCCAAGGAACCAGGGCTTATCGGATCCCGAGTATCGATCAGCCTGCCCTCTGACCCCGACCGCGGGGTTGGCTGGACCCATGAAATTTCTGTGCAGAACTCGGGGTCCTGCCTGTGCCTGCCTCGCTTTATGTGGCTGACCTTCGTGCCTGAGTCCTTGAAGAACCTCTACCAGACCTACTTCAAAAGGCAGCGCCATGAGACATTGCTGGTACTGGTGGTCTTTGCAGCCCTCTTTGACTGCTACTGTGGTAGTTGTTAGTATTCCGTCTAAACTCCACCTCCCCAGTTACCTGGCAACAGCCAGGTATGCTCCTCCCTACAGTTACCTGGCAACCGCCAGGTAGTCTGATCCACTATAAAAGGGGCTGCTTGCCCCCTCCTCTCTCTCTTCTTCTCTTGCTCTCTTCTTGCTCTTGCCCTCTTCCTCTCTCTTACCCTCTTGCCTCTTACCTCTCTGTCCCCTCCCCCACCTTTCTGTCTCTCCACGTGGTCATGGCCGGCCTCTACTTCTCTTCTCTCCCCACCTTTGCCCTTTCCCCTGAATAAACTTTCTCCCCCTTGGAACCGCATGGTCTGGAGTGGTCTGTTCTGAGCTGCGGTCGGACTTCTTCTTAAAACAACAACAATGGTGCCGTGACTCGGATACGAAAACTTCGGGGCAGCTGCTGGATGCTGTAACCGGGCGGGCCGGGCCTGGCGCGGGTGTGGGGACACCAGCGGGCGGTTTAAAAGGACCGATGACATGTGGCCACCGCCGCCTGTTGTGGTGGCGCACGCTGTCCGGGAACCGCCACAGCCACTAGCTGCGGTGGCCAGGCAGGACCGCGGATGCCACGTGGCTTGGGCCCGCCACTGCCGCTGCCACCGCCGCCGCTGCCGTTCTGGCCGAGGCCGAGCTTGGCAGCGCCGCAGCCTTGCACCCACTGGACCTGCCACCCATCGCCGCCACCGCCTCTACGCCGCGTGGACTCCATCACTGCTATCTGCCATCACCGACTGCGTTAATTTCCACCGCTGCTGCAGACTAAGTACTCCTGCGGCCCACCACGTGGTACTCTGCCACGTGGCTTAGGCAGCCAGACAGGCCCACACACAGACCTCGTGGTTCCTCTTTCCTGATACTAGACTGCATATTTCTTCAAACAAACACCGGCTTATTGGTAAGGAAATTTCAATTGGCTGGGAGGGACCCTAGCCATCCAAATAAGACCTGGCCAGTCTTCCTTGGGCGGTGAAGTGTTGGCATTTGTCTGCCCTGGTCCCTATGACTAGCCTCCTAGCCGAACCACTATTTAGGACATTGGCCACTGGGTGACTCCCCTCCCCTCGAAAGCAATTTACACCCTCCCTCCCAATTAGCTCTAGCAGCTGTCGAAAGCCTGGTACCAGGGTAAATTGCTTCCCGCCGAACTCCGGGAGTTCGTGCTAGCCCCTTGGGTAACCTCGTGACGACCTGGTTACCCAGGCCGTTGGCTGATTTCTTACCGTCTTTCTATCGGGACGCCGATAAGATAGCTTGGTAAGCCCTCCCTGTCACCCAATAGGCGCTACATTGTCTTCGGCCGCACTCTCAGGCACCCCACTGGGTTGTCTCCTTAAAAACCTCAGATCTCTAAAATTAACGCCTACTTTGAGGCCTTCCAAATTGATACATCTCTACAATGAAGTCTGGATTCGGTATACTCTAGGTAATGGTTTAAAATGGCCACCTAATGGCACACTAGACCCAGTCATTTAAAAGGGTCTTCATACATACATACAACAGTCTGGTAAACGGAAAAGTTCCCTATATCCAATCTACTTTTGCTCTAATCCCTCCATGTGTTCTGTCTGTTCCTAACCTCAGGTTTTTTTAGCCATCCGCCACTGATCAGAGTAACCATCCTCATGGTCCCAAGAAAGATTTGAGCTCAGAGCTAACCCTTTTCTTCCCTGACCCTCCTTCTAGAACTCCTCTTGGGTGAGACACATCCCCTCTCCTCTTGAGACAGTTTCTCGCAGCTGAGTACCCCAGGCCGGGCCTGGACAGACTGTTCTCTCTCGCAGGAGCACTGGCTCCAAGCTCTAGTCCCTAGTGTGTCTCCCCCAAGGGTCAGTCGGCCACCTGCTGATGTAGGCCTCTTCCCCATTTTGCCTTCTCTGTCATTTGCGACTGGTTGTGACCATTTGGCTCAGCCGGTTCGCCTGAAAAGCAGCGGGTCCAGGACCCTGCTTGCTCCCTTCCCCTCTGTTCCTTAGCTCTGCTCTGGGTCTACTTCTTACATTCTGCCCATAGCCCCAGCTTTCCTGTAAAGTGAGTGCAGACCCTAGCCGCTAAAGGCACTGGGCAGTGGCTTCCAGCTGCTAATAGGAAGTCCCGCCCTACCGCCACAGCGGACCTGACCTCTGCCCTCAGCTGCGGGCCCATAGTCCCAGCTTTCCAGCCATTTGATCGTATGCCACTATTGCCAGCTTTCTTATTCTGTTCCTAGCCAAATGTTTTCTTGCTAATACTAAAATGTGCTTTTCTCTACCTACAGAACCCGCCAAAGCTACTTAAACCTCTTTCCTATCCTGTCTTAATAGATTTTTACTACCGCTATTAAATTCTATTCAGTTACAACCAAACCTTATGGCTCTCAATCCTGTCAGAAGTCTGCTAATAGTATATTTAAGTTTGTAGCCGACAGAACTCCCAAAGCCTGTCACAGTTGACCCAAGATGGTTTCAGAAGACTTGGACACCTAGAAGATACAGCCTGGATTACATGCGGTGATACGGTCACTAACAAATGCAGCGGCAGTGGACTAAACTGGATGCTGTGAGTCAAATGACTTGGCTAAACCAAGGTAAGTCATTTCTCATGTCATGCGTATCCATTCCACAGAGAAAAAGCCCTGCGCCTTCTGTGCTTGGAAGCCAAACTGACTTCGCCCAAGAGACTATGGAGACCACGGGAACTGCTGGCTAGTGGACTCTGTCATTTTTAAAAATAATATATAACTGCTAGATTATTGTTTACTCTTTCAGACTTCTGAATACATTGACAGCTAAGCTTTCACAGATATTATCTGTTAGCTCATTACTTAAACTCAGTTGCCATCAATTAAATGCTTCTCATTTCCTCTTCTTGCTATGCCACTGTCCTAATATCTGAGTTCCTATAAACTTGCCTACCTCTAATAAAGCATGCCACTATATGATCCAACAAAGGTTCATCTTAAAGACTGCTTATGTTATTAACTCATGCTGTTATCGCTTTTGTAAACTTACAAACTACAGGAAACCCACTCAGATTTACCTTTCACGGACCAAATAGGTGTCATCTGGATAAGTATATCTGCCTAAACTTCCCACTTACCTATTCCAAAGGGTGGGATCCCTCTGTGTTTCAAATGTACATCTTAGAAAAAGTTTCTTTCCCCAAATGTACGTAATCTTATTCCCTACAATTTGTCAAGTCCAGGCACATCCAGAACAACTCCAGAGAAGCAACCTCTAGATGCTCCATCTCCTGACACATACACAGCTGCTTCTACTGGACCTGCTCCTTCTGACCTGTCCTCAGATGGCTCCATGGACCCTGGACAGCAGGAAATAGCCAATTCTCCTACGATCGGACAAACACCCCCATACCCATTCTTCTGTGTTTCCCCTAGAAACACGTCGCCCCCAATGCCAGCAGGAAGTAGCCAGATATCACGGCGACGTCCCTATTCCTGCTTCACAGTCACCTCTTTCTAATTTTTTCTTTTTTAATTAAACCAAAAGGGTGGAATGTTAGTATTCCGTCTAAACTCCACCTCCCCAGTTACCTGGCAACAGCCAGGTATGCTCCTCCCTACAGTTACCTGGCAACCGCCAGGTAGTCTGATCCACTATAAAAGGGGCTGCTTGCCCCCTCCTCTCTCTCTTCTTCTCTTGCTCTCTTCTTGCTCTTGCCCTCTTCCTCTCTCTTACCCTCTTGCCTCTTACCTCTCTGTCCCCTCCCCCACCTTTCTGTCTCTCCACGTGGTCATGGCCGGCCTCTACTTCTCTTCTCTCCCCACCTTTGCCCTTTCCCCTGAATAAACTTTCTCCCCCTTGGAACCGCATGGTCTGGAGTGGTCTGTTCTGAGCTGCGGTCGGACTTCTTCTTAAAACAACAACGGTAGTGATGTGCGCGGTGGTCTTCTCCAGCGACAAGCTGGCCCTCCTCATGGTGACAGGCATCGGTCTGGTCTTGGACATCATCCTTTTCGTGCTCTGCAAAAGGGGCTGCTCCCGGACCGAGTGAGCCACAAAGTGGTACCCTACCTGCTCTGGCTGCTCATCACACCACAGATTTTCTCCTACCTGGGCCTGAACTTTTCACGTGCCCACGCAGCCAGTGACACTGTGGGTTGGTAGGCCTTCTTTGTCTTCTCCTTCTTCATAACGCTGCCCCTCAGCCTCCGCCCCGTTGTCATCATCTCTGTGGTCTCCTGTGTTGTGCACACGCTTCTCTTGGGGGTCACTGTGACCCAGCAGCAGCAGGATAAGCTGGAAGGGATGCAGCTGCTGAGGGAGGTGAGTCCCACACTCCTCCCTATCTATGGCATGCCTTCTCTTTCAGCCTGGTCTCACCCAGGTGGCATTGCTTCTAATGCCCTGAGTCAAACATGTCCTGAGCAGCCTTGGGGTCCCAGTTGCCAGTCCAGAAGGACCACCTCTTAGCCCCTGGAGTATACACCCCAATGTCATATGGTATATGACCATCCTAGAGAAAGAAAACAAAGCATTGGGGCTCGGGATCACTCAGCCACCTGTGCCTAGTTGGAGTAGGTGACAACACCTTGAAATTTTGGTGTGGAGGAAGTCTTGTCCAGCCATTCCCTCAGTGACCCAGGTCAAGAGACTGCTTGTGTCAAATTCTGATCACTAGCTGTCTTTGCTTAACTCCAGATGGTATTTGGCTTGTGGGAGCTCAGTGCTCTCAGTCAAATGGGGATCCTGTCTGACCTGAATGTAGGAATGACTGTTATCAAGATCTGAAGGAACAGGGGTGAAAGCCTGTTAGGTAAGGTGAAGAGCTGCAAGGAGGGAAGACGTGGTTATCAGATACCCTGCTTCTTCCTTAGAGCTCAGAGTATCAGATAGGTGGTGTAAGGGTGTGGGGGTCGTCTCCCATAGAAGGCAGGAAGTGGGGACACAGCTGAGACAGTTGTCTTAGCCACTGAGGTGTGGAGCATGGTGCCGTGCTCTAGTGCGCTACTTC
The DNA here is from genome assembly GCF_011762505.2 of Arvicanthis niloticus. NCBI lineage: Eukaryota > Metazoa > Chordata > Mammalia > Rodentia > Muridae > Arvicanthis > Arvicanthis niloticus. The sequence continues at coordinate 539,790 of NC_047658.1, forward strand.
TACTGAGCAGATGGAAGACTCAGACTCAGCTTTGCTAATTTGTGTTCCCACCAAGTGCTATGAAAGACAGCCAGAAGATGGGCTGCGATTCTGGCCTAGGTTTATCTGGTCATCCCGGGAAGGGTTGCCCAGAAATGCACATCAGTGTATTCTGTAGTTTGCTTCATGCTTTCCAGTTTTCCATATATGACTCGAGAGCTGGGAAGTGGCCAGTGACAGCCATCAGGTTTCTTCCGGCTCCCTCACATCTCAATGTGGCTTTTGTTTTACCAAAGCCTTTGTCATTGTCTGCTTGGAACCCCAGTGGTAGCTCTGATGAGAGAACTTTGAGGAGCTATTCCATTGCCTCCCAACTGTTTAGAGGAGACCATGGCCTCTGCTGGGTTTTTACCTTTTTTTTTCTTGGTCTTGGTTCAACGTTCTTTCTATTTTCCCATTCTGGGTCCAGTAGGAACCTATTTCACAGATTTTTTTTTAATGATTTCTTATTTTGAGGCAGGGTTTTATGTAGCCCAAAATGGTCTCTCTGTAGCTGAGGGTAACTTTGAACACCTGATCCTTCTTACTTCTACCTGCCATGTGTTAGGATCACACATGTGGGCTACCATACTCAGTTAAATTCCACAGCTTTCTGCATGGCTCAGCACCAGGCTAGAACCTGTGGGGTCATAGGCATATCACCATGGTTTTGTTTTTATTTTGTTGTTGTTGTTTTTGCTGTTTTGTTTTTTCAAGACAGTATTTCTATTTAGCCCTGGCTGTCCTTGAACTCACGTAGATCCAACTGCCTCTGCCTCCTGAGTGCTAGGATCAGTGTGCTCCACCACCACTCAGCTTTAGTTTTTTGTTTTCCTGGGTGCCGGGGATTCTCCTGTGAATGCCTGTTACTGCTGTCCTGGCTTCCTTGGTTGGTGGCTTCAGCTTGTGTCTCTGCTTGTGGACAGTTTTTTGGGAGGAGGATGTCCATAGCCATTGCTATTGCAGATTGGTTAGGACAGGTAGGTCTGGTAGCATTTGGGGCTGGAGGACATATCCTGAACTATTACCTACCTTCCAATAAACAAGTATTTCTTCCTTTTTTTTTTCTTGCCAGGATCCCTGGCCTTGAGTGCATCTCGCCAGTGTGGTGATCATTGAGGAGCAAATCAGAAACAAATCAAAGAACAGAGTACAGAAACCCTCCCCACTTCTGACCACACCTGGACGGACCTATTTGTTAAGAGACTTTGGGGTACAAAAAACATCTTCTAATGAAACTGAGCAGTCCTTTCCTAAGTCTGGGCCTGACCAGAGTGCTGAGATGGGGGAGAGTGGGGCCTTGTCATGGTAGAGACTCTAGGTTTAGTTGGGAGCAGACTTGAGTGACTGTAGATAGTGTGTCCCCAGAGGGTCAGCAAACCAGTGACCAGATTACAGGGGGAGCTGTGTTCTGGTTGTGGTCCAGGAAGGTTTGCCTGCAGGTTATTTGGTTAATGGAGGAACCTGATTCTTGCTTCAGCTCTGTGTGGTGGAAGCTAAGGCTGGTGTGGTATCAGCCTAAAGAGGTGACCGGCTAGGGGCCAGGATAGACAAGGAATACCTGAAGTTCATTCAGACAGAAGCCACGGCTAGCCTGTGGAAACTGGCCAGCACTGATCCGTGTCTAGTGTATTCTACTCTTTTGCCAGATTCTCTACTTATGCCTTTTTCTGCAAGGGCCTGGGGGAGCATCTGTCTAGCTCAGAGCCCCCAGGTCATAGGGAAGGAATTACAGATAAGCAGCTGCTGATCACTGGCAGCAGAAGTGAGGCCAGGTGTGCCGACTCACTGACCAGGGCCCCCACATGGCCGTGGGGATCTGTCTCCTTAGCCTGAGAGCAGGATCCTGGCTTCCCTTTCTTGTCTACTGGGGGAAAGTTCTCTGACTGTGGTCATCACTCACATCTCAGCAGAAGGCACAGCTTGTAGAGTCTCTGGGTCTCTATTCATCAGTAGAGGAAAACACTATCATCTCATTTGAGGGCCCTGGCTCTGAGGTTTGTGTTGATACTTCAGGCACATGGCACTCTGGGCCTCCTTTTCTCCACTCAGCAAGAAACTTAACTTGGAAGCTGCCCTAGGAAAAGGATCCAGATAAGATATAGTCCCTACAGATCAGTTTTGAACTCAAGATTACTGGTCTTTAAAAAGACTAGGACTATGAAGATATAAGATTCCTAATTGGAAATAGGAAAAAAGGTAAAAGTAGTAACTCAAGAATAAAAATATTTCAGTGGTGGAGTGCTGGCCTAGCATAGGCTGGCCTCTCTTGAATTGAATCCCCAGCCCTGTAATGAAAATAATATATGCATACATGTTTATAAAATAAAAATTTGTAATAAGAGTTTGGCATCCCAGGGGAGCATGATCTTGATATGAAATCATGCCTAGAACTTGGCTGTGGGAATAGAAGGGAAAGGGGGGGCCTCCCAAGGTTAAATCAGGAGCCTGAGATAGGAAGCTGGAGGCCAAGCTTTTACAGTACAAGTTCCAGAACTTTCTGAGTCACTTGTTTGGGACCAAAGTGACTTTTCTTTTTTTTTTTATATATATTTTTAGTGATTTGTTTATTTTTATTTTATGTGCATTGGTGTTTTGCCTGAAAATGTATCTGTGTGAGAATGCCAGATCTCCTGGAACTAGAATTTCAAACAGTTGTGAGCTGACATGTAGGTGCTGGGAATTGAACCCAGGGCCTCTGGAAGAGCTTAACCTCCCGATTGTGACCTTTTCAAAGGTGCCCAGTTTCCCAGGTCCACTCAGTGAAGTCTTCCTTCACTTACAGCTTTAGTACATTTTGTCTCTAAGTACTGTGGAAACCAAGGTTCATGCAGCATTGCTATGGGGACAGATACCAAGGACCCATCTCCCTTGGGTGTGAGGAAAAGTGTCATTCTTTCACCCTGGTGCTTGATTCTTCAGCCTGTGGGATGGGAACTCCCTCAAGAATGAGAGGGTCAGGGGAATGGGTGGGCCAGGTGTCCAGGTCCTCCATCAGGTAAACTCCCAGGAATTTACCCAGACCCCACCTGGGCCCAACTTTCTTCTTCAATTCCTGCTCATGTGTTCCTTTCCTTGCTTTTTGGCTCTGGCCATGTCTCTCCCCTGGGTCCTGGAGGTAGGTTCAGTTTCATAGTGGACACCTGTAGTTCTGGGTGAGTGAGTCTCCTGGTTTTGGTTACCTCTGTGAGTAGCATCAAGGAAGCATTTCCAGTGCCAGAATCTCCTGCAGGCCTCACACACCCATGTCCATACTTGGCTCTGTGGGGGAAGGACCAAAGGTAGCCCTGGGGTTTGTGGAAACCTGGTATCTTGTCCTTGGCTCTTCTCAAAGGGCTAGCAAATGGGGTTCCAGTGAGGAGACCAGGTGGTGTTGGGGCTTTGTAGATCAGTAATGAGAGAATATTACAGAGTCAAAAGTAGAGCCTCACAGCCTTTGGGGTCTGTAACAGAGAGGGTCAGCCATGGGATTCTCAGGCTGTGGTCAGGGGAGCCTAGGCCTAGGGCTGCCTGGGGAGGAGGGATGAGTCAGGAGGAGCTGCAAGCTCCCTCATCCGGTTTCTGACATCTATACCTCTTATAGCACAGCCTGCCCTCCAGTGTCTTAACTAGCCTTGGGATGAGGTAAGGGAGCCAAGCAGGCAGGATCCAGAGCAGTAGCTGGTGGTTGGGATGAAGGGAGCAAGGCAGGGTGGAGGGTGGAAGACAGCCAATATGGCGGCGAGTACTCCTCTGACCCAGAACTGCTTCAGAGACCTTTTTACATACTCACAGGCTTCTGCTGTGTGTCATTAAGAAGTGAGTCTTTGGTGAATGAGGGCCTAGGAATCCCTGACAAATAGTTTGTAGACTGACTTCACAGAGGGAAGGCTGTTTGGGAATGAGTAGCCTGCTGAGGCCTTTATTTGCAAGGGGAGCCATGGATTTGATCCTTCCATGCTTACAAAGGAGCCAGCAAGTCACTCCCTAGGGGGGGGGTTGGCTCTGGGGGTCCTGGAGAGTTTGAGCAAAAAGGATGTGAGAGAGGAAAAGGCCTCCAAAGACTGTCCTTTCCACAGCTGGAGCCAGATGTGTGTCACACACTCTGTCCCCTTATGTTCTGGAGGTGGCAAGCTCCATCAGGATGAGGGCACAGAGGCTTAAAAGGTCAGAGGATGCTTGGCAGGGAGGGCTGGATTGCTGGAGAGTAGCCTGTAAGTGGAATGGAAGGGATTGGGAACCAGGCATGTGGCTGCACCAGGTGAGTGTCCTATGCTGGTCTCAGTGCAAAGCTATCAGGATGCCAACATCCTTCAGCCCTTGGCCACTGATGTTGGTAAGTGACCCTGCTCAGACTACCTCATTCCGTCACTGTGATATGAAGACAGTGGAAGCATTTGATTCTTCAGAAATAAACATGTTTGGATGAATAGTTCACTTTAGGCTTTCTAAGAACTTCACTGATGCGGATGGCCCACTTCTACACAGCCTGCCTGAAGATAGGGTCACTTATTGTGGTCCAGCCTCCAAAAGCTTTGGGGCTTCAGTGAATAAGAGTTTGCTGTTTCTTGCCATCCTCTGTGTTGGCTCTGTTCTGATGACATCTTTTCTGATTTATCTGGCTCTGTCACTTTCTCTGGCTGCTGGGCCTGTTTCATTCAGTAATCTGTTTGGCTGATGGCTCTTCTGGCAGGTTCTCAGAATGCTTTGCTCTGTGTCTGGAATCTTGCTATCTTTGTAGTGGCTCCATGCAGCTCCTGGGGCTGCCAGGATCAGAGCATGTGATCTCCGGGAGAAAGTGGATGCTTCCAGGTTTTAATGACTATAGTCTCAGTAACATTGGTCAAAGCAATATAAGATTGACTCAGGTATAAGAGGAAATTGATTTTACTCCTTGATTTGAGCCTGACATAGTACAAGGCAGGATTGTAGTCAGAGTAGCCATCATCTGAGGCTGTCCTGAGCTAGGAGGTACTTGGAATCTGCTAGGGAGAAAGGACTCCATTTTATTTTATATTTAATTTTTACTTTGTTAATTATTATCATTGTGCATATGCATGTGCGTGATGCGTTTGCATGTATGACTGTGGGCACACGTGTACAAACGTGTGAAAGTCAACCCTTGGAAGTTCTCTCTGCTGTATATTTTGGGGATTGAACTCAGATACCTGGCTTCAGTAGCAAATACTTTTGCTTGCTGAGCCATCTTCCTGGCCCAAGACTCAGTTTTGAAGCTGTGAGTCGGTGTGGATACAGGATGTGCAGTGGCCATGGGGTGTTTGAGAAATTAGACTCTGGTCCAGAACAGGGCCCTGCTCTTCATTAAGCTCTCGAGTCTCAGCTGGAAGTGATGGACATAACTGTGATCCTTGGAGACTGAGCTGGAGGTTTCAACGTTGAGGTCAGCATGAACTTTGCAGTAAGACTGTCTCAACACCTCCCCACTAAGATTCCCTGTGAGATCCTCTGTGTAGTTCTCAGTTTTTTGAAAAGTTTAAGAAACTGCTTTAAGGCCAGGCAGTGGTGGTGCACACCTTTCATCCCAGCACTCAGAAGGCAGAGGCAGGGGGATCTCTGTGAATTCAAGGCCGGAAGGCGGGCTCGCATGCTCTTTTGCTTGGGCCTTGCTTTGCCTCCAATGCATCAGAAGAATTTTTTTTTTCTGACTCTAAGAAAATTATTTTTTGAGACACAGCCCATGTTTCCTAGCCTGGCTTTCAAAAAGACTGGGGTTGGTCTTGAATGTCTCATTCTCCAGACCCCACCTCCTGACACTGGGGTTATAGGCAAGTGCTACCATGCCCAGATTTCTTGCCTATCAAACACAAGCTAGATCTTATGTCAAGGACACTGTGCCAGGCCACAGGAAGCCATCCATATCTCAAGACATGCTGTCTCGCTATACCAGTGTTGGCCTTGCTCTGCACACAGCAGCTGCCGGGCAGCCTTGCTTGGATACTCCTGTTCTTCTCCAGGAGGCAGGCTTTGCTTATGTGCATCTTTCAGACACAAACACTATAGCTTTCTCCGTGGTCTGCCACATGCTTCAGGGAAGAGAAGGACATGTCCTATGTTGCAGCCCATGCTGCTCTTCCCCACGCTTGGGGACCAAAATGTCCCAGCCCAAGCTGCCACTCTGGTCTTCGTGTCAGGGTCTAGCAAGAGAGTGGGGATAAAGGGGAAGAGACTCGAAGAATAGAGACAAGACAGACGTTCTGATCAAGTCTCAAGTCTCATTTATTGTCTCTCTCTCTCTTATTGTCTCTCTTATTGAAGGGAAGTCTGGGGTATTTATACGCTTTGCCACGTGCCTTGCAAGTGTGGATATGACGTAAGCCTTACAGGCATGAATAGCATGGATAGCATGTGGATAGCATGTGCACCAAATGCCTTGCAGGCGTGGATACCACGTGCACCTTGCAGCTGTGAGCACTAAACAGCAAAACAAGATATGTGGGATAAACAAGATTTTTATCAGAGTGTGCTTCAGCTGTTGTAGGCTGTTGAAAACCAAGTCTCTTGTCAGGGTATATGGCTCAAGATGGCTGCAAGGATGATAGTCGCTTTCTGCTACAAGTCGGCTCCCAATAGTCCTGGAGTCCTTGGATATGATGAGGAATCCATGTAGCTTATAAAGATTCTCAGGGTCAGGGTCTAATCACTCCGGCAAGAAACAGGAGATGAGCATTGAGGCTGAATAGCTAACCCAATTTCTCTGTAAATCAAATGCTGTTAAGGAGGAAGGAAAAGGAGGGGAGGAGGAAGAAGGGAGAAAGTAGAAGAAGATGTGGAGGACGAGGAGACGAAGAGGGGAGGAGGAGGGAGAAGGAGGGAAGAAGGAGACGTCCTCTAAGGCTGGAGCTGCCATTCTCTGGTAGATGTTTTTCTAGCACAAGCAAAGCCCTGAGTTCATCCCCAGCACAGGGGTAGGGGACTAATAATTTTTTGGTGCTAGGGATATAACCCACGGTCTTGCTAATGCCAGCTATGAATTCTTTCTTGGGTAGTGGGATTCCCTATAGTCATGCCAGTACAGACTTTTCATACAACAAAATGTAAAGCCGATCCTTTATTACGGGCCGGTTGAGTCCTGGGGAGCCAAGGAGAGAGCTATCAACTGGGCCCCCACCTACAGATGCCTCTAGGAGATTTCTGGTATAGTGTCCTGGGGTCTGTGGACCTGGGCTCTGCAAGATAGAAGAGTGAGCAAACACACCTTTAATCCCAGCACTCAGTAGACAGAGGCAGGCAGTCTCTGAGTTCAAGGCCAGCCTGGTTTACAGAGCAAGTTCCAGAACAACCCAGACTACACAGAGAAACCCTGTTTTGAAAAACCCAAACAAGGGGCTGGAGAGATGGCTCAGCAGTTAGGAGCACTGACTGCTCTTCCAGAGGTCCTGCATTCAATTCCCAGCAACCACGTGGTGGCTCTGTAGTGGAATCAGATGCCCTCTTCTAGTGTGTCTGAAGACAGCCACAGTGTACTCATAAATAAAATAAATCTTTAAGAAAAGAAAAGAAAGAAAAACCCAAAACAAAAAAAATCAAAGAAAGAGGAGGGAGAGGAAGGGCCAAGCATGCTTACTTGCCGCCATGCTGATTCCAAACAGGATTCTCTAAGCTAGTGTCACCCAAGGAGATTTAGTTGTATCCAACCCCTCTGTCCTCAATCGAGAGGATTGTGGAGGTAGGCTGGGGCGATGGCTCAGTGGTTAAGCTTTTACCTGTCTTCCAGAGGACCCAGGTTCAGTTTCCTGTACCCACCTCAGTTGGCTCACAACTTTAGCTCCAGGAAAACTGACACTGTCTTCCGGCCTCCTTAGGTACCTGCATGCGTGTGTTACAGCATATAACTTTATCCAGGCACACACACACACACACACACACACACACACACACACACACACACACAGATTTAAAATATAAACAAGCACACAAACAAAAATAAAACCTGGGGGCTTGTGAGGGGGGCACAAGCTTGTTGCCAGTCATGCAGGAAAGATCTCTGACTATTCAGTCAGGACTGCAATTCTCAGTTGTGCCTATAGGTGCCTGTCTGTTCCAGAGACCTTTCAGGAAGACCTTCCAGAGAGCCACAAAGAATGTGTAGTCTGTCCCTGAGGGTGTTAATGGAATGTTCCAGAAGCTTTATGACTAGAGAGGAAACGCAAAGAGAAAAAGTACTATACAAACCAAGTGTGGCCCGTTTCCCTGAGAAGCTTTTAAGTAAACATTGGTGATTTTTGTTAGAATGTTATGCTCCTGTCCAAGTTGGTATTTTCAAGAGAGTAGACATTTTTAAAACATTCCTTTCCATTTCTAATAGGCTGAATACTCATCAGAATTACCCACATGTCAAGCATTCACTAATTTTAGGATTGTGAAAGAGTCCTGAGACCAGACTTTAAGAGTGAGGCCTGGCCGGGCGGTGGTTGTGCACGCCTTTAATCCCAGCACTTGGGAGGCAGAGACAGGCAGATTTCTGAGTTCGAGGCCAGCCTGGTCTACAGAGTGAGTTCCAGGACAGCCAGGACTAAACAGAGAAACCCTGTCTGGAAAAACCAAAAAAAAAAAAAAAAAAAAAAAAAAAAAAAAAAAAAAAAAAAAAAAAAAAAAAAGAGTGAGGCCTGGGCCCACACTATAGGACTTCCAGAGCCTTCTAAACTGGGAGCATTAATCCAATGGGTCGGAGGCGCCATCTAGTGGTCATGGTAAGCATAACCGAGAACAGCGCCTGGGTCATCAAAGAGATTCCATCACCAGCTCCTTGGTCAGAGACCACACCAGCCGCACAGTAAGGTGTCCACTGGGTACTGCCAGCATCTAGAGCTGGTCTTCCACTGTGGTTTCCCCTTCTATGCCATAGGGTACTGAGCAGCCTCTTTGTCTCCACCAGAGATGTCTATAGCAGTCCTGTGATGCAGGATCTTCAGGCTGAACCCAGCTCCTTGGGAAAATATCCAACCATGTAAGAGCCACTGTCGATCCCGGTGGTAGAATTGTGGGCGTCTCCATTCTGTGTGCTTACTTCTTTGTTCTTTCTGGCCGGAGTGCCTCTCAGAGACTTGTTCTTCATCTTTGACAGGTCTGGGGCTGGGAGAAGAGGGGCTGACCTGTTTGGTCTCTACAGTTTTTCCCAGCGTATCCTCATATCTCTTTACATCATGTATTAGCTCCTTGTGCTTCTTCTCCCCTCCCCCACCCTTGCACCTACACCAACTCTGGGCATCTTGCCCACGTGGAACATCTCTTCCTCATGGTCCACCCTTCTCGTCCCCACCCACCCTGTGGTCGGCTTTACTTATCTCTTATTCTCAAAGTCTTATTCCATGATGACGTGGAAATCAAAGATGGCCTCTCCTTGCGGGTCAGCACCTGCTCCTGTTTCTTAGATGCTCTTGTCTCCCTGAGACTTTAAAATATTACGTTTCAAGGTCGGCTTCGCCTTTGTCATAGCTAGAAATTACCCATGTGCTGGTGGTGTGAGGACTGTCTTCAAGTATGGCTGCCTCCAATGTCAGGGTACCTCTGATTCTTATTTTTTGTACCTGTTCTGGGCTGAGTGGTGCCAGATCTCAGGTAGAGGTGGTTGAAGATGATCTTAGGTCAACCTCAAGGTGTTGACAGATCTGCTAGAGAAGACCTGAGATTTTTATACTGCACTGGTCCAGTTTGAAGATGCAGCACACCTCCCCCCAATCCAAAGGCTCAGCTTCTGAAAATATAGTGCAATGTCCAGAGGTAGAGTTTTTGAGGGAGCAACTCATGGCAGCTCTGGTCCTTAATGTTTTCAAGGACTTGTAATTTGATGGCATTCTTGAAGTGGGCCTCAGTACAGGAAGTGGGTCACTAAATGTGTGACTTTAAAGGGTATATCTGATTCTACAATATGTATTCTTCCTCTCTGCTTCCTGGACATCATGAGGTGAGCAGCTCACTCCACCACATGCTCCCCACCGTGGTCCTCTGCCTCAACACAAGCCCACAGCAATAATGCAAACGACTAGACAAAGCTTCTGGAATCACGAACCCAAAGAAATATGTTCTTCTTTTAAATCTCTGTGTTTTGTCAGTGACAACACATCCACAGAGGCTCCAGTCTGGAGGCATGGAAGCTGGTGACATAGACGGGTAGCTTCTCTTAGTCGGAGTTCCAACTGCTGTGACTGAACATTATAACCAAAAGCAGCTTGGGGAGGAAAAAATTTATTTCTCTTACAGTTCCATATCGTGGTTCACCTTGGAAGGAAGTCAGGGCAGGAACCTGGAGGCAGAAGCTGCTGCAGAGGCCATGGAGGTTGCTGGTTACTGGATTGCTTTTCATGGCTTGCTCAGCCTGCTTTTTTATACATTCCAGGACCATCAGCCCAGGGGGTAGCACCACCACAATGGGCTAGGCATTAATCACCAATTAAGAAAACACCCCACAGTCTTGCCTACAGCCCAGTCTTATGGAGGCATTTTCTCATTTGGGGTTCTCTCCTCTCCAATGACTCTAACTTGTGTCAAGTTGACATAGAGCCAGCTCACAGGTATATTAAAAGTACCTGAACACACAACATCACCCCGCTGCCTCACTTCATGTCTTATGGACCCATTCCCGTGAGCACAGTTACAATAACCACCTAAGGATGGACCCAGCCTGCAGCACTTGCCAACATCTTCAGAAACAGGTTGTTTGGACTGGAGAGATGGGTCAGTGGTTAGAGCACTGACTGCTCTTCCAGAGGTCCTGAGTTCAATTCCCAGCAACCACATGGTGGCGCATGACCATCTATAATGAGATCTGGTGCCCTCTTCTGGCTTGTAGGCACATATGCAGGCAGATACTATTTACAAAATAAATAAATCTGAAAGGAAGGAAGGAAAGAAGGAAGGGAGGGAGGGAGAGAGGGAGGGAGGGAGGGAGGGAGGGAGGGGGCCATTTTTGCGAGCCTCAGATGTACAAACTCTGAGCCCCACGGTGGGAACCTTATAATAAGGGCTTCAGTTTGATTTTCTTGCAACTTGAACTCTGTGGCTGCTGGAAAGAAAATTCTCTTCCAGGGCAACTTAGAAAGCTTCGGGTGCTTCTGTGTATCTGGAGCTGGTCTATTTTCCACTGAGTTCATTGTTATCCCTTGCTGTATTCTGAGATGCTAGAAGTTGGTTAACTTTATCATGCAGCTTGCTCTTTCCCTTTGCCAATTTATCCAGAGATGCTAGGAGCAGCCAAAAAGCACCATCATTGTCCTTATTTTTCCACAAACTGTCAAAAGTTCGAGATACAGAATCACGAAATCCATTGCCTCTAACCCTTGATGAATCAGGATAATCAAATGCATTAGTCTCTTTAAGTCTCTCAAATAGTTGACACCATGGGTTTTCAGTAGTCCCTAGGCTTCTAAACGAGGTCTCAGAAACTGGAGAAGGCTTCAGTTACTGCAGATGTTAGCAAATTGGAAAGCCTACCCCAGAGTCTTAAAAGGTTCATCCTTATACTTCTGTTGATCTAGAACCACTTCTGGCACCAAAGTCTGCTTGGTTCTCTAGAACGAAAGTCAGGGTTCTCTAGAGAAACAGAATGAATCTATAGATAGATGGATGGATTGATGGATAGATAGATAGATAGATAGATAGATAGATAGATAGATAGATAGATAGATAGATAAAGATGATTTATTAGAATAATTCACTTGCTGTATTCCAGCTAGTACAACAATGGCTATCTATCATTGGAAAGTTTAAGAATCCAGTAGTTGGTCTGGAGAGATGGCTCAGTGGTTACGAACATTGACTGCTCTTCCAGAGTTCCTGAGTTCAATTCCCAGCAACCACATGGTGGCTCATAATTATCTATAATGGGATCCCATACCCTGTTCGGAAGACAGCTACAGTGTACTCACATACATAAAATAAATAAATCTTTTTTAAAAAGTATCCAGTAGTTGTTCATCTATGAAGCTGGATGTCTCAGCTACTCTTCAATATATGCCACCATGTCAAAGAAGTAGGCTCTATCCAATGATGGAAGGACTTGCCAGCAAGAGCAACAGGCAAAAAGAGCAAGCTTCTTTCTTCCACACCCTTTATCTAGGCTGCCAGCAGGAGCCAAATTAAAGGCACATCTTGCCACTGCAAAAGGTCTGGATTAAAAGTAGGTACAGTGATTTGAATAAGATTGGTCCCCAAGGTTCATATGTTTGAATGCTTAGTCATCAGGGAGTGGCAGTATTTGAGAAGGATTAGAACAATCAGGCGGTATGGCCTTATTGGAGGAAGTGTGTCACTGGAGGTGGGTGGGCTTTCAGGGTTCAAAGGCCCATGCCAGGCCCAGTCTCTGTCTTTGCCTATGGATCAGGATATAACACTGAGCTGCTGCTGCAGCACCCGCCTGCACACCACCATGCTCTCCCCCATGCTGCTAACAGACTAAACTGTAAGCAAGTCTCCGATTAAATGATTTCTGTCATAAGAGTTGCTGTGGTCATAGCGTCTCTCCACAGCAGAACAGTGACTAACATGCTGGGTCTTCCCACTTCAGATGGTTTCATTAAGAAAGAAAAATCCCTCACACGTGTACTCAAGGGCTTGGGGTTTAATTCATTCCATTTGCAGATGAACTGACAACCAAGAATACCCAACACAACCAGTGGCTGGGGATCAAGCTCAGATTCTCATGCTTGTGCAGAAAGCAGTTCACCAATGGAGCCATTTCCCCAACCCCTATTAACACTCTCACATTAGTGATGCCTACCTTTCAGGGACCATGAAAATGCTTCAGTGTCTCAGTTTCACCTCTGCACATCCTATGTCCCGTTCTTGGATGAGCATATAGAAGCCCAGAAAGCGGAGCAGCTCATCCAGCTGGGACCCCACAGCTGCGGTCGCATGAATGTTTATCACTACATGGGCATCAGGGACTCAAAAAACAAAACCATCGCACAGTTAGTTTAAAGATCTTACTTTGCTTTTAAGTGTCAATTCAGGTAACTTCTAATTCTATAAAATAGAGTTTCAGTGAGCTGGAAAGAAGAGGCAGATTTTTTTCTTCAGATTATGGCTGAGGAAAGCTGGAACAAACAGCCACTATCGGGCTGGTCACTTCAAAGTCTCTTTGCATTAAACAAGAGTTACTGAGACCACTGTTTGGATGAAGGTCCAGCAGAGCTGAATCTCACGATCAAGTTCCTTGATACTTATCTTTAAGGAAATCAGGAGGGAAAAGAAATTGGCCAAATGCAATCCTGGCTTCAGCCTCTCCCCTGCCTCAAGCTCCAGGCCACCAAAGACAGGGAGGAGACCACTGTTCTGCACCTACAGTGGGCCACATAAAGGCCCTGGGCACTGCTCCCAGCTCTCCACATCCACAAACCTGGCATGTGTTGTGTTTTCCAAGTGTTTGAAAGTCTGGAGACTACACACATCTTAGAGTAGCGCAAATGACTCAGACATAGCACAATGTCCTAAAATCCAGTCAGGTTTGCTAACCAGCTTTAGATGCCTCCCATATCCAACTCCAACATGGCTGTGGAGAGCACCCCATTGTCGGGTTTCAAGATACAGGGCCTTAGCAAGATATGCCCCTTCCGGTTTCTAGGTGCACACTAATTCCCAAGGAGGAAGTAAATGATGATCTCTCTGGAGGCTGTTTGTCTTCTAATTTGTAGGACATGGTTGGTCAGCTCTGGCTCTGTGGTCCCATAATGCTTTCCTCACTGGCCTCCTTATGGCCTTTCAGAGAGCAGGGACTGGGAGCCAACCTATGTTGCTCCACGAGGCCCAGAGGCACATCCTATGAGTGGTAGTTGGAGATGTCCCCACCCCAGGTCCAGCTGGTGGGAATGTCACCAGCCTCCTCCAGGGAGTTTAAGTTGGTCCCACGGGGCATCACAAACCCTGCACACTGCCTATGTTCTGTTTGCTGCTCTTCTCTGTAGCTCACACTCTTAAGAATCTTCTGGTTTTGCAGGCACATAAGTAAGGCTATGTAAGTCCTAGGGCTCGGCATAGAACGAATACCAGGAGCAAAATGGGACACAGGCCACAGCAGCTGGAAAGACTCCTTTGACATGGGCCTGGCCCCATGTCCCCTGACAAGGGGAGCCCACCTAGATAGACTGTCCCCACACAGGCAGGACAATACGTGAGACAGCTCTGAACTGCTCAGATATTGGTTGTGGTGTGGGTGGCTGGACCTTTGGGTGTCTGAGTAGAGCAACTTTTCTAGACTTTATACTTGCCTTGAGAAGGACGATGGTAACTTAGTTCACTATTCATCTGATTACCTGAGCCTTTGGTTAGAACAACACCATTTACAATCCCGTTGCTCTTGCCCAGAGAGAACCCATGCACAGGAATGCATACAGGAAAAGACATCTTTTGCAAGTTCTTATGAAGATGGCCTCCCAGCTTCCGAAGTCGACTTTGCTGTGGTGAATCTTCATTTGGGGCTGGCCTGAGACCAATGGCTGAGCCACAGAGAGGCCCTCCCTAGCAACTTATACAAGCCCCCAGTCCTCTCTACAGACGTTCATGAGTTCTTTCAGGCATTGCCTTCACTCCACCTGCCTTGTTCCCATTTTGGAAATGGCCAGTTGTTAAGGGTAATATTTATAATGGTGGCACCCAATCTGGCTTGTTCTTAATCAGCCACCATCTTCCTGACTAGACAAGGCCTGTGGCCACAAGCAGGTGGTGTATTCTCGCCACTGCTCTGCTCAGGCTGCCAGCTCAGGCGGGCCAGAAGCACTGGCCCTGTCACCCACAAGATGCCTGCGTGGGAGATGGCTCCGTCAATCTTCCACACTGTCTCTACAAGGTTGGGCTGAGCTCAGACCATCCCGCCATCCATGCGGTACCTGGTAGAAATGAGACTCTAATGTTTAAAGATTATCCAATAGCTTTTTATATTTTGTAATGCTCAAATAACAAGATACCCACACAATTAGAAGTGTTAACCAATTAACTAACCTAGGTATATGTTGTTAGCCAGGACTGCTCTTGATACATATGTGGTCTTCCATGGCTCCTACATCTCTCTCTAGCTCCTCCTCTTCCTTATCCTCTTTCTCTCCTCACTCCTCCCACATCAGCTCCTCGTAAAATACCGAGTTTAATGCAGCAGGAAATATACGCTACAGCCAATCAAACCCCTGTCAGTTATTGAAATGAGGCATTGACCCTCACGTCATAGCAAGGAGGCCTAGGGATCCTTGACTGGGGCCTGCTGCACCACACAGGAGGTACCAAGACACCAGATCCTGGACATAAAGAAGCCTACTTGCCCCAGGGTCAGCAGGTCTGGGGCTTTTTCAAGCCTGGGGCCGCTGTCGGTATGTGTTGAGTTCAAGGCTGACTGACTGGCCAGGGCACATTTATCACCAATGCACAAGATGTAAACCAGTCCTCAAAACCTTATTGTGTCCATCCACCATTTGGCCTGATGCTATCCTGATCCACCACAGATTGCTGACCAGTTTTAGGAGCCCATAACCAGTTGCCTGACAGGGTGGAAAACTGATACTCCTCTGGTGACTTAAGTGGTCAGGGTTATAGCTGACAGAGCAGAAAACACAGACCAGGAAAGAGCAGATTTCCCAGCAGAGCAATGCTTTAGGGCCTTCATCTGTACTGATGTCTGTCAGCCTCTTACACCTTTGGTCTTATGTTACATGTCTGTCTCCATGAAGTCCTAGTACTTCAGCAGGGTCTGTATCAAATTCAGCTTCTGCAGAAGGGCCAAAGGCACACAGAGGGCCACCTGAGCAGACAGACCCCAAAGGTTCAGCAAATAAGATGCCTGAATTTACTCAGTCTAAGGACACTTATATGACAGGATATGGGCACACACATCCTTGGCCCACAGGGAGTGGCACTATTAGGAGGTGTGGCCTTGTTGGAGTAAGTGTGGTCTTGTTGGAGGAAGTATGTCACTGTAGGGGAGGCTTTGAGGTCTCTAGTGCTCAAGCTCTGCCCAGTGTGGAATGAGAGCCTCCTCCTGGCTGCCTTTGGATCGAGATGTAGAACTCTTGGCGCTCCCAGCACCATGTCTGTCCGGCTATTGCCATACTTCCTGCCATGATGACAATGAACTGAACCTCTGAAACTCTAAGCCAGCCCCAATTAAACGTTTTGGGTATAATAGTTGCCTTGGTCATGATGTCTCTTCAGAGCAATGAAACCGTAACTAAGGCAGGAAGAGTCACTTGTCACTTGTATGCACACATGATGCCCTGGGTTCTCTCTCCTGGTTTTACTACCCACATGTCAGCTCTGAGTAGTTTTGGAAGTGACTGGCATGAGCCAACAGGTGGTACAGCAGGTCAGGCAGTCTTCAGACATACCAGTGCATTGGTGGCACAGAGAAGACCCTAAAACAAACATAGATAAGAGATCCTACCATGGCGCTATGTATGCCACAGGTGCACCAGACACAGAATGTACTTGCTCTTCCCCACACACAAGACTTCTCTGTTGATAGTCGCTGTGAGGCACCAACCATTGATTTGCAAAATAAGGAATGATTACCCTTGGACTCAGTCCTGGCCACATGGCATGGTCAATCAGCTCCCCTTCCCCAAGGTTGTGTGTACTCCTGAGGTAGGGAAGGAAGACAAGTTCTCATGATACCTACATCACCAAACATCTATAAGAGGGGGAGGCCTGAGGAGAGGCTATGGACAGGAAAAGGTTCCAGGGCTAGCATTTTGCTGTTTCTGAGAAGGCATCGTCTAGATATGGCTCCAGGTACAAGACAGGGTCCCTGTGTAGAAGCATCAGAGAGCTCAAGGCTAAAAAAGTCAACAAGCCAGGCGACAAGCACAGAAGCTCCTGAAGACATTCTAGCCACCCAGGGATCTGGAGCCTGGCCCTTCCTCACATGCTAACCAGTAGCTGAACATGTGAGGCATTTCTTGGTCCTCTTTCCTAGCTCAGGCACAAACCCAGGACTAGAGGGAACATGCAGTATGACTGTCTGTAGAGACCCCTCCCACTGGAATAGAATGGGCTCCCAGAAATCATAGAAGATGATGTGCACAGACTTTGTCCTGAGAACACTGGTGACAAAGGAAGTGGACCTTAACATTACAACACGAGAGGGACCCTGGACTTTCAAAGCCAGGCCCCAGTTCTTGGTTAGGAGTGGGCACGCATCACTTCTCTTGTGACAGCAGCAGGTGAGACCCATGGCTTCCACTAAGAGCACTTGTGCTGGCAAGTGCACAGATGCCACTGTAAACAGCTCAGGTGAGAGGAAGGATGCTCTGGACAGAGCACGCAGCGGCCTCATCTATCCACCCTCAACACAGGATGCCATTCCCACAGGGGGACCATTTCCACTCATGAGGCTCCACACATGACCTCACCTTCTGTATACCCTGTGCTACCCAGACCACATGACAGCTGCCAGACACTCTCCTTATCTTTAGGGAGAGACCATGCCCATGGAATTCACCCTGTCAGGGAAGATGCAAAACAAGAAACATCCTCCCTGAAACTCCTGGAACTGTACTGCCCTCAGCTGAGCAACATGGCCTGTTTTGGAAATGTATCTGAGTTGATGCTCTTGTCTGCCTTTCCTCTTGGTGCTAAGGTTGAGGAATCAGTGCCCTGACATAACCTGCTGCTATCCACAAAGAGCAAGCACATGGAGTGGTGGTGGCTGTTCTTCCAGGGATAGTGACCCCAGTCCTTGGGCAGGAACTACTGTCAGATAGATCCATACAGTGCCACCACTAGGTATAGGGTTTGCCCTTGCATCCTCCCAATACTTACACCTGCCTCCATATTAGGTAAAATCAGTGCCCCACCTTGGGTCTCACAGTGTAGCTTATGCTAGCCTTGAACTTCAGGCAATTCTGTCTCAGCCTCCCCAGTCCCAGACTGCACGCAAGCATTGCCATGTCCAACTTGCAGAGTTATTGGTAAAGAGAGGCCCATGTCTTCAGAAGGCCTTTCTCTGAAGCAAGATCGTCAGTTTACCATGACTACCTGGTACCCAGGACTTCAGTCAACCCAGTTAAGAGGCATGCTTCCTAAAACAGAGGCATGGAGTCTGTGTCCCTACCCTATGGTCATCTGTCTCCAGAGATGGAATTGGACAAGAGCTGCCTAGATGTCTCTTCTTTGGCACAACATCATCCTCAGTTTCCTCTTGTGTGTCTGTACCTGTGGTCTGTATTCACATGAGTATGTGTTTGGAGAAGGTGTGTGTATATATCCATCCATGTGTGTGGATATTTGTGTGCAGACCTGAGGATGACATTGGGAGTCTCCTTCGATTGCTCTTCAATAGAGGCAGGGTCTCTCAATTGAACCCGGTGTTCACCAGTACAATTAGTCTGGCTAGCCAGCTTGCT
Organism: Arvicanthis niloticus; assembly: GCF_011762505.2. Taxonomy (NCBI): domain Eukaryota; kingdom Metazoa; phylum Chordata; class Mammalia; order Rodentia; family Muridae; genus Arvicanthis; species Arvicanthis niloticus. Next base: position 558,128 of record NC_047658.1, read on the forward strand.
CCAGAGATCCTCTGTGTCTCAATCACTGTTCTCTTGCTGTAAAGAAACACCTGGACCAAGACAATTCTTATAAAAGAAATTGGCTTATAGTTTCCGAGGGTTATTCCATGGTCATCATGGCAGGAAGCAGACAGGCACAAGACTGGAGCAATAGCTGTCCACAGACAGCAGGCAGAGAGAGGAGGGAGGGCTTATTGAAGGAAGTGTGTGAGCTTTGAAGTTTCAAACCCACTTCACTTCAAAGCTCACACACTTCCTTCAATAAGGCCACACCCACTTTGACAAGGCCACACCCACTTTGACAAAAACACACCCACTTCGTCAAGGACACACCTCCTAATCCTTTCCAAACAGTTCATCAGCTGCAGACTAAGTGTACAAATATATGAGTCTATGAGGGTCATTCTTATTCAAACCACAGTTTCTCTCTACCTTAAAAGTACTGGAATTACTGAGCAGCTACTATACCCCCCAGCATTTCTGTGGGCACTGGGGATCCACACTCACGTCCTCACACTTACAAAGTAAGAGTTTTAATTACTGAGCCATCTCCCCAACATGGCATTGCTTCTTGTAGTTGTCTGAATTATTTTTGAAAACCACTTCCAGGCTTTCTAAGGTACTATTTTTTAAATGTCTGTTAAGAGCTGTTTAAGAGAAACAGCATTTTCCCAATCTCAATTGGCTTCTGTGGCCTGCAGGGATGAGAATAAAGTTAACAAGTTGTTGCCAACCTATCCAACAGCCCCTCCCCCAAGGCTGAAAGGCCCAGCCTTGGCCCAGCTTCTGTCCCCGAGAAAAAGGGTTCCACAGGTTCTGATGGCCTTCAGGGTCACAGATTACATGCTCAGCCTTCTCAGGCTCAACTACCAGTAAGTAGAGAATGACCAGAATGCGTTCTTTCTCTGTGGATTGGACACAGCCTTGACCTTTGTCCTTTTATTTGTGAGAGAATCAGCCATCTGGGGTTAGGGGCTGTCCTCTGCATGGAGTTTCTGAAATGCTTCCTTGTCCAGTTCATCCACCACCCCTGTCACCACTCCTGAAGACTTAAGCATAAGGCAGTTGGCCCAGCCTGGTCTACCCCAGAGTCATCAGAGTGGGCTCTAGGTATGGCTGGGCTAGGACAAGGTCTCTTTCTCCTATTAGGAGCTCTGTAGTCAGAGGAGGCCATTTCTAGGCCAGGGGAAGGAACCCTGTGTGTGCTCACCCAACAGCCCAGTTAATGTCCTATTTTCATAAAGGAGCCCAAGGGATGTGAGCTCACGCTTGTTGATCAGCAGGATACTGATTCTTTCCTGAAAGTCCTCCTTCCATCAAACTGGGGGTGGGGGTTGTTTTTTCTTTGAGATAGAGAATCTCACTATAAAGCCCTGGATGGCCTGGAACTCGCTGTCTAGACCAGGATGCCCTCAAACTCAGAGAGATCCTCCTGTCTTCCAAGTACTGGAGTAAAAACATATGCCGCTACAGCCAGAATCTTACAAACCTTTGTATCCTGTTACCACTGTGCTCTAGCATCAAAACCCCTCCACACTGCTTCCTGCTTGAGAGGACTGGGATGGACAATTAGGAAGTTTCCGGTTGGGTAGGAGGGTGGGAACTAAGGAGTCATGGGTCCTTGTTTCAGCCCGGACTCACAGGTTCAGAACGGATGGTGTCTTTGGGTGGGTTTGTTTGTTTTTATGATGGATTCTTGATGTTTCTGAGGCTTTAGCTGACCTGGAACTCACTATGTAAACCAGGCTGACCTAAAATTCACAGAGACCCCCTGTCTCCCAAGTGCTTGGATTAAAGACCTACCACACCTAGCTAACAAATGTGGGTCCCTATTGTGGGTCCTCCACAAATGGGAGCACCTGGGCTGGGGGCATGGCCCACCACTGGCCCTACCTGCACTGCTGCCACCATTGGAGCCTGACCACAGGGCACTCTGACATGCCCCCAGCCTCCATTATGAAGGGTGGGGGACCCTCTCAATAGGGATCCAAGACCTGACTACCTCTAGGACCTGTTGTTGATCCAGGACTCACTCCCTTGTCTTGTTCATCTCTTAACTGACTTATCTGAGTCTAGTAAATTTCATAAAGCCTGAGTCTTGGGGCTGGGCTGGGAGACACTGAAGTAGGCTGGTCCCACTACCCACTGTCTCAGTAGTAGAAATTCCCTCAAGCCCTGGAAACCACCTGAGGGTTCAGATTGTCCCATTGGAGCCCAGTCAGAAACATTACCTCATCCCAGTGAATGTCGGCACCCGGAGGCCTTCTGGAGGTCACCTAGTCCTTCAGCCTCTAGAGTGGCTGGCCCCTCCCTCCCTATTGTCACTGTGGTTTGGTGGCTCTCCGAGCTTTTCTCCTGCCACAGAGACACCCATGGTAGCTTGTGTTAGGGTGTGTATCCAGTTCAGGGCACACAAAAGGCATGGGGAGGGAGGGGAAGCACAGGTCTCAGGAGATATCACAGCCCTCCACCATACCAGGAAAAGTAACATCTGCCAGAGGCCTGGCACCATTAACCTTAAGCTCCCCCCAGCCCTCAAATCCATGACAAGTAATCTCTCCACTCCCTAGAGTGCCCCAGTTCCAGAGATGCCTCCTGATCTAACCACATGTTGATGCACATCAGGGGCCAGGGAAGCAGAATGTCCCCATTTCACTGATCAACACCAGGGAAGCCTGCTGTCTGACTAATGGTCCTGAGAGTCCAAGGGACAGGGACCTTGTCTGTCCTTTGATCAGACCTGTAGGGCTCCAGGCCATCTCCTGGGCAGGGTGGGCTCTGAACTGTTTCAGTTCCTGTAACAATGACCTATCCTGTTGTCTAGGTAAGGGCAGAATAGCCATTCAACACACCTCTCCAGCCCACAGAGGACCCAGAATATTTAGCAAGTCTGGCAGGACAGACGCCTTTATGGAGCTCCAACCTGGTCTGCCCCTTCCCCAGGGGCTGCGGTTGCTGCCTGAGGCCCTGGTCTGGCTTGCAGCCAGCAGCCTGCGTCGTATGAAGGTCCCCAGAGCACAGCTCCCCCAAGACTTTGTGAGATGTACCTGTGACAGTGACACTGGGAAGCTAGCTAGAGGAGCTGCTCTGGGAAGTTGAAGGCAGGGCTTGTCTACTGCCCCATTACAGTCTCTGAGGAATAGAAAGGTGGCTGCGGGGTACAAGGGCCCCAAATCCTGTGGCTGAGGAAGTACTCTTCCCCCTACAGGGGTCCTAAAGGCCAACCAGCATCAGCTGAGAAACTGGCCTACTCACGCCCCAAACCTTTACGTTTTACAGAACCCACGGCTGGATACTGCATGGGTGTAGGAAGCCGTTGTCAGCGGTGGTATAATCTGCCATTCCAAGATGGCGCAGGCATCGTGTCTTCTCCAGAAGTAAACAGTAACTGCACAGCTGCAAAGGCAGAAAGCCCGCCAAAGTCACTGGCCAATCCCGAGGCATAATATTGGGTGATGAATGAACAGCCAATCAGAAGTGAATACTTCACTCTAGGGTGTATTTAAGCTAGGCCTCTTCCTGTCCTTGGCCCTTCCGCGTTTTTCACATCTGTGATACAGAGTAAAGCCTCGTTTGTAGTAACTACCCGAATACTGTCTCTCGTGTCCTTTTTCACGGGCAAAGGGGACTCGAGAGGCGCGAGCAACACATGGGGGCCTCAGGTGTGGAGGGCTAGCTTTGGGCAGACTAAACATTAGTTCTTTTGAAGTCATTGCCTGGGATGGGGAAGGCACCAGAAAGTGGGAGTGCTTTGGAGGGAGGCCTGAACCCTTTCCAGGAGAGGCCCCTGTCCTGGAATTCTGCGGGATGTTTCCTAGCCTACCAGAAGTGGAAAACACTGAAGACCACCTGCCCCCGGTGAGCTGCAAAGACCACAGTGGGAAATGTCCTGTCCCCGCCCCCTCTTCCCAGTTGGCTGTTGGTAGCATAGGAGAGCCCTGACCAAAGAAGCTTCATTGAGTGGGGCATATTTTGCCCTTTAATGCTCTGATCCCAGGAAGTATCACAAGACTGTTGCATCTGGTTGCCAGCAGTTCTAGCTGACCCAGGAGAGACGGGAGTAGCCCCCGTTGCTATGTGTCCCACCCCAGGGGAGACAAGGCTGTAAGAGCAGCCCAGGGAGCTCTTGGGGTCAGCCCAACCCTGTGAAGGCGGTACCAAGGCCCCAGGTGGCAAGAGTGGGCGGGGCAGCTGCCTGGGCTCCCCGGACTCTGACAGCCCAGCCTCACTCCACAGATTCTTCAGCCCTTGTCATCTCTGCTTTTGCTGTCTCCTTCAAAAGTAAGTCCAATGAACAGAACCCTCCCACTGAGGGGGAAACAGACTCCAGGACTCTAGGGCTTGACCAGGTAGGGGACCCTAGGTTAATTCTAACTCCTGGTACCAGGACAACTGCCTCCGGGTCTCAGTGGCGAGGCGACCGACAGATCCTGTCCAGGGGTACAGGAGCCATCGCTGCGCGACGGGGGCACGTCTGTCCTGCGCCATGCACGCTGCTGTGCACCTGGCCGGGGGTGTCTCGGGGTGCACCGGCGGCCGGGCTCTGGCAGCGGCAGCAGCGCAGGTAGGGCCAATGGTGGACCATGCCCCAGCCCAGGTGCCCCCATTTGTGGAGGACCCGCAGCTGATCATCCGCCCACCTGCCTCCTAAAATGGACGAAGTGTAATTGTGAAGAGAGGGGCATCCATAAAGTCTGCGGTAGTCTACCGGGACCTGTGGCAAGCTAGCAAAGACTTGTGGTCCAGTTTTCCTTTAAGCCAAACATCAGATTCTATGACTCCCACTAGAAAACTGGCAGATAGCTACTTAGGCTGACAGAAAAACAGAGTGACAGAAAGATCAGGACAATTACTTCTCCAGAAATCTTCAAATCTGTTTTGAAAATCTTGCATCAAATTAGGAGAAAGGGCTACATTTTTTTTTTTTTTTTTTTGCTGTTCAGCATTTAGAAGATTGGCCAAAATTCATAAAATCCTTTAGTCCTTGTGGTCCTTCCATTCTCTTTTCAGACTGTTATGATGAGAAACACTGTCACCATCTTTTCATTCTCTTTGGGGGATGTTATGATTTGAAACACTGTTGGTAATTTGTTTTTCACCTTGAAGACAAATGTTAAATTCATGTAAATAAGCAGTTCGATCCATTTAAAATGCTAAGCTGTAAGCTGGTTTTCATTGTCAAGTTCTGGACAGATTTCAGTTTTGATGCCATAAATGATTCTGTGACCTGTCACAAATCATAAGATCTCTCCAACACTGGGCCTCAACCGAGCCATCCTAACTCTGAAAAGCAAGTGTCAGCGTGAACTGACTGTGGCGGAGTCCTGGGCCGGAGACGATTTCAACCTTCATAAAGCTTTTACGAAGTTCAGTTTTGATGTGATCTTTACCGTGGTCGCCTTTTTAAGGTTTTGCGCCTGAATTTCTGCACATGCTGCAATAACACCTCATTAAGCATGAGTCTGAGATGACAATCATACTGTTGTCTATGGCTTTTACAAGACTCTGTCTCTTCAACTTACCATGGCCAGGCCCCATCACTTCCTGCACCAGACATATTTACATGGACAAAGAAAATCACTTTAATATTTTTTTTTTTACTGTTTTGTATATATCTCCTTGGTTGTAAAGAAGCCAGTCCTTCAGTGACATATTTGTATTGATGCCTCTGACAAAGACTGTGTTTGTGACCCATCAGCACGACCCTCCATCACCACAGCAGTGAATTTAAAATCAACAGTTCTATACCAAACAGATTTCAACAGATTTCACAAGTCCTTCCACACTCCTGCCCATACTCTGGTGATTTTAAAACAGCCCCCTTTTCCCTTTTGCAGAGCAGAGTTCTGCAGAGCTTGCTTAAGAGACCCAGTAAACAGTTTTGATTACTTTTTGTGGGTGTTAAACACACAGCCACGTAAGTAGCTTTACAGCACCACTCATCTGAAGTGTAAATTCATTTACTTCTTTTTTTGAAAAGACAGGCTTATTTTCAATGCTGCTCTTTAGTTCTCAGCATATACCGGGTGATGTTCATAAGACTTGGCAGTACATTTTACACAGAATGCCTTTCACATCACGGTCTTTGAGAACTGGCAAAAATTCCTTACAAATTAAGCAGTGTGCCTAGCTCAACAAAGAAGAGGCCATCGTCTGTCCACTTTCCGTTGACCAATCTTCCTTTATTCAGAAGTTTTTCTTTTGAGACATTATAGAAGCCACACTGGGATTAAAAACAATAAGAGATAAGGAAGCATGCTTTTATTATGAAAATTAATCATCAGGAGAACACAAAGCGAGCTTGGGTCTTCCCACATCTCAGCTGCTGATGCAACATGGAGCAGGATCTGGCCATAAAGTTAGGGCATGATGGGCATCAAAGTAGTCCTGTCAATCAAATCAGAACTCTTTCTTGTGTTCATTTGCCAGGGTTCTCTGAAGCCTTTCTGGTGATGGTGCTTTGTTTGTCAAGCTACGCCCAGAACACGGAACATCCGATGGTGTCAATTCCGATTGACTCTGCCTTTAGAAGACAACACTCGAAGCCACACCTAGTTGTCAAGCCAAAACTACAGATGTGTGCAGATGGTGACAGCATGCATAGATTCCTTTTGCATGGCACTGCCATGTTGTCATTTATAAATCTCAAATGAGAGGTCTGTGAAATCCAGTTGCCAAAAACATGGCAAAAATATAATGTTTTAAGTAAGTTCATGTTTGTTTTGGGCAGGATTCATATCGAGAAATCCTGGGTTACGTGTAGCTCATAGACCAGGGGTTGGGTGGGTTGCTTCACACTGGTGTAAAATGTATGGCATAGTAAACCACACGTCCCAATGTCAATTCCCATATCTACTTAGTATCGCACACTGTGCGCTATCCACAGCTACATCTGCGCTCCCTTCTCCTCCCCGCTTCACATCTTAATGTCTTCCTCCTCCCCTCTCTAGGATTCTCCTTTTTTTTCAGTGCTGGGGGTGGACCCCAAGACCCTGTACAGACCAGGACATGTTCTTTCCCTGGGCTGCACCTCCACCTGCCTGTACTTTGCATTTATGTACAGTAGGGTCTTTGCTTGTGTCAGTATCGTCACAGACAGAAGCATTGGGACAGGCTTTGCCAGCCCAAGACTACAGCAGTTTCTCAACTCCATCGCAGTGCTAGGCCTCTTCAGTGACACACCTAGCTGGCATTATAAACTCTCCCCACCACTCACACAGTCTCGCTCAGCTTCCCCATACCTACAAAGAATTCTCTGTCTAGTCACATTAGGGCTACAGCCCCAAGATAGCCACTGTCCACTCTTGATCCTCATCTGTGTATCCAAGCATTCATCTCTGCCTCCTTGTCCATGGCTGACATGGATGCTAACTAGACTGATTTCCCTCCAGTTCCAGACCCTCTCCCCAGTCACAAGGGCCCCATATCTCTAGACTTCTCATCAGCCTCCTGATAGGCCCTCCCTGCCACCCTCTGCACTTCTGTCCATGTGTAACTCCTGATGACAATTGTCTCTGGCTTATAGAAGCCCTGGGAAGGGTATACTGTTCTCACACACAATTATATCTGTTCACACTCACTTCTGGACATGGGCATCTGCCCCATGTCTCCTGGAGGACCTGAGCCCTGTGCATGTCTGGTGCTGATGCCTCTGAGACTCCCACTCTCCATGTGAGGCCTCCCTCTCTTGCCCACTCTTGGTCACGCCACCCAATTTTACTTATGAATAACTTACAGATTTTGCATCCATTATTTTTCTATTGTTGTGATAAAACACTTACATAAGAAAGAGTTAATCTGGGCTTGTGGTCCCAAAGGGTTAGAGTCCATGATGGTGGATCAAAGACATGGCATAGTGCCAGGAAGCCAGGGGCTCACATCTGGAACCACAAGCATTAGAGAGAGAGAAAGAGAGAGAGAGAGGGAGAGAGAGAGAGAGAGAGAGAGAGAGAGAGAGAGAGAGAGAGAGAGAGAATACTGGGAATGGCTTAAGGCTTTGAGCCTTAAGCCGAAGAACATACTTCCTCCAGCAAAACCACACCTCCTAAGCCTCTCCAAACAGCGTTATTAATTGGGAATCATGTGTTCAAATGACTAAGACTATGGGGAACATATTATTCAAACTACCACAACTGTGTTATTTATTATTTCCCATTCCCCACTCTGCATCTGCTACAGCTCTGTAAGAGCAGGTATTGGTCCTCTACCATAGTGGTGGAACTGATGCACAGGGAGGCATCACTCACATCTAAGTCTACATTAAGTCTGCTCTGGAATAGTATAGATGCCCAGCCCCTGAGCACAGCAGTGAGTGAGACAGAAATAATTTCAGATTTCACAGCATCAAGAACTTAACGGCTTGACTCGACAATTAGAGACTTTTATGATAGAAAATACCAGACATCACCAAATAGTTCACAATTATGTTTATATATTTTCCTAACAAAAGCTATCATCTTACAGATTGGGAAAGTAAGAGTTAGAGAAATAAATTTTGCCTTTAGCTCATTCACTTGGTAAGGTGTAAAACCATGACACAAAACCACTCTGATCTCGTCATGAAGCTCTCATATTGAGAGAGCCATCATATAAAGTATCCCTGTCCCCATAAAACTCTTTTTCTTCTTGGTTGGACAATCTAATATTTTGTGCACTTAGCAAGGTGACTATTTCCTACTGTTTAAAATACCATGGCCATTTTGGCAACAGCCACTTCTTCCAAAAAAAAAAATCATTTTCTCCTGGAGGGTATAGGGGGACTCACAGGACTCAAGAAGGTCGTGAAACTTACAAGATTTACCAGGCCCTTCCCAAGATTATATAACCAATGATTTCTGGAGAGAGGAGACTCTTTGGTAATGTGATATCCAGAGGAAAGAGTCCACAGAAACAAGCTCCTGTGAAGGTCATCATCAGAGGGGGCTATGCATCGCTGCCCAGCATTTTAGCTAAAATAAAATACATAGGGGATCCCATGGCAGCCCCAGGCTTCTGACTGGAAGGTGAAGATTCTGGAGACCAATAGTTCTCTTCCCTCTAGTCTACCACAGCCAATGGAGGGAGGTATCAGTGTGTGTGTGTGTGTGTGTGTGTGTGTGTGTGTGTGTGTGTGTGTTTATGTGTGTGTTCATGTATACATATATGTACGCACACAGATATGTAGAATTTAATATTTAATTAATAAATCCTGACACGGGGTGGTTGCTACCCGTTCCAATGGTTTATGTGTCTGAATGAAAGACACAAACACAGTCTTTATATTTTAATATACCCTAAACAGCACAGTAGCTGGGCCACTGCGTAACCTCTACTGCTGCTAGAATCTAACCCCCACCGATAATTCTGAGTTACTACTGACTAAATTCTGTGTTCTATTTTGGTTGTTCTAGATCCAGTTGGACGCCCTAGGAGCCGCTCTCCCTGTTCCTTCACATGGTGGCTGTGCCTCTCTGTCCTGCATTATTCTCAAGCATGGCATCTCTCCTCTCCTACACATTCTCCCAGCATGGCAGATCTCTCCTTCTTCCTGGTCCCAAACCCCAGAATCCTAAAATCCAACCTCTGTCTGTCCTCCCAGCTACTGGTTGTTGACATCTTTATTTACCAATCAGAACCAACTGGTGGAAGGTTCCCAGAAGCTACTTGCAGACACCCATGCAAGAATGTTGGAGGGGGACATAATTAGCATTTGTAATATAAGCACATAGATAGATAGATAGATAGATAGATAGATAGATAGATAGATAGATATATTCTGGATCAGAAGTAAGGGCAATCCTCCAGAAGCAGACACCCTGCTGAGTTATCCATACTGGTCTACCAGATTCCTGCTGGTGAGAAGAAATATGGAAGAGATTCTTAGTTCTTCTATATTCTTCCATTATCCAAAAACAAAAAACAAAAAACAAAAAAACCAAAAAACCTAAGTGGTTTGAGGCAAAGGTGGCATGGATGTCCCTCACGCTCTGATACATGTAAGAGATGAAATATTGACTTTGTTGAGATGGGGTGGAAGGAAGCAACAGGGGGCCTAGATGGGAAATCTGAGATAACCCCAGATTTATCTCAGTGGGGTAACCCCAGCCTCAGTGCCATCATACCAAAGAAGAAACATCATGATAGGTGCTAAAATCTATGGAAGCAGTGTCAACCCGTGTGTGTTCTTGCATTGCCTCAAACCACTACCACTGGGTGATGCTGAGGTTGGGCTTGTGGTAACTCCCAAGGATGCTGCTGTAAGAACCATGCCTGAGAGGACAGCCCATCTTACAGTGGACAAAATAGGGTCCCATAAGCAGAGCCTGTTGTTAAGGGAGATATTTAAAAGAGCAGCATTCAGACTGGCTTTTCTTAATCACCCTAGGCCAGGACTAGCCTAGGCCTGCAGCCACGAGCAGAGGCCACATACCGCCGCTGCTCAGCTCAGGCCGTCCGCTCAGGCAACCAGAGACACCATCCATGCGGGCCCAGTAGGAAATGAGACTCTAATGCTTAAATATTAATCAAAGGCATTGTATATTATATTACACAATTATATATTTGGTAATGCTCAATAACAATATACCCACATAATTATAGATGTTTCCCAATTAACTAATCTAGATATAAGTTGTTACCCAGGACTGCTCCTGGTACATGCATGGTCATCCATGGCACTACACCTCCTTCTGTCCCTCCTCTGGCTCCTCCTCTTCCTTCTCCTTACTCCTTCCACCTTAGCTCCTCCTACAGCCTGTAGGCTTGCTGAGGACTTAATTGCAAAGTCTACCAAGGGGCTGCTGAACAAGAGGTTCAAAAGCTCTGCAAACTGCCCCACACTTCTAGAAGGACGCTTTCCCACAGACCTTTCAGCATCCAGTTCTTCCACTGGACAAGGCCCATTGCATACATGGACAAAATGCATGTCCGATCTTTTGACATCGTGACACAGTATTGTTATCTACAAAGTCCACATTCAAGAACAAGGTGATCAAGTTACAAAAATATTACAAAAGAAAATCCTGATAGTGTTTTAGGTAAGTTATCCTTCACTTCACGTAGCTACCCATCATGTACAAGCATCCACAGGATACAGGCTGAACACGCCTGACTATACCAGCTCAGTGTCTCTTCTCTGTATAGTCAGAAAGGACATAGCCTGGATATGGCTCAGAGAGTCAGAGGTCTGGGGTGGAGGATTAGAGATGGGCCAATGTCCACACCTACACATTGCATGTAACAACAGCTTCCCTGCCAACTGTGGGAAAGCTCAGTAGGGTCATGGTTAGCTGCCACCTGCTTTCAAAGACTGAGACCTGGGAGCTGGGGCTTTCCCTGATAACAGTCTAGGTGTGAATTCTCCCTCCAGCACTGATCATTGAGAACTACAAGTCAACCAACTACCTTGATACACTATGCCTTTCCCACATCAAGGCACACACAGTAAAGGATCAATTTTGCCACTCTGGAGAAAGCTGGAGTTTTTCCCATGAACTATTAGTCATGCCAATGGAATCAAGACTACTCCACTATCAAGATATGGTGATATCTATGGCCCAATAGAAGCCCTTGTGGCAAAGCCAAATATGTCCTCTCTGAGTCTTGATTTCTATAAAGATGATGTTTAAAAAGACCCCCCCAGTTGTGAGAGAAAACTTAGAAAACCTACACAAAGAGCTTCCACCACAAAGACATCATTGCACACCCAGCATTGTACACACCTACCCATCATCACTTACACAACTGCCAAGATGCACAACTGAGTCCTGTTCACACCTGTGTGCTTTCTGCTTTGAGTGGTTACCATCCATATGAATGGATGTCCTCCCATCCATCCCTGCACGTCCATCCCTGCCCATCTCCCTACCCATTCTCTCCCATCTATATATTCATCCACCATCCACAGGGAGATCCATTCACCCATGTGCCCCACTTATCAATCCATTCCTCATCATCTTCCATCCTTCTGTAACAGAAGAACCAGAGTTCACAATGCCTATCACCCAAATATCAGGGATCAGATCACTAAGTTGCGCTTGATTCAGAGGCAGCAATCCGGGAAGATGCACGATCAATATCCTAAAATACCTGCTTCGTCTTCAACACTTTATAGCAAATGAGAAAGAAGGTGGTCAGTCATTCCAAAGTTCAGTCTTTTCTCTCTGCTTGGGGGTCCCCCTTCATCTCTGAGATCAGAGATGTGGGTGTTAATGTCTTCTGAAATTTTCCCTCATTAACATATTTCTGTTTACAGAGGGCTTTGCATTCTCCCAAGGCCACTGAGCCCTGTTCCTCCCTAATCACCATCTAGGTTAAAGATGAACTCAGAACAAACAAACCATTAGCAGTGCATTTATAGTAAGGGATTTTCAAGTGTCCGTGACATTTATTTCTACCACAGGCAGTACAACATGCTTACAACATATAAAACCCCCATCCATCCTCCTGTCCTGTCTCAAACCTGCCTCTTCTATCCATCCATCTACCCTATCTACAATCCTCATATTCACCTACTATCGGTACCGACCCGCCTGTCCTACTTGGCTCCTGTCACTGTGATAAATACCAGGACCAAAAGCGACTTGGAGGAGAAAGGGTTTGTTTGCCTTATTAGGTTACCATCCATTATCAAGGAAAGCCAAGGCAGGAGCTCAAGAGACAAGAACAGAGGCAAAGACTATGGAGGAATACCGCTGGCTGGTTTGCTCTCCCTGGCTTGCTCAGCTACCTTTTTTATACAGCTCAGGACCACCTACTTAGGGGTAGCACCACCCACATTGGATAGGGTCCTTCCACATCAATCAAAAAATGCACCGCACACTTGCCCACAGGCTAATCTGAGAAGGGTATTTTCTTAGTGAAGAGTCCCTCTTCCCAGGTGACTCCAGTTTGTGTCAAGCTGACAAAAACTAGCCAGCACACCAGCCATCCACCCATGGATCCTTCCATCGGCGTCTATTTATTTGCCCCTCGTCCATCTGTTTCCTAACCACCATCTCCTGCCACCCCCATTATCGCCTCTGTTTTGTAGATGATGGAGCTGGGGCTGAGAGAGTTTCTACCATTCATCGCCCAGGTTGTAACTTTCCCTCCACCTACACTTTAGTCGGTCACAAGTCCATAATGTATTTATTGTAGGGATGAACTCCAGGCTCCATGGCTTGTGTTGAAGAATAACAAAACATAGTAATCTTTGAAAAACAAAGAACTTTAGACTCACATACCAGCAGGATCAATCACATAATACATCAGTCGTTGGGGGCTAGAGGAAGAATGCATGATGTCCCAGAGATCTCTGTGGAGACAAAATTGGAGCAGGATTTAACATTCCATTTCATCAAGGCAAAAATCTACGTTAAAAAAATTTACCCATTTAAAATGTAATATTTAAAGAATCTTGACATAGAATGAATCTGTTGATCCGAAGCTACAGTCGTATTCTGAATTATTTCAAAATGATTCTCTAGTCTTTATCCTGGCAGTTGAGTGTATCCTGGGATGGTACATAGAAATTACAATTTCTTTTGCTTAGCACAATGAACTTGAGGTTTATCATCCTGTCAAGCCTCAGCGATATATCAATATTTATTTCCTTTTTAATACCGTACAGTATCCCACTTTATGGCTATGCCAAAGTTAATGCATCCATTTACCTGTTGAAGAAAACATAAAGCTGTTTCTAGACTCTGTTTATTGCAGATAAAGCCACTATCATATTTGCTTATGCATTTCCCTTCAATTGAGCAAGTACCTGGGGATAATTTCCTGGGTTGTGTGACAAATATAAACTTCATAAGACGCCTCCAGGTTGCTTTCCTCAGGGACGATGCCATTTCGCTTTCCTGCCAGTTGTCTGTGAACGTTTCAGTTGCTCCCTAACTTCCCCAACAGTTTATGCCATACATTTAAAATCATTTTATGTTACTGTCTTAGTTAGGGTTTTACTGCTGTGAACAGACACCGTGACCAAGGCAACTCTTATAAGGTCATTTAATTGGGGCTGGCTTACAGGTTCAGAGGTTCAGCCCATTATCATCAAGGTAGGGAGCGTGGCAGCATCCAGGCAGGCAGAGCAACAGGAGGTGCTGAGAGTTCTACATCTTCATCTGAAGACAGCTAGCAGAATACTGGCTTCTAGGCAGCTAGGACGAGGGTCTTAAAGCCCACAGTGACATGCCTACTCCAACAAGGCTATACCTAATAGCCACTCCCTGGGCCAAGCATATACAAACCATCACAGTTATCTAGTGTATTATCTAATGTGGCAGTAGTTTCTTATCATGACTTTTTTTTTTATGTTTTTTTGAGACAGCATTTCTCTGTGTAGCCCTGGCTGTCCTGGAACTCACTCTGTAGACCAGGCTGGCCTTGAACTCAGAAATCCACCTGCCTCTGCCTCCCAAGTGGTAGGATTAAAGGCGTGCACCACCACTGCCCAGCTTCTCATCATGTCTTTAATTTGCATTGATGTGTTTCCTTGATAAGGCCATCACATATCTGCTTTCTGTGTGTGTGCAGATGCATGTGAGTACGTGTGTGTGTGTGCACCTGTCTATGCGTGAGTTCGGAGGCTAACAGACAACCTTGAGTGTCATTTCTCAGGTGCTGTCCATCTGTTGTGTGTATGAGAGATCGGCGGACCTAGAGCTTCCCAAGGCAGCTTGGCTCTTCAGGGAGTCCCAGGGATCCACTTGTTCCTGCCTCCCCAGTACTGGGATTAACCACACAGCATCACAACAGGCTTGCATAACCTTTGATCCTATTCAACCCTCTGTCCATTCCTTTTACATTGCTCTTGTCTTATTGCATTTTGAGGGTTTTTACGGATTCTGGATAAAGGTCTGTCGTCAGCTCTGAGACTTGCAGATACCTTCTCCACCTGCATGATGGACATTTCATTGCGTTGGCAGTGTCAGAAGGGAGTTAACTATTTCTCTGCTGAGTTTTCTTCCCCTTTGAAAGTGGGGCACACTTCCTGGTTCTTCATACACTTTACTCTGAAACTATTTGTTAATAAGCTTCAGAAACGGAATGTCTGCTGCACTGCTCCCAAACATGCCGTCGGCCTTCATCTTGGCAGACCACATTGTCGTAGCCTACCACTAAGCACACTTAAGCTGTGGTCGTGGGTTGCCTGTAGTACAGTGTAGCTAAATTCTCAGGTCAGTGTTTAACCCTTATTTGGCTACTTTGAGTCTGCTCTCTGCATGCTTGGTGTGGAACGCTCCTGGACACCAAGGCAAAGTTTCCACACAGAATACAGGTCTTCTTGCCTACATCTCCTTCTTCATCTTCCACCCTCTTCCTTTTGTGACTTCTCCAGGTGATGCACTCCTGTCCCTCAAGAACACAGTGGGTTTTCTCTTTGGTTTCCCCTTGTAAGACCCCAGCTCACCCTCAATCTAAGACTGCAAAGGTGAGGGGCTCCTGGTATATTAGTCCTTTCTGCACCTTGACTCTCCCTCCAAATGCATCTATTTTAATCGTTCCCCAGAGGCTTCAATGCACATGATTTTTTGCCTGCTGCCCATATTTCTGTGCGAACTAATGTCTGCTGGACATTAACATGCCACACCTTTACCAGAAGCCTAAACTGGATTTTTAAAAGAAAGATGCTGGTTTTCCCCCAGTAATAGCAAGAGCATCTAAGGGAGGAGAAAGGGGAGGCGAGGGAGGGCTTCATGAAGGTAGAAACAATGTTGCAATCTCAAGCTTTAATGAAACAAATGCACAAAGGAAAATGTTTGCAAACACATGGCCCTGGAGACTTGGACATCTATAGACTGCTTCCCCTGAGAAGGACTATGCCTGTGAGTGCTTCTAATTCATCATTCTGAATGGAGACCAAGTCCTATTACGCTCATACTGCCATGCATAGCCCTTCAGAAAGCATCCTCAAGGGGAATGGCACAGTCTGGGCCCATTGCTGGAGATGGAGTCCAGGAAGTTAGTTCCAATATTCATATACTAGCAACAAAGGAGATACATCATTTCCTGTCCCTTTAAGAGTCTTTGCATATTTTTGTGACCCATATATCAATTTATCCAGAAAAGGCTTGGCATAAAAAGCTCCCTGTCAATGATTGAAAGTACTCATTGCCTAGCATAAGAGAGCAGTGTGCAGCAGTCCGATCTGGAGCAGAAGTTTTCAAATATGAGCCAGAGCCATTGCATTTCAATGCTAGGCAGCTCACAGATGCAGCAACACGGTGTGCAAGAGCAAGCTCCTTCTATCTGACTCGTGATTTTTTGACCTTACCTAAAGTCATTTTTAAAACTAATTTTAATGGGTCAATACTTTTGGTCACCCCGATTATGCTCACTTTGAGACGGTGGAAAAATAAACCAACCTTGATTATTTTTGCTCTATATCTGTGTGTGGTGTCGGGAAAGCGTGAAATCAGAATGGCTTCACAAAAGACAAGAGATACCATGGGCTGCCATCTTGGACTGAAAGGAAAAGAACAGTAACCCAGCGCTCTTGCCCGTCACTCCTTGTTTCCTCAAACTCTGTCATCATGGCTTCCTGGCCATGATAGACAATGTTCTCAGACTGTCACCCAAATCAAACCCTTCCTCCTTTAAATTCCTTTTGTCTGGCACTCTGTCACAGCAAGGAGACAAGCGAGACACTGCCCACTCTCATCCCAAACCCTCTGTAAGGACCAGCTATCAGCTCAAATGGCCCCATGACCCCTTGACATATTTGAGACAGCAGCATAGATAGATACCTGTCGTCAGGGCTGGCCTTATCCTAGACTAGAGTTGGGAGCTTTCCCACTCAGACTTCCTCCACTTTCCCCAGCCTCAAAACACTTCCCTGTCCCCTAAGCTGCTGGGGACTCAAGTGAGGCTTTGAGGTTGCAGCTTAATCGTTATTCTTTGACTGGGGTTTGTGCCCTTCCCAAACCCAGCAGTTTTCTTCCTCCATCCTGTCTGGTTCCCTAGAGGCATCTCTTTTCCCTATTAATGTATATTCACCATGCATGGGCCTGGGTTACATAAGGACATTTTCATACGTATGCTATGTACCCTGACGGTTCTCTCCCCTATACCACCGTACTGTCTCTGTGCTGGCTAAATTTACGTCAGCTTCACAAGCTCCAGTCATCTGGGAAGAGAGAACCTCAACTGAGAAAATGTTCCTACCAGATTGATGTGTAGCGGGATATCCCCCCCCCACCCCTACACTTGCAACAAAGCTCTGTGACTGGGCAGTATAAAAGGTAGGCAGAGTGAGGACTTGGGAGAAGAGAAGGAGAGGAAGAGAAGGAGAGAGGGAGCAGCCATGGAGAACCACAGATGGGTCAAAAGCTGGGTAGCAACTTCTATCAAAAGGTTATACATTAGGTAACAACTCTAATTGTGTGGGCATCTTGTTGTTTGAGCATTTATAAATATATAAATCCTTTAGATAATCATTAAGCTTTAAGAGTCTTCTTTCTATCCGATATCACAGAGTATGGTGGGTATTATCAGGGGCTTGGCCAAGCTTTGAGGGGCAGCGTGGTGAATTGGCAGAGCCAGCCTCCATTCTGGCATCTCCTGGGTACCAGGGCAGGTGTTTCTAGATAGCCAGGGCTGCGGTTCAGAATCAGAGCAGTGGGAAAATGGCAGCTGCCCAGGAACAAGCTGAACCAAGTGTCGTATTCTAAACATCTCCTGTTTCATTGGCCTGCAGAGTATTTTCTTGACTGATGATGTGGGAAGGCTCGGCTCCCTGTGGACAGTGCCAGCCCTGACCCAGTGGTCCTAGATAGCATAAGAAAGCAGGCAGAGCAAGCCATGAGAAGCAACCCAGTAAGCAGCACTCCTCCATGGCCTCTTCTCCAGCTCTTGTATTGAATTTCTGCACTGACTTCCCTGGGTTTTGGAAATATAAGCTGTAAGGTGGAATAGCCCTTTCCTTCCCAGCTTGCTTTGGCCATGGGATTTTATGCCTTATCTTCAGGAGACCCTAAGATAATCCCTTCTCCTCTGCCCCTCTGTCTTTTTTTTTCTACAGAGATTCACTTCTATTTTTGATGTCACACATACTTACTCATGATTGTGTGTGCCCATAAAAATTAAAAGGAATGTGGCATTTGCCTTCCTGAGACTGGGCCAGCTTGTTTAATACGATTGTTGTCCATGCACTTTCAGCCTTTGTCTCTATTCTGTAGCTCCTGTGAGCTTGGTTGCTGGACTCCTCCCCCCGACACTGCTCCAGGTACAGCCTTTCCCCCTCTCAGCTTCTGTCAGTCTTTAGATACTGATAAATCACAGCAGCCTCCAGGGCTGTTGGGGAAATAAGTGGAGACACTCAGGCAAAGCATTTGACACAAAGCAGCCATTCCGTATAGAGAGAAAAATGGGCCATCAGCACAGCTTTGGCCCTTCAGTCACACGGGCAAACTTCAGCCTACCTCTTGTTTATGTTGATGAAATGTCACTAGATCATAGCCACCCTGATTCATAAATACTGCTGACATGTCAAGAGCATGGCCACCCTCATTCCTCATGTCTCATTGAGTCCTCGGAGCAGCCCTGAGCCATTAGTCAGAAACGGTGTGACTACTGACCTCTAATTTCACTACATTGACATCTCCAGAAAATGTCCCCAGGAGGCTTTCCCAGGAAGAGTGGTTCACAGGAGCTGTGACCATGTCGCAGGCTGTGGGAAAGCACTAGGTCAACAGGATATATCCTCTTGCTGGTTTTTATTTTTTTTTTCCTTTTAGCAGGTGGGCTTTGCCCCTGAACTAACTGGCATTTAAACATGATGCCTTGATTTGTAATGGCATCATAGTGCAGCTGGCTGTGCCAGTGGGTAGTGAAAGGGAAAGAGACGAAGAATTGTTGGGAAGAGAGAGGAAGAGTCTAGGGAATAAGTAGCCCAGAAGCTGCCCCCTGCACCCCCTTCCAAGCCAGTCTTAGAACCATGCCCTCCCTTGGTCAAGCCTGGACTATTGGGGTAGTTTAGTCCACCACCTGACAAGTGGGTAAATGAATCAGATCCCAGAGGAGAAAGATAACAAATGTGAAACCAGAAACAGTTTTGTAGTTTTCATAGTTTTACCCGTTCAGTGACTTCAAAGAGGGCTCTGCTAGGGTGGGGCTGGGATCCTCATCCTGTGTCCCCACTGGCATGGGGACACTCTCACCTTTGCCTTTGTAGTGTCCTCTACTGCTTTTATCTCAGCTATAACTTTTTGGAGAAAACTAAGCATAGCCAGAGGAGTCTCTGTCAGCCCTTTTGACCTTTCAAACACATCTTCCATGACCTTTAGCTAAGCATTCACAAAAATGTGTTTACCATCTTTCATTCTTAAATTGTGACCTGAAGCTGGAGCATGCTCAGAAAAAAGCTCCTTAATTGAGCACACTCGGAGGGGAGGGGATGCTCTCAAAGCACTTTTTCTTTTCTGACACAGAGTCTCTTTTCATAGCTCTGGCTGTCCTGGAACTCACAAGGTCACCAGGCTGGCCTTGAACTCAGAGATATGCCTGCCTCTGCCTCCCTCCGAAGTGGTAGTAGTAAAGGCATGCACCACCACTGCCTAGCTATAAGGCTCCTTTTTAAGAATACACATGTACTTTCTGAATTAAAGAACCCGTTCTATTTGCCAGCGGTAGGAGTGGGCATTGCATTGAAATAATTTGCACACTTTTCTTAACTGCAGGAAGTAATAAGTCTTTCATTCCTCAACCCTGTTTGTCTTGGGCTTTTTATCACCAAGACATAAACACATCCCATTCAGTTACAATTGGGAGATAGCAGTGAGTGGCAGCCACTCACCAAGAAAGGAAAGGCTCACAGATGAAACAGTAGCTACAAGGCTCACTTCTCACAGCTCCCTGAGGGTTTACAGGTGTCACACCAGGAAGTGAACTGTGGTCTATTCGTGATGATGCTCTGTGTATCCCTTGAGAAAGAAGGGTAACAGTAAGCTGTTCTTTAGGCTTAAGATGTGAACAATACGTAAGGATGTTAAAGAGGTATTAATTGCTTATTAAGTTCCTCCATCAGCATGGCATCTTCATCCAATGAAATCATCTAACAACATTAAATAAAATAATGCCATTGTGGGCAAGTATGAGTTCTGATCACATATTCCTGCTTGTCTTTCTGGGTTATTTTATTTGTGCTTTGTGCTTTGGTTTTTTGTTCTATTTGAGACAGGTTCTTGCTATGTAGCCTGGTCTTAAGGTAGAGATCCTCCTGCCTCAGCTCCATTGATGTGTGTTCACACATCCATCTTTAGGACTTGACTTTTTAAAAATGTGTGTGTACAGGTGTGCTCCCTTACAGAGTTCATTATGTGCATCACATGCTGGGACAAGGGTAGAGGAGGGTGCTGGATCCCATGGAAATGGAGTTACGGGAGGTTGTGAGCTGCCTCATGTGGGTGATGGGAACCAAACCTGGGAGAACAGTAAATGCTCAAAGCTTCTAAGCCACCCCTCCAGCCCCTGATGTGTTACTGTGTTCCCCTCATAAACCATGTGATTCTTTAGAACAGTGGTTCTCAACCTGCCTAATGCTACGACTTTTAACAGTTCCGTGTGCTGTGGTGTGCCCCCCCCACCATAACATTGTTTCGTTGCTACTTCTTAACTGTAATTTTGCTACTGTTATGAATCATAGTGTAAATATCTGATAAGCAGGATGTCTGACATGTGACCCTTGCAGGGGTCATGACCTACAGGTTGAGAATCAGTGTTCTGGAGACTGCAAATGAGGAACTGACCCCTGGGGTTGCGAGAGTCTGTAGGACTCAAACCACTAAGTCTCTCATTCTCTATGTGTCATTACAAAACTTCTTTCTTTGTTTTCTTCCAGCAAGAGATCCCCACTTAGTAGGATGGAACACCATTATTATGATACTGTGCAGTTTCCAGTCCTTGAGTCCGATTCCACCCTTCAGACCAAACAGCTCAACTCTGAAGGATCTGATCATTAGGTTCCTATATGCCCTGTTTTCTCAGAGATAAAAAGAGCAGCTTTGTAGGTAAAGAGAACTCGTTCTTCTCCAACTGTCAGTTGAACCTGGGGAAGTGTGGTACTGACATTGCCCTGGAAGCTGGGAATTCATGGGATGTGTGGTCCGTGTCTTTACATCTGGGAGGGTTTTTACTTTTAATGAGCTGAAATGCAAAGAGGCTTAGACATGGCTTTGTTTTAGATTGGATTTTACCAAATACACCTGGTGCCACAGACAAGCATTAGATGACAGTGTCTTGGGGCACACTCACAGATGGGCTGTGGCCCTCCCTGGTACCCTCCTGTGGACCATGGACTCATTCCATCGTTCTTGAACATTACGAGGGAAAGCCCAGGCTTAGCTTGCCAGCCTGCTGAACCCTGTTGTTTTTCCTGGCAGCTTTAGCTTCAGGTTCCTGTTCTTCCCAACAGGAAATGAGGCCACAGCTAAGTAATAGATTGCTGGAAGATTCAAAAGATAAAACCTTTCAGCATGTCATACAAGTAAATGGCAGGAACGTCAGTGGCACCGTAATCATGCTGCTCGCCGTGGTTTATGGAATCTTTAAATTGTGGCGTGAAACCTTTCGGGTCACTGCTCTCCCCTGAGGATGGAGGCTCTCTGCGCCCCTTGCCTGTGGGTGGAGGAGCAGGCCTGTCTTCTTGTTCTGTCCTCTCAACTGGAGGTTCTGCCCGGATCCTGCCTCAGAACAGCAGTGAGTGAAGAAACATCCACTGCTTCATTAACACATTAGCATGAGGCCATGGGCTCTGAATTCCCCACCACAGCAGCCTGCAGACAGCTCAGGTCACAGATCCTGCTACTTTAGGAATGAGGTTTAGGCTAAATGTGTATAGCTCACAGCATGCACACAAGCACTCGACTGCACCCTGCCTGTGGCTGAGAGGAATCTAGGCAGGACAACTGTGAAAGGGGCTGAGAAGGCTGCCCGGCAACAGCTGCAGTCCCCATGCGGCACATTCTCATCCGAGAGCTGTGTTCACCATACATGGACTGCAGGTGGCACTTAATTTATGCCCTCTTTATTTGGTTATAAAATTCACCCACTCCCCACCAGGTAAATGTTCCACCAACATCGAGGCATTAATGTTCTTAAAGCCACAGAGCATTCTCAGGAGGCGATGTTAAAAATACACAGTTTCACAGATAGAGCACAGGGCTTTGTCAGGTAGTCATGGCCCACATGATGTAGGCAGTGGCCAGTGGCAGGTAGGGGCTGCAGGCTCCCAGAGCTTGTGTCAAAGAACTGTCTCACTGGGTGCACACCCTGGCAAGCAATTGAGCCAGTGCTATGCACCAGAGTTGTGCTCAGACTGGACTTTTGAGGGATTCTTACACGTACCCCTCAAAAATGCATCATAACTGTTCAAGGCTTGTTTCCCTGGTAAAGGATCTGTAACAAGATGATGGGGAAAGTTCAGAGGGTACAGGAATGGCTATTGGAATGTGTGGCCATGCTGATCTGAAGGAACAGTCCAGGAACTACATGGATGGCTGCCTGCATCCACTTTACAGACAAGGAGACTGAGTTCTGCTGGGAAAGTCTGCCTTCTTTTCTAAGGCCTCACCTAAGGCAGTAACTACTTTTCTTCTCCTTACATAATTATTTTCTGCTTCCTGGAAACTGCTCTATTCTAAAAGCAAAAAACAAAGCAAAACAAACAAACAAACAAACAAAAATCAGCAAATACTCGTGATAAAAAATGACAGTTTTCTTAATGACACTTTCATTCATATACACCAGGAACTTGAGCCGTGTCTAAGCCTCTTTGCATTTCAGTTCATTAAAAGTAAAAACCCTCCCAGATGTAAAGACACCGACTACACATTCCATGAATTCCCAGCTTCCAGGGCAATGTTGGTACCACATTTCCCTGGGTTTAAATGGGGGGTCAGCAGCACCCCTTATCCTCTCCTGCCCCTTCCCTGCTCCAGGCCTCCTTCCTTTGTCAAATGGCCCCCTTTTGCTTCCATGATATATGTTGATAGATAGATAGATAGATAGATAGATAGATAGATAGATAGATAGATAGATATAATGTGTGTGTGTGCATGATCATATATGTAATGTGTATGTAAAATCTAGATTCCACAGAGAAAAAAAAATGAGAGACATCTTTCTTTCTGAATCTGGCTTATCTCATATAATATACTAACCTCCAGTTCTGTCCATTGTCCTGGAGATGCTGTCACTTCCTTGTCCTCTGTGGCTGAAGGAAGCTCCAGTGTGTGTCCCTGCCATCCTTTCCTGTCTGCTCACCTGCTGAGGGACTGAAGTCATAGCTTGGCCACTATGGACAAGGTCACACAATAAACTCAGACGTGCAGGGACCTGCTGCAGCTCTGTCTTCTGTCTTCAGCCTTGCAGGCTGGTGTTAGTCCAGATCTTCCTGCTGCCAACCGTGGCTCAGGCTCAAGGGTGCTGTTCTCATTAGTACCTAGAAAGGTTAGATCAAGTGTGGCATTTCTCCTCCAGAAATCAATGCTTTGGGGAAGCAACACTCCTGGAAAGAAGTTTGCAGCGTTAGTGAGGCTCCTTGAGTCTGACTGTGGGAAGGAGATGTAGAAAACCTTTACTCTGACAAATCCTTGCCTGGTGTACTGAAAATGTATATGATCAAAGTTCATAGGAAAATGCAGAATCTCAGGCTGCATCCCTGGGGCCACTCTGGGCCCCCTCAGGCTGCAACCTAGGAATTGCACTGTTCAGGGTGTGGAAGTGAAGCTTCGGTGGGGGAAATGCCTGTAGGCTCACAAAATGGGTAGCTCAAAAAGTACTGGAAAATTCTGAGGAGAATAACGAAAAAGATAGTGCCTATAAAAAAATGAGGACATCCTTTGTCCAGTCCTGCAGGTTGGAGCCAGAAAGCTATAACTCACCCCTGGCTCTAGATATTAAGTCCAGGCCCTCCAGAAGAACCATTGTGTGAGCTGGGCAGAGGGCACAGCTCCTTTTATATTTGCTCAGGAACTTGTGAAATTGGAAAATGCAAGTTACCCAGGAACTATCTGTTGAGTGACTCCTGAAGGCAGACACACTCGAAGGTGCTGGGTATCTAGCAGATGGGGAACAAAGAGCATGTCAGTGTGGTGCTTGCTCTGTGACAGACAGCTTGGAAGATTAGAATAATCACCACACAGAAGGTAAAGGAATGAAGGCAGAAGATGAATAAAGATGCCGGTTTGACAAGAATCCCATGCTCTCTAATATCCTGGGGTGGGGGGCTTTTGTTCCTAGGGGCACTGCCTCTGTGTGGTCTTGGCACTCATTTTTCTACTACCCCTGACCCCCCCCCACACACACAGTGCTCTGTTGCATGGGAAGACTGTTAAGAAATATAATGAGGTGAGGGGTTACCGGGAAGGCCCAGGCCAAGATGTCTCCCTAAGAATTGACGCCATGTAACAATCAGATCTGGTATAAGGGGGATTATTTGGGGGAAGGGAAGGGAGTGAGAGCCTGGAGAAGGAGTAGAGACAGATGAGTGGACATGTAGACAGGCAGACAGACAACACAGAGCCATGAGGCAGAGAAGAGGATGGGACACAGAGGACAGAAAAGGGGGAGAGAGAGACCTGCCAGGGACAGGTGAACAGAGAGAGCTGGTGTAGCAAAAGTCTTTTTATATGCCACTGGAAGTCAGGTACTGGCAGCAGACAGGTGATGATGTAGTGACATAAGCAGTTGCTAGGTCCTGGGGAGAAGCCTAGTGGAATCGCCTGTACGCAAACATTGACCAGTGGTCACAGTGGAGCAGAGAGGGAAACTGAGGAATAGTCAAGTGATGAGTCTGGGAGGGAAGGCATCCCAAAATCTAGACAAGCAACTGATGTTGCCAGTTGTAGGGAACAGACAGAGAGGTTGGGCAGGGTTTGCCTGGGGACCATGAAGTGGGTGATGGGGAAAGATCAGCGGGTTCCCTGAGCTCCCAACAGACACCAGCAAACCCCCCCCATGCCCCCATGTATGAATGCATTGTTTGAAACCATACTTTAATGGTGCTGGGCAGGGACAGTGAGCCTTAGGGAAGCTCTGAGGGAAAATAGCCATTCTCTCTCTCTCTCTCTCTCTCTCTCTCTGTCTCTCTCTGTCTCTCTCTCTCTCTCTCTCTCTCTCTCTCTCTCTCTCTCTGTCTCTCTCTCTCTCTCTCTCTCTCTCTCTCTCTCTCTCTCTCTCTCTCTCTCTCCCACCCCCAATGTGTAACAAGCTACATGTGACATATAACACTCTACTACAAAATGTGTTCTTTATTATTTTGCCTGAGTGCTGGGCCAAGACACTTTGTAGATTAGTGTGGTGAATATGGTCCACCTTATGATGGTTTACTAGGACATAGTTGTTATGAAATATAATGTGGTGGGCAGAGGTAAGGAGGTACCTGGTGGGCCCATGCAAAGGCATCCCCCTTGAGAAATCACACAATGTGACAGACCTGGTATAAGGGAGGTGTATTTGGGGAAGGGAGGGATTGGGACTTGGAGAAGGGAGCAGAGACAGACAGTAACAAGGGCAGAGAAAGTGGAGATACAGGAGGACAGAAAGAGATAGGGAACGGCTGGAAACACATGGGAACAGAGAGAGAGAGAGAAAGAGAATGAGAGATAGTAGGGGGGCTGGGGTAGTGAGCAGTCCTTTTTATAAGCCAGGCCACACACACCTAGCAGTGCAGGTACTAATGGCAGTGGATGGTGACATAAGCTATTGATAAGTCCCTACCACCTATAAGCCAATAATAATCCCACTGTAAGCCAAGAAGCGGGTGTATTGTGTCTTAAATCAGAAATGGAACTAAACATGCCCTTTGCAGCACAACTGACCCTTTTCACTTTACAGTGTGTGTGAGGAATCATTTGTGTCAATAATGACATAACAGTCTATTTTCCATGATAAATTCCGTAAAACCGTTAGCCTTACTCTCTATTTTCCTCCTGACATCACGCAGCTTGTGTGCGTTCATCCTGTTCATCAACAAGAAATGAATTCTCAGGATAAATTCTCAAGTTCACTTGTTAACATAGTATTTTATTCTATTCATTGATGCATATTTCTGAGTCAATAAACACTCTGTTATAAAGATGTATTTATTTTTATGTGTTTATGTGTGTGCCTGCACGAATTGTGCCAGATGTGCAAGCCTAATGCCCTGAGAGACCAGAAGAGGGCGCTGGATCCCCCGGAACTGAAGTTCCAGGTGGTTGTGAGCTGCCTTATGTGGTTGTTGGGAACCAAACCCAGGACCTCTAGAAGAGCAGGCCCCACTCACTAAGTGTTTAGCCCTCTCTCCAACTCAAACACACTGTTT
The DNA here is from genome assembly GCF_011762505.2 of Arvicanthis niloticus. Classification (NCBI taxonomy): domain Eukaryota; kingdom Metazoa; phylum Chordata; class Mammalia; order Rodentia; family Muridae; genus Arvicanthis; species Arvicanthis niloticus. Next base: position 584,394 of record NC_047658.1, read on the forward strand.
TAGCCCCTGTACCTTTAAGTATGATTTTATATCACCATCATTCTTCCTTTTGAAAATGTCCCCAGTAATTTTTGCACATTTTTAATGTCAAATTTAAAACCTTACTGAGTTTCATTAAGATCCCATCAAACTATGACTAGAATTGTGTTGCCCATGAAGGACATATGGGATGGATTTTGATATTTTATAATGTATCTCTCTATCTGGATTATGCCACGAATTTTCTTTATTCTTTCCTTCCATTCTTCCCTTCCCTTCCCCTCTCTATCTTTCCTTCTGTGCTGGAATTCAGGGTTTTGTTTATGCTAGACAAATGCTCTCCTATATCCCAACCCACAAACGTCCATTCATAAGGGAGTTTGGGAAAATATTGTTATTCACTTTGTAAGTCTTAATTATTATCATCACTGAGGTGACCCAGTAGTTAAGAGTACTGGCCGTTCTTTCAGAGGACCCAGGTTCAGTTCCCGAATGCCAGCTCACAGTCATCTGTAACTCCAGTTCCAGGGAATCTGATGCTTCCTTCTGACATCTGTGGGCACCAGATACACACATGGTCACAGACAGACATGCAAGCAAAACACTCAGACACATAAAATAAAATAAATAACTCTAAAATAAAATTTTAAATAATTTTCTTCATGTAAGTCTTAAACAATTCCTACTAAGCTCATTTCTAGATCATATATATATATATATATATATATATATATATATATATATATCTTAGCTTTAATTACAAATGGAAAGTTAAGTTTCATTCTGTAATTGTTTATTATATACTAAAGGGAGTTACTAAATTTTCAAGTGCTGTGTATGTCTCTAGCTCCCATCCACTGATGCCTGGTTTTAGTTCTGTTGTCTTCTTGGTTTCGTTCTTTTGCTTTCTAGGGGGATAACAAATAGCGTGGCCTACAGATGCTGACAGCTTTGTTTGTTTGAGATTTTACTCCCTTCCCCAGCACGTTTTGGAGTTTTTTATTTGTTTTTTGGTTTTTCATTTAGTTGTTTAGGCTTTTGTTTTGGAGGTTGTGTTTTTGGTTGTCGTTGTTGTGTTTGGGCTTTGTTTTGTTTGTTTGTTTGGGATTAAAGGTGTACGACACCGCCAGCCTATTGATGGTATTTTTGAGGTTGTGCTTTGGGAAGGTAACTAGATTAGATGAACTCATCAGGGTGGAAGCCCTGAGGGCACCAATACCTTTACAGGTAAAGGAAGAGATTCCAGCTAGCACCCTGCCCTATCAGGATGCTGCACAGAGACCCCTTCCCCCTCTGTCCTGCCCTATCAGGATGCTGCACAAAGACCCCTGCTCTGTCCTGCCCCATCAGGATGCTGCACAGAGATCACACCAGAAGCCAACAGAGGCTCTTGGATTCCTCAGGCTCCAGAACTTGAGCCAAATGAATCTCTTCTTAATAAATTACCAATTGCCTAGTCTGTGGCATTTGGTTATACCAATGGGAAATGGGCTAAGACACTTGGGCTTCTTCCAGCCTTATGTCAGTATTACAAGCTGACGAAGAACAGCCGAGAACACCTCTGGCATTCTTCAGTTCCCCCATAGGCACCTGGGTCCTGAATGCAGCTGCTTATACCAGGGCCACTGCTTCCCATAAATGGGGCAGCCCTGAAGATGGAGTTCTGTCCAAAAAAGGCTGCAGAGCCCTCACAGCCTCTCGCTCGCAGGTTCTTTCACGGCCTCAAACCCAGCTTCCTCATCAGTGAACTAAGTAGACAGGAGAGTTAGCATAGTGAAGCAGGCTAAGTCCTTTTCTTCCCTGGGTCATTTCTGTTGAGACACTAGAAGCTGGTCAGTTCTTTGACTGGGCAATGAGGTACATTTTATTAGTTTTTGGTTTTGGGTTTTGTTGTTGTTGTTTGGATTTTTTGTTTGTTTGTTTGGTTGGTTTGGTTTGGTTTGGTTTTCCCTGAGAGGAGAATAGCCTTTATTGGTCAGAAATAAGGAAATGGCTTGTGTGTATTCTCTTTCAGGAGAAAATAAAACAACCTGTCACAAAAGGACTTCTGCCAGGAAGGCTGCCTCCCTGAGTGCCTGCAGCAGCCTGAGACATTGTAGCTCTGTCACCTCCCCCTCACAGCCTAAAGACATCCTCAAAGGTGGCAAAGGAGAGCTTTGGGTTGCCATGGAAACATGGTGCCAGAAAGAATTGAGAGAATTCTAGTCTTTAAAGGCTGTGTGAATTTATTCCCCTGCTGTTTAGGGCGCAGAATTCGCAAGGAATGGAGGGTGGGAGTTAGCTGTGAAGCAAAGGGGCTTCTGGGGTGCTGGGCAAATAAGTGTCCAGGACCTCTTTGGGACAACTTGCATTCTCCTTGTCTGAGTCACATCTGAGCCCAGATTTAAGTGAGCAATGAGAGATGGGCAGGAAGGGGTGAAGGAAAAGTTGAGTTTCCTATAACACTGCAGCTGTGTCATGCTGGGCTACCTGATCCTTGCAAGCCTTCTGACTGAAGCTCACCCAAGCTCCCACCATTTGCATTAGCCCATTTTCCTTTCTAAATGACAAAGCCCCTCTAAGTGTGGTATGATATAACTCACCAGCTCTCCACAGTGCCCTGCAAAGGGAGGCAAATACTTTGTGCCCATTGCACAGAAGCTGGTGTGGAGGCTGGATGGGCTGGTGTGGAAAAGCAGAGTTGAACATAGAACCTAGTTTTGTCTCATAGGGATCCACCAGGAGTCAGCTAGAGAGCATCTTCATGGAAGGTCATATACAAGGATACTTTAATGCATACTTTGTTAATGATACTTTGTTGCTGTCTCCACAGCAAGAGCAGCTTAAAAGGACACAAACTGGCTCAAATACTGGAGGAAGGGTCCCAGTGGACATGACAGTGTGCCCAGAACCTTCCTCCATTGTGTTTATCCAATGCTGTGTGCCAGGATGTCTTCTTACATGCCTATCTTAAAGGGTTTCATACATCCACTCTGAGTGAAAGGTTGTGTTGTGGTTTATAAAATGTGGCATAATGTGGCCAGAAAAGCACCTCAGCAGGCCCCGCCAGCCAACGTATCCCCCTGAACAATCCAGCCATGCAATAGGCCTAGTACAAAAGGAAGGGACTGGGGGATGGGAGCCAGACAGCAGAGCAGAAACCTGGAAAGGAAGTAGAGGCAGAGGAAGAAGGACAGAGAAGGCCAAAAAGAGAGGAGAGAGAGGAAGAGGCCAGCCAGGGACAGGTGGGAAAGATATGGGGTGGGGGAGAGAGGGAAGATGGAGAGAAAGAAGGGGGGAGGGAAATGGGGGGAAGGAGATGGGGGCTGGACAGAGCAGTCCTTAGAGAAGCAGGTTGTTGCTAGGTAACTATTAGGCAGAGCCTAAAGGAATTGCTAACAGGTTGGTTATACCCACTTTGCAGATGTGGAAATTGGGATTCAGTGATTATGTGTCACATCAGGTTCAAAATCTTAGTGGAAGGGACCAACATTTTAAAATATTCAGTAGAGTAGAAAAACATTTCTCTCTCTCTCTCTTTTTTTATTTTAAATCTCAGACTCTTGTTTCCTTTATGGTGAAAGCCAATATTGATACCGAGGTGGTTGTCCCTGTTTTAGTAAGACAGTAAAGGGTGTGAATTAGCTAAGAAATGTGTCTTCTCCTGTGGGTTCTTGGACCCATAGATTGGATTAGACTGTGGTAAAAACCGATCTGCGTGTGCCAATCCCCGACAGTCCCCTGACTTTCTCCACCTGCACTCCACCCGTGGCCCAGAAGCCCTCCCCCTCTCAGTACACAGGGTCTCTGTTTTTCTGTGCCACCATCTGAGTGTGTCTTCATCCTGTGGTGTGTCCCTCTGTCCTGTGTCTCCCTTAAAACCCTTCTTGGACCCCACTGAGGTTTCTCTGCCTTTCTTTACTTCCCTTCAAAGACATTTTTCCCCCGAATCTACCTACATCCCGCTCATTTTACATAGTGGGTAACAGCTGTCTGCTTCCCAACCTCCTAAAGCAGAGTCTCTTCTGCAGATGCCCTGGCCGGGAACTTTCTAGGCATCTGGTAGCTGGCAAAACAGATTTGTTTATTTGCTTTCCTGAAACATACTGAGAGGTCTCCACTGAGGCTACAAGATGCATTGTTGGGATTAATAGATAATAATTATTAAGTAACTAATAAATTTATCAATGCCGAGGACAGATGGACAGACAGACAACAGCATGGTAGGGATGCTGAGGACGGTTCAGACCCCAGCTCCAGAGACAAACAGTATGGCAGGGGGGCTTGAAGAGAGAAAAGCAGGGCCCATGTGACAGAAGCCAGAGTTTCTTCCTATTCCATCCTGAGGATGTGTAATGGTTTGAAAATGTTTGGCCCAGGGAGTGGCACTATTAGGAGGTGTGGCCTTGTTGGAGTAGCTGTTGTCTTGTTGGAGGAAGTGTGTCACTGTGGGCATGGGCTTTAAGACCCTCCTCCTAACCACATGGGAGTCAGTCTTCTAGCAGCCTTCAGATAAAGATGTAGAACTCTCAGCTCCTCCTGCACCATGCCTGCTTGAATGCTGCCATGTTCCCACCTTGATGATAATGCACTGAACTTCTGAACCTGTAAGCCATCTGCAATTAAATGTTGTCCTTATAGGAGTTGCCTTGATCATGGTGTCTGCTCACAGGATGGAAAGTTTCACAGCACAAACCTGTGGCCAGGCTCTCTGACTCCCAAGAAGAGGCTGATGAAGTAGTGAGAAGCAGGGTATGTAGCCACCAGTACCCTCTTTGATGTAACTAACGTCCCCAGATGAGAGACCTCAGCCCTAGAAATCTGTTAGTTAAGGGCTCGCGGGCAGACCAGACACCAGAGCGCTCTGGTGAACCAGGCCAGGCTGCCGTGCACTGTGGCCCGAGCAGCAGCTGGACTCTAACGTTCCGTACTTACAATAATCTGATGGCACAGGCAGAAAATAACAAATAAAAAACCAAAACCAGTCATCGTGATGGATGCCACACAAGGCAATGAGGGCTGGCCACTTCCACCAGAGTAGTCAGACAACCATTAAACCTTATGACTTATGGCTTATGGCTTAGAATCCCAGCTTTCTGTTTGTTGATTCAGTCAGTGTCAGAGTTGGGTGGCTCTGTTCCACACAGACATGCAGAGTCTCAGACTGATGGCCTCTCTAGCAAATGGTACCCAAATCAGCCTTGATGCTGAAAATTCTAAGACAGAAAACCTAAGCAGAGTGAAAGGTCGTGGGCCATGCATTAGGACTGTGGACCAGGGATGTGGACCAGGGCTGTGATGCAGGTCCATGGACCAGGGCTGTGAACCAGGGCTGTGGACGAGGGCCATGAACCAGGGCCATGGACCAGGGTTATGGAGAGCACTTTTAATACACTTGCCTTGGTCAAATGTAGTTGCACGGCATAGGAACTTGCTTGGGAAGCCAGCACTTCAAACTAAAGCTCTGTGGTGCCAGCAAGTACAGCCACTCAGCTTCTAGTGTGGTGAGCTCTGAGTTCAGCTTCTTGTCTGAGGGCCAACCTAATGCCTTTGCAGTCAATGTTGTCACCTAGATCACTCTTGCTCCTCCTCATCTTCCTATGTGCTCAGAGGCAGCTGGATTAACTGTGACAATCCCTCTCCCTCTCTCCCCCTTTCTCCCTCCATCCCACCCTCCCTTCCTCTCTCTCTCTCTTTCTCTGTCTCTCTCATTCTCCCTCTCTCTTTGGAGTTGGGTCTTGGCTTTGGAAATCTGAAGACTGTGAACAAAGCATAACTGCTTCATGTTCTGCCCTGCCCAACTGCCCATCTGCCCTGCATTAAGGGGTGCATCCATAGTCGCCTCCAGAGATGAATCCTGCCCTTCCTGGAGGACAGGAGAGGGGCAGCTTTTTATGAACATGTCTTGCTTTGGGGTAGAGTTTTTCTGCTTCTCCATCTTCTGTCTTTGATTCAACAGTCCTTCACAATGGGGGGAGTCTCAGCTAAGCCCCAATAGTCACAGAGCCCAGGGAAGGAACAGAGACATGTGTGCTCTGCAGCTGCTCCGCAGTCTCCCCCCTCTGCCCCCGCAGGCTTTGGTTTAATATGGAGTCATTAATGAGAATAAGAATTAACTGAATTTATTTGTGAAAGTGTTGAAAGGTACAAGCCCTACCTGGAGGAATAAGCTATACAATAAGCCTGCTGGTAAAAATTGCCTTTGTAATTGTATTCTCTTAAATGGGCAATTCCTCCAGTAACATGACTCGAAACTCGAAGCTCGAGTTTCCTGCTTCTCCCCCCCCCCTCCACTTTCTGCTCATCCAGTTTCTCTGTAAGGCCAGCACTGAGGCTCTGCTCACAAACATGTAAATGCAGATTGGGTTCTTACACAGGTGAGACTGGGTTGTACTGTTTTATTTGCATTTTAGGTTCCATCAATTTTTATATATTGGCTCGTAAATAATGTTCCTTAAAATTTTGTGTTAAAATTCTTCCCTTTCTTCTTTCTCGGTCTTATTTCTTCCCTGCCCCACTCTTCCTTTTTTCTTTCTCTCTTTTCCCTTTCCTTCTCTTTTCCCTCATTTCCCCTTCCTCATTTTCTCCCTCTCTTCTCTTCACATTTCTCTCCCCATCCCCACGCCCCTCCCCAAGTTGAGCTGAGGATTTGGCCCAGGCCCCTCCCACGCTGGGCGTGGACTCAATCACTGCTCTCCAACCCCCTGTGAGTCTGCTGATGCAATCAATGCAGAACCTTGTACTCGCCTTTCTTAGTTCATCTCCCGGTGCTGTGTATTCATGCCCTGCGAACCTCGGCCTGTGCACTGTAGAGTTTACTCAGCCCTCGGTTCAGTTCTGGAGGCTCAAGGGCATGGTGCTGATATCTGGTGAGGGCTTTTATATTCTGAAGAACAAGTGCTTTGCTCCCATAGCAACAACTGCTCATGAGAGCAGCGCTGTGGGTGGCCCGGCCACCTCTTATAGCGCCCCCCCCACTATAATGATAGCGATTAAATTTCATCATTTAGGCTGTAGCAGGACTCTCGTGACCGTGTACAAATGTGGGAGCAGAAGTGGCACTTGCGACTCGGATAGGAAGCCACCCCTCGACCTATGTATGCTTCTGCCAGTGCCTCTGCCTGTTTCAGCCATTTCCTCTGTAGTTGGATTTTTATGGGAGACAGACGGCTTTTAGAACCACTGTAGCTGAAGGCGGGGAGGAGGGGGGATTGACCCACTCTGGAAGGTTGGGTAGCCTGCCTTCTTGTGAGAATAACTAGAAACTGCTCCTGACTCCTCACCAGAGAGAGCTACCTAGGAGCAGATTAGCCAAGGAGGGGAGGGGAGGAGAGGAGAGAAGAGGGGAGGGGAAGACCTAGGCTTGTGCGCTTCACACAACTAGTCTCTAGTCTCAGCTCCCTCTCAGTTTGTAAGATGGAGTCCTACCCACAACACTTCAGAAAGTAACCTTAAAGACCATCTCCCGGTATGATCACAGGCTGAGTGAGGGTAAATAGGCTGCGATCCAAAACACCTGTCCATGTGTAAGGGCAACTTTGCACAAAGAGACCACGAGGGCACAGGGAGGAGGAGGAAAATCTGTAAGCCCAACCTTGAGCAGGAGCCACCCAACTGCTACCTTGATTCTGGAAGTCTCTGGGACCATGGATGAGAAGTTTCTGTTGTTTTCAGCCACTTAGGCAGTGGAATTTCATTACTGCAGCTGGGGCTGGCTGAAACATCCCTAAAATGGCTGGTGTCCTAAACAAAGAACTTCATCTCCAGACAACTGTTTGCTCATCTGTAAAATGGGGTTATTACCCTACTTGCCACAGACCTGCATTTCAGGGCTTCAGGACATAGAATGTCACCCACTGGCTCCCTGGTGTACCCAGAAGTCCTGGGTTCTGGCCATCTGGACATATTTGCCAGGGTCTCATATACCCAAGGCCAAGGCCATACAGCAGAGTGGGCATTTCAATCCTGTCATTCAATGGAGATCCCTGAACTTCTCTGGGCCCCATTTTTCTTAGCTGTTCAATGAGAAGAGATGTCAGTACCACGATATCTAATGATACTTTGATTCTGGTGTTTGGTGATGTGCTTTGAAAAAGACAATCAGATAAATGTGTTCATTCCCTGCAAACGATGCCGACAAATGAGCCCATTAACTTCTCTAATGCGTTCACTTCTCTGTAAAGAGATTTCCCCCAGAAAGCAATTGGGAGGTGGAAACCTGCAAACTGAGCTGCCAGTATATTAAGCCTCTCTGTCTTTAAAAGTCAATTATTTGCCGGTAGCTGTTGTACTTGCTAGGACTGTTGCTAACGCCCATTGCACAGAGATGGATTAGAAAATAGTGATCTTTCATTCAAATGCTGCATGGCCAAAGGGCTGAGGTCACTTCAACAAACAGATTCTAAACATCTTCTGAGAATGCTACAGTGCCAGGTGTCTTAGTTACTCTTCTATGCTGTGACAGAACATCGTGACCATGATGACTTAACTTGGCTTACAGTTACGAGGGTTAGGGTCCATGATGGAAGACTAAAGGAACAGTTTGAATGTTAACCCACAAACTCAAGGCAGAGAGAGGTGGATACACACAATGGGAATGGTGTGAGTCTTGAAACCTCAAAGCCCACCCCCAGTGACATGCCTCCCCCAATAAGGCCACACCTCCGAATCCTTCACAGATAATTCCAAACACTAGGAACCAAATATTTAAATATATAAGCCTATGGGGCCATTCTCATTCAAACCACTACACTGGGCATAAAGTCATCCTGACACAGTATAGTATTCATCTGCCCAGGGGCAACTACCAGGCTTCAGGTAACTTGTTTCATAATTACAAGTCTTCATCTGCTAAGTGGCCATAATGACAGCATCTATCTCACAAATCTGTGGGGACCCAGGTCACAGTGTACAGAGAAGCCTAGCACACACTAAAAGCTCAGTAGAGAGTAGTTAATGTGTTGCGGCCCTTTCCACTCCACGCTTGGTGGCCACTGTTTCCAGGCCCAAGCTGCCACTCCAGTCTTCAGGTCAGGGTCTAGAGAGAGAGAGAGAGAGAGAGAGAGAGAGAGAGAGAGAGAGAAAGAGAGAGAGAGAGAGAGAAAGAGAGAGAGAGAGAGAGAGAGAGAGAGAGAGAGAGAATGGGAATAAAGGGAAAGAAATTCGAATAATGGAGACAAGACAGAGGTTCTGATCAAGTCTCAAGTCTCCTTTATTGAAGGGAAATCTGGGGTATTTATAGGCTTTTGCCACGTGCCTTGTAGGTGAGTGGATATCACATGCCTTACAGGCGTGGATACCACGTGCACTTTACAGGCATGTATGGCATGGATAGCACGTGGACAGTACGTGAACTGCATGCCTTGTAGGCGTGGCTACCACATGCGCCTTGCAGCTGGGGGCAGTAAACAGCAAAACAAATATGTGGGATATCAGAGTGTGCTTCAGCTGTTGTAGGCTGTTGAAAAACAAGTCTCACGTCAGGGTATATGGCTCAAGATGATAGCCATATGATGATAGCCATATGATGGCAACGCAGATAGCCGCTTTCTGCTAAAAGTTGGCTCCCAACATTAATGTATTTCCTTTGTTGCTGCTGCTGCTGTGTCAAATACCTGAAGCTGAGTGCTTACATAGAAAAGCAGCTTACTTAGCTTGGATTTAAGGGCTGAAAGTCCATGATAAGTATTCTTCCCCATTCGACCTCCAGTGAGGGTCCCCCTTGGTTACTTCCCACCAGGGTGGAGAGCATCATAGAGGAAACTCTTGAAGAAGGTCAAGCTCTCTCGGAAGCCAGAAACCATGGAGGGAACAGCCTTGCTACTTAAAGACCACTTCTCATAGAAAAGAACGCATTCCTCAAGACTCACATAAAGTCTTCCCATGGATGGCGGCCTTTCATCTAAGGACCTCACACTAGGCTAGCTCTACTTGCCAAAAGCTCCCCCACCTGTTAACACTGTTACATACAAGATACTGTAGGGAAAGTTAATAGATCTGTTCTCTGTACCACAGTCAAGGCAAATCCTAGTACTCTGGGACCACAGTTGGCCAAGGGTTACTGAAACAATGGAAGGAAAGTATAGGTAAGGGTAGGCTTCCTGAGGGGAAACCGGATTCAAGAGCTCAAGTCACCCCTGGGCGCTGTACAGTGACAGGCAAGAGCTGAACTTCTGTCTTGTATCCCAATGTGGAGGATTTTCCTAGGCCTCTTTTTGTGAATTATCATGTTTTGAACTTCCAACACAAAGCAAGGATTTATCTTTTTCCCCTCTGCCTTGTTGAAATGGGAATCAGATAATACTGAGCATTTTTTTTCTTCTTCAGATAATTCTGGTTTTGTGTCTTTTTTCTCATCAGGGAAAGAGGGCGGGACTTAAGAATGAGAAGCTCAGCATCTGCAGATAAAGGGAAGCTGCCTTTCTCTCTGGGGTCTCTGACTGACAGAGCCAGACCAGCAGGCACATCAGCCCTGCTGATTTGCTGAAGCCTCATCTATCTATAGCTTCTGGCTGAGCAGTGGCCCTCGGCCTGGGTGTGGCCATCTCTAGTGCTCATTGGAATCCAGCCCTTCTGCCCTTCCAGGTGTAAGGCCCACTTCTCCAGCCTCTGCAGTTGAGCCAGGCAGGTGTATCTCTGAGTTGTAGGGCCACCCTGGTCTATATAGTGAGTTTCAGGATAGCCAAGAAAAGAGAGAGAGAGAGAGAGAGAGAGAGAGAGAGAGAGAGAGAGAGAGAGAGACTTCGTTAAAAAATCCCCTAAATCAAAATAGTAATAATAATAACAATAATAATAAGGCAAATTAGGGCATCTTCCTTGTCTTCCAGCCCTGAGCTTCATCCACTTGATCAGTGTTATTGATGAGACTTTTTCTACTGAGTGTTTTTACTGTGTTTACTGAACTTTTTACGTTCAAAACTTCATTCTGGGAATGGACAGGTGGCTCAGTCCTCAGAGCCCATGCTACCTTCACAGAGAGGATCAGGGTTCGATTCTCACAACCTATGTTTGGTGTCTGATACCTGTCTGTGACGACAGCTTCGGGACTTGGACACCTCTGGCTTCTGTGAGCACAAGCCCACACATGCACGCACATCATTCCTGTGGAGCCCTCTCACGTGAACAGTCGCTATGAATTCTTTGGGATTTTTCCTATGTCACTCTCCCTGGAGTATACTGCTGCGGAACCCCTTATATTTGGAGAAGCCACGCCCGCCATATTGCTTTTTCACTTCCCTTGTTTCTGCATTGGCCCTTGCCCATCTGGGATTGAGTTAACTGGAATTTTTATATCACCTATATTCTTTCAAGAGAATATTCATGTGAAGTTGGTTGTAGCAAGGTTGAAGTGCTGTTTATTCGCACTGGAGCAGGGAGGCCCTCAGTAGTTAAACCCTCAGTGCGCATGCTCAGGTTAGCAAGTTTTCTCTGTAGCACAGTCCCTGCCACAGACTGTCTTTGTGCTTGCAACCAGTGTCACTAAACACAACACTTTTTAATTTGGCAAGAGTTGGGGATGGGGGTGGGGGAATAAAAGAGCTAGGATGGTATGCCATATGCTAAGGTATCAGTCACTGCACGCAGGAATAGGAAAGAAGGAAAATGCCCCCAAACCAGGTTAAGGTGCCAGGAAATCTGCCTTTCATGGAATTCCAAAAAACAGCTAAATCCACAAACCCCAGACACAGAGGTTACAGAAACAGATGGTTTGACTTATCTTCTATGCCCAGTTTCAAAATGCTGTTTATCCAGAACAAGAGTTCCAGGCTCTGGCAAAGCCCCGCCCTCCCAGACCTTCAATTGCAAACACTCTCGCTGAGGCTCTGCAGAGCAGCACTTCCTCCCGCTCGCTCAGATGCTGTGCTGTAGGCTCTCCTGGCACCACCTTTCAGACAAATTCAATCTGGCTAGCTGTGGAGGCTGATCTGAGTTCTCATTCTTTTATACCCTCCACACATTTACGTCTTACTTCTTTTTTCTTTTGAGTATTATAGCCATGTGCAAAAATCAGAAGAGGAAAGACAATAGAGGGAGGTCAGGAAAGGCAAAGGCCTTAAGTTAAAGGTGGGATGGAAACCGGATGAGATAAATACAGTCAGACAGCCTAAGATGATCACAGCACTCAGGAGGCCGAGTCAGGGAGCCCCCAACTCTATGGCACCCGTGTTCCTTGAGACACTCAGAAGGGGTGGAGGGAGAATAAATAAACACGTGATCCAGTAAATTGAAATTGGATAGAAAATAAAGGAACTAGAAAAGTGAAGGAGAGAGGATGGGCTGGAGCTGGAAGACTCACCTATGGCTCTTCGCCTGAGTGTGGGACCGCGACACAGGTGGCAGTAGCGCCTCTCTGTGTAGGTCCTTCGTGGAGGCTTGGCACTGGTGCTGCTCCCATCTGTGTGTACTTTGGTCCCCTGAGTGGGTCGAAGATGCTGGCTGCGCTCTGTATGGTGCTACATGAGAGCCAGGTGCATGTGTCCTCCTGCCTCTGTAGTTTCTCACAGGGTGAGCTATGTGTACCGAGCATGCTTTTATGGGGTCTCCCATTGGTATGGGGACAGATGTCATCCCTGTCTCTGTGTGGTCTTCTCCAGTCTATGGCTCAGAGCAAACCTCACAGAATACTGTACTATTCTGGTTCAAAATCTTCTCCCCCTATTTAGAGATATTGGGCGGCCCAATGATGCTTGCTCATTGCCCAGCACTTGCAGGGAGGGACTCTTGCCTCTACAGCCACCTAGCTGCCAGCCCTGCAGAGGTTTCTGAGAAAAGGCTTCTTGCCACTGAAGGAGAGAGTATTTTTCCAGCTCTGCCCCTCTCTCTGCTAGAGCCGCTGACACTCATGCCCGCACCCTCTCTGTCTCCACCTTCTCTTATTGCTTTTTAAATTTAAATTATCTGTGACTAAATGTAGTATCTCGAAGCTCTCTCACTGAGTCAAGCTGTAGTTCTGACCCTCTACAGACTCACTCTGCACTGGAAACAGAGCACCGAGCTGGGGGTGAGCCCCAAGAACAAACTCCAGACTCTTCATTTTCTTCTCCATGGTTGCTTTCTTTCCTTTGCGCATTTTTCTGCAGCCCCCCCTCCTGGTTGATGGCCGATTCCCACCCATCCTCAGTTTATTCCCCCAGAGAGTCCAAGAGTCCACATAAGGCTGCTGTCCTCCACCTTCTACCCATTTGCAGCTTTAACTACAAAACTCTTGATTTTGATCAGGGAACCCAGAATCACTCCAACAGATCAGCGTCCTCGCCAGTCACCAGCCCCTGCATAGAGACATAGGAACCAAGCTCCAGGAAGACAGAGAAGCTCTACTCAAGGAAACATCAGAGTTGCAAAGCAGCTGAGAGCTCAGACTTCTAGGCTTCGGTGTATCCACCAGACACCTCCCCTACCTCCTCAGGACCACATCATGGGGTGAGGTTGAGGACATTTCTGATGGAAACTAAGAACAGGAAATACTTCCAGGTGCATTCGTGTATGCCTTCCTAGAAATACAAACTGTAAGGAATTCCAGTTTTAGAGCTATTAACATGTGAAGAGTATGTATTCTCGAGGTGATGAAAGAGTCCTTTCCTGGCAAGCATCATATGGTTCTAGTCACATCTACTCATTGTCTTTCCCCCTGCCCATTGCTGTATTTTTTTTTCTCTCTAATTCTGACCTTATGATATCACTGTCAATAGTCCCTGTGCGCTAGTCCCTAGCTTCCTTTCCCCCCCCCAACTCAATTCCCCTGTCAGTCATATAGTCTAGCACCTCCCCTGCAAGGCTCCTCCCACCGACCAGCCACAGCTCTTGCCCACACTTCCTTATCCATCAGACACAAGCATTCGCCTCTCTTCCACACCCTCAGAATGATCCACTACACACTACGTGGCATCAACTGCTGTCCTTCTCAGAACCTACAGAACACAGGGAAAGCCTCACCAATGTCTGGATCCCACTCGCTTCTCTACCCTTCCAGGTTGGAGTGTGCATTCCAGACATGTGGGGCTTCCCTACTTTGGCAGACTGGCTGTTGGAACAGTGTCTTGGTGAGTTGTATGGGCGCCAACAAAGCACACAGTGCTGAATAAAGGACAAACAAAGGAGATATATTTGGCTCATGGTTCTGATCCAATCCTTGAAAGCCTAGCAACTTTGGTGCTGCCATCTGGCTGAACCACAACATGGCAGAGGAGCAGAAAGAGAGCTACCAGTGCGAGTGCAGAGTGTGGGCTGGCTTTGCCGTCTCTATTGCTACAAAAAAGAATGTATCCTTCAAGATGAACTGTAACATTATGGTCTTTCTATGACTGTCCCAACTATGAGTAACGACATGGAGACTTATATTTATTTGTGAATGCCTAGGCCTTATAGCTAGGCTTGTTCCCAACTAGCTAGTAACTTATTAACCCATTTATTCTATTCTAAGTTCTGCCATGTGGCTTGTTAGTTATCTCTCCTTAGCCCAGCCTTCTTCTTCCTCCACATCTGGTGTGTAAATCCTCTTGCACCTGACTCTCTCCCAGAGTTCCTACCTCTTCCTGGAAGTCCCACCTTCTACTTCTTGCCTTTGGTATAGCCATCAGCTTCTTAATAAACCAGTCAGAAGATGAGTGAGGGAGTGTTTACAAAATATATACAAAATAGAGTAGTCACATGAATAACAATACCAAGGTCTGGCCTGCACTCAACTCCCTGCCTGGCACAGGAATCAGCATTTGAATGGCACAAAGACAATCTTCACACATGTACAGTCATATTATCCTGACAATAAACACTTCCAAAGGTGTTGCCCCTGGGGTCTGACCACCTCCCACTGGGCTCTCACTCTTGAAGATCCCACCACCATCAACACTCCCTGCTGATGCCAGGTTTCCATTGTGTGAGCCTTCTGGCAACAGACTGACTCAGACCCTGCATTTGCTGCTCTTCCTGGGCTTCCTCTACCAGGGATGCTCTTCCCTGGACTTCGGTGGGAGGGGTATGCACATAGCTTTGCCACTGCTGACTGCTCTCTTAATGTTCGCCAAAGCTCCTCACACAGCTTGTGGTTGCAACCTCTTTCTGGGTGGGGCTCTGTAGAGTAGCTGTGAGGTGTAGTTTATGTATAACAATAACTATGCCTTGAGATGTCTTAGAACTTTAGCTGAGTTCCAGTCCATGCTGCACCCCCAGGGAGAATGGGAACAAGAAGCTTTTCCTTCTCTTAGCTGTGTCTAGGGACTGTTGCAGTTTGAATGTAGAACACACCACACCCCACTCCCAACCCCCACTTCTAACACAGGTACAAGTTTGAACCCTTGTCCCCAGCAAGTGCTAATGTTTGGAGAGCCCAAGCAACCTGTGGGAGATGGAGCCTCACTGTGAGGCCAGGCAGGCCTTGAGGCTTGACTTGTGTTCAATATTATAACATTGCTACCTTGAATTTTCTCTATGCTCTGCCTTGATGTCCCTCCCAGGCCCCTTCCAATCCCTGCTAACTACTCTTGATCATTGTCTGCACTGTCCTGCCTGCCCCAGAATGCCAGCTCATTAGAGTCACCCACCTGAGCCTTTCTCACTGGCTTCTTTCACTGGGTGACACACGTGACGTTTCAGTGTGGTTTTCCACAGCTCAATAACTCACTGCTTTTAAGCACTGAATACAGTTTTATTGTCTGGATAGACCATGACTCGCATCTCCACCCATCTCCTGAAGGCTGTCTTTCCAGTTATGAAAGTCACTTCTAAAGCTTCAGTAAATACCTGTGTGTTTTGCTCTCAGCTTCCCTGGATAAATACCGAGAGGCACCAGCACCATTGCTAGACGGATGTGCTGAGAGTATGGTTAGTTCTATGAGGACCGTGAGAATTGTCTTCCCAGGGTCTGTGCCACCTGTTCCTGCTGCTCCGGGAGTCACCATGGACGGAATAGCAGGATCTTAAGAAGGATCAAGATCCTGAATGACTGTAGAGTGGCCAGCTTGCTTCTGTGAATGGGAGACTCTGGCCTGAGATTCTGGTTATTTATCAGGCGCCATAGTAAGTGTGACCAGACAGATCTAAGGCAGCTGTTCTCAACCTTCCTAATGCTATGGCCCTTTAATACAGTTCCTCATGTTGTGGTGACCCCCAACCATATTTTGTAGCTACTTTATAACTGTAATGTTGCTACTGTTATGAATCATAATATACAGGATATCTGATACACTGCCCATGGGGGGGGGTCAAGACCCACAGGTTGAGAACCACTAATCTATGGCTTCCTAGACCTCATTTAAAGGCCCTGTTTAAGATAGGCCACAATTTGGGGCTAGACAGAAGGCTTAGCGGCTAAAAGTTCTTACTACCTTTGTAGAGGACCTGGATTCAAGTCTCAGCCCTCACTGACAGCACACAACCTTCTGTGACTCCAGCTCCAGGAGATCTGATACCTTTCCTGACCTCTGAGGGTACGAGGCACACCATGCGGCACACACACACACACACACACAGGCACATACACATAAAATAAAATAAAAAAAAATGAGCATTAAAAGGTTAGATCAGCTGGGTGTGTATATATCTCTATTTCCCTATCTGTGAATTTGGAGCAATGTTGTGTCTCTTCTCTGGGGATTTATCATGAGGATTAAATAAGTCCTTGCATGAAATCCTTATACTAGGTGTTTAGTAGACACTCAATAAATGTTAGGGTTGTTATGACAACTTCCTTAATTGTCTGGAAATGTTTGGCTCAGTAGAGGAGGTAGCTAGAGGGTATGCTATGCCTGTCTGTCTAGGGAAGCTAACCCTCACCTCCCTGCTGCCTGTGGAGTAGTGTGTGTGTATGTGTGTGTTATTTTTAATCATATGGCATTCAGGGCACATAGATGCCAGAGATACTGGGTCCCTGGAGCAGGAGTTACAGTCAATTCTGAGCCCTCATCCTCAGTGTGGATGCTGGGTACTGAAGTTGGATCAGTAAAGTCAGTGCCTATTCCTAACTGCTGAGCCATCTCCCCAGCCCCCAAGTTCTTCCTTTTGTACACAAGAATGGCATTTTTGTCGGATAGCAAACATTCCCTCTGTGATTTTTCTGAGGTCATTCTGAGTCTCTCCCCCCCCCCTTTTTTTTTTTTGGTTTTTCAAGACAGGGTTTCTCTATGTAGTCTTGGCTGTCCTGGAACTCACTCTGTAGACAAGGCTGGCTGAGGCCCTTTTGTTAAAGACAGGGGCTGAGGAAGTCTTTGGACACACATACATCCCGGGACAGCAGTACTGACTGAATTAAAGTAGCCATTTTAACTACTTACGTGTCTAAACTGAGAATGCCTTGGCCGTGGAAGATAATGCCAAGTCCCAGACAGCAGCTCAGCCGACCTCTTTGACTTACTCCTCACTGATTTCCAACAGATCAAAGCTCAAACATGGCTTCTCTCATACCTCAGAAGGTTCAAGCAGCACTGTCATCAGAACCCCACTGTCAGGAAGAGCAAAAGGAACAAATCCATTTCTTATCACAGCCTCTCACCTGGTCCTCCAGGAAACTCAAACCAGGCCAGAATACCAGCCTCTTGTCATTACTGTCATAAATGACCACAAGTCTGCTGGCTTCTGTATCCGTGTCATCAATATCACAAAGATAATAAAAGTATTTTTCCATTGCTGTCACAAAAGTGACTTGAGGAAGGGTTCATTTTGGCAAAAGTTGGAGGCTGAAGTGCTCTCAATGGGGAGGCATGGGGAAGGGGTGGGAGGCGGCTGGTCACGTGGCATACACAACCCAGAAGCAGAGAGAGATGGTTACCGGTGCTCAGCTCGATTTCTCCTTTTATTTAGTCCAGGACCCGAACCCACGAAATGATGCTGCCTGCAATTAATGTTTCCCATATCCGTTAAACCCATCTAGATATTCCCTCAGGGACACAATCAGAGGCATGTCTTCTGAGTGTTCTGGAGCCTATCAAGCTGACAACCTACAATAACCATGACAGCTTCCAACAACAGGAATTCATTGCCTTGCAGTCAGGAGGCTGGAGACCTAAGGGTATCGAATAAGGTGCTGACAAGGTCTGCGTTGCTACTCCTGAGTGTCTCAAAGTACATCCTTCCCCTGCTCCTGCTTCCCAAGGCTGCTTCCCATTGGCTCAGAGCCACATCACTCCGTCTATGTATCCAGTCCATCTCTTCCACTCTGGTAATGATCTCAAACCTACCAGGATGATGGACAATCTCTTCAACTCAGAATCTTTAACTTTATCACACCTGCAAAATCCCATAGATCACATTCTAAAGCACGCAAGGCCCTGAAATCAGAAAGAAGCCTTCTGGGTCTCGGGAAGCCCTTCCTACTGAAGGTGGCAGGCTCAGGCAGAGGTGGAAGACCCCCGTGAAAGCTTCAGAAAGTCTGAGAAGGGGAGGGGCCAAGATTAGGGATGAAAGACTCTCTGAAGAGAAAGCCCATAGCTGTGCTTGGCTGCAGGGAAGGTTCATTGGGTCTGAACCTGAGGTGAGGTGAGATTTGAGATTAGGGGGGACATCTAATAAAAGGGGGGCCCTACCCCCATCCCACTACCTCAAAAAAAGAAAAGCTTTGATTCTCAGGCATAGAAGGAGTTCACTGGGTGGTTGCATAGGGTGGGGCAGGGAATTCAAGCTGAGCTGTGACTGGGTGAAGGCATCCATGGAACCTTGCTTGCTTCCGAGGCAGAGCACAAAAAGCTTCCATGTTGATTCAGCTGTGTGCTGTCCTGGAAAAAAAATGGAAAAAGATAAAATCCGAAGGCAGGGTTTAAGAGCCATATCAAAATTGAAATCTGTTGACAGCAAGGGCCTCCATGAGCCAGCCACCTGGACCAGGCAGCCCCTGGGAAGGCCGTGGGGAACGGTCCTCTGCGCAAGCATTGTCCAAAGACATTCAAAGTCACATAAATATTTAAAAGTACTGATGCATGCAGATAAACACACAGAGGGCAAATCTGAGTGAGCTGGCCCCAGGTGCATGATTTAATGGCATACTCTGCACTTGCTATCCTGGAAGCAGCACTGTGATGGCTTCTACGACACATCATTTCTCAAACAATTGAGCTATATAGATGTCAGCTGAAAGGTGATTTCGTTCCAGCAGTGTTTGTAGCCCTACATCACACAGGAGGATGATCCTGACAGGCAATTTCTGATTTAAAAATTAATTGTCCCAGAGACTCTATGAGCTGATTCCTTTAGCCAAACTCATATACCCTGCCCTGAATAACTCCATGCTAGATCTATCCTTGCCAAGGCATTTATCTACACGCATGTATGAAGCCCCTGCTTACGGCTAATTGCTGGGGCAGAGGAGACTATCTGTCACCTTTCATTGAGGACAACCACAGTGTCTGGGAGCCAGGCTTAGTAAATTAAGAGTCAGGGCTGGAGTTGAAATGTCAGATATCGTACTTAGCCTCTCTTGCCCCGCCCGGCTCTTTGCCCATGGTTGCTGTGCCTGCATAGTGCATGCTCTGGAAGCACTGCAGATGGTGAAGGGCAGAAGTGGTATCCAGAAGGTCACCACTGTGGCTCAAAGCTCGGGCTTTGCAGTACTCCTAGCCCCACGTGGAAGATTTTCCCTTGTTCAAAACCCCCTTTGTCCCTCTGATGTGAGCAGCTGCGCACTTATCTACTGGGCTGAACAAGTGTGCTTTCTGCCTACACACCTTCTCTTGCCACTTTCTGGTTTCTATCTATGAGGACGGCACCTGCTAGCTGTGGCCTGTGTCTGAAGAACTGCATGACATTCCATAAAAGTCCCAGGAAGGCTGGCAAGTCCTAGTGACCAGCACTGCCAGAAGCAAGCTTCTCCTTGAGGAAAGATGGGAGTTGATCGGCTGTGCCTGGATGTGGCTTTAGGCTCCACACACTAGAACACCAAGACCCTTTGACAGATGTCCACCCCCTGGACACCCTTTCATATTGGGCCACTATCCAAAGTCCCTTCTTGTTGATCATAGTGGTGCATGCCTTTAATCCCAGTAATTGGGAGAAGAGGCAAAAGAATCTCTGTAAGTTTAAGGTCAGCCTGGTCTACACAGTAAGTTCCAGGACAGCCAGAGCTACACTGTGAAACACTGACTCAAAGACAAAGGAGGATGAGGAAAAGGAGGAAAAAGACAAGAAGGAGGAGGAAGAAGAGGAGGAGGAGGAGGAAGAAGAGGAGGAGGAAGAAGAAGGAGGAGGAAGAAGAGAAGGAAAGAAAGAAAGACAGAAAAAAAGAAAGAAAGAAAGGAAGAAAGAAAGAGGATGAAAAGGAAGAAAATGTAAAAAGTCCTTTTTTTTAAGCTGGAACTTTGCCAACAATTTTTTTTGCCCTATGTACATAGGAGTGCTCATACTAAAGCCATACAAACCCCACAGTTCTGTGCACATGACAGAAAAAAATAAGTGTCATAATTAAAAGTTACCAAGATGATAGTAATTGCTGTTGTTTAATTCCTACTCCATGGCAGCATTCAAACATCTGGAAACAGTTCAAATCCAAAAAGCATTTCTGAGTGACACTGTGGTGCTGGCCCCCAGAAAGAGGGAGAGAACCTATTAGTACCTAGGGAGGAATAGTGGAAGGCAGATATACAATCTCTGATGAAAACCAAGGAAGGCTTCTCACGTGGTGACAACCAAAAGCGTGCAGTGTAAGCCGCCGACCTGACAGCTGACTAAACAGAGCCGCAGATCTGTCGCCTGACTGAACAGGCACTGCAGATCGGTCGGTTGAGTAAAGCAGCACCTCCGACTCAAAGTGGCTGACAGCACAGCTGCTCTGACGCGGCAATCCAAGATGGCGGCTGCTTAGGCTCTGGTAGTGAATTTGACTCCAGCACCTCCCGAACGGGGCATGCTAATGAGGTATCACTAGGGTACCACAAACCTGGCCAATCACCCCCTCCTGGGCTGGGTATGCTGAGGTGTATGCATATGAGGCACTGCAAATTGACCAATCGAGCACCTCCATGCGCTTTGCCCCACCCAGGGCTGAGGTTATATAAACAGCCCGTTCTGGGCATTCAAGGTCTCTCCCAGAAATCTAAAAGAGCGCTTCCAATAAAGGCTGTTGAGAAGGATCTGGTTTGTCACGTCTTCCTTGCTGATCTAGCGGGGGTGTGACAGTGCAGGGCACCGGAGGATGAATAGGAGTGTGCTCATGAAGAGTGAGGACAAAGAATGTTCGAGAACTGCAGGAAATATGAAGATATCACAAGCCTGGACATGTAAGCAGTCCATGGGGCCAGGAAGCATCAAGATGGGGCTTCAGTTCATGTTTAGCTGGCTCCAAGTCTCAACAGTGAGCAACGGGATGTTTTAATGATAGTGTTCCAGTTTCTTTTAACTTAGCATCTCAATTTCCTGATTGGAAGCTCCATGAAGCCCAGATCTGTGCTTTTGCAGTACGCTACCACACATATGAGATGTTAAAAATATTCAATGTATTTTGTTTGAGACACTATGTTTCAAAGTTTTGTAAAATATAGTATATTTCAAATGTGTGCAAGTCCGGGGGAGAATATTCAAGTGCCTCTGTGCCTGTCCCTTTGTGCCTGTCCCTCTGTGCCTGTCATCCGACTCTGACATTTGTCAGCTGTGAATAAATATGAACTACCTAAACCACCTCCATCTGCAGCCTGGACATTTTTAAAGTCTGCTAATGCCCAGCTGGCTGCCTAACCTGAAGATTTCCTGGGATGCATTTTCTAGAGGCCCCAGTCGACTGCAGAGGAAAGCTTTCTGTTGTTGGTAGTTCGGTGAGATTTGGAGAGTGAGAACACGTGGGGCCCAGGAGCTACCCCAGCTCTCTGTTCCCCAGCTGTGACCTTGGACAAGCAAAGCCATTTCACGTCAGTTCCCTTTCCATCCACGAGGGGGAGCAAGTGAGAAGTGTGGAAAACCTTCCCTTTGTGACAAACAGGTAGGAAGCCTCAGTAAGACACTCCCTAGATCTTTGCCTTTGGGGAGCTAATTAACTTCTCTGAGCCTCCATTTTCCCATCTACAGAAAAGGAGACAAATTATCTACCTCGGAGGTTGCTTGGGGAATCATGAAACAGTAAAAGTTTGAGCAAACAACAGATGTCAGTCGAGGTGAATTTGAGACTAGGCCACGTTGGGACTTTAAATATTCCATTAACAATTCCTTCAATATTTTCTACCACTTCTTTGGAAAACATTTACCTACAATAGAAAAGTGCAGGTGTGGTCACGGCCTTGTTCATTTTTAAACAAAGATATTCTTTGTTTAAAGATACCTCAAAGATATTCTTTGAGTTTCTCGTTAGCATAAGGCAAGCAAGCAGTGTGACATCACACAGATCCAAGGCATCGATGAAGTCTCTGCCCTCTCCCATTGCCTCTTGTTTGTAACCCCAGATCCAACCCTAAAGGACAAAACCATCAAGTTCAAATCAGGAAAAGAGAGGCAGATGGGTTGTGCCGAGTCCTCAGGAAGCTCAGGTCACCTTAATGAACGAAGGAACGTCTGACCTTCAGGTACTCTGAAGATTTCCACGCAGCTTGCCTCTCACAGGGGACGAAATTTAGAAACCCATTCTTTCTCACTTGAGAGGCTCCTTGGCAGAGAAAGCCTGTGGGGGTCTCCCCACTGGCACCCTCATTAAGGAAATGCAATTTAATTGTCATTGGGACTGAGGACCGGTGTTGGATGCTACTTGCAGAGCTCCCTCTGCAGTGACAAAGCGATGGAGGATGCCAGAAGAATGCAGGCCTGAAAGGAGGAGGGTTGCATCTGAGGAGGGTGCCAGTGCTGAATTGTCCCTTCTGTTGCGTTAATAACCAATTGGTCCAGGGGGTTGGGATATACGGTACCTATTAGGATCTGTCTACACATATGTAACTGCTCATTTCATCTGCACAAACGACTGCTTACTTATGCAAATGGCAGGCCTAACTGCCCACACTGGGAAATGCAGCTAGGAAGCACTTCCTTAACAAAGGTTCTGTTCAAACCCCACAGATGTGGAAGCCAGAGAGCCACCTTGCTGTGGGTGCTTTAAAGAAAGCAAGCAAACTGTTTTGCAAAGATGTGGGCAAAGGCCCTGACAGCCCCAGCTCCTGTAATCAGTGGTACAGAAACATCATTACGAACGGTAACAAAGGGCTGGGTGAGATCTCAGACCTTCTATTTCCAACACTCAGGAAGCAGGGAGCCAGAGGCAGGTGGGTGTCTGTGAGTTCGAGGCCAGTCTGGTTTATATCAGAAGTTCCTGGTCAGCCTGGGCTACATAGTGAGACTGTCTCCAAAACAAAAACAAAAACAAAAACAAAAACAAAAACAAAAACAAAGGAGGGCAGGGGGAGAGGTTTACAGAAAGAAGATGCCAGTTTAGAACGGATCAATGAAAACAGACAAAATTACAGTGTAACTAAATCTCAGTAAGTGCCGCCCATGCTGTATTAAAACCTAAAAGTCATAGCTGATTGAATTGACATTTGACAGTTACAGGAAATCTTAAGCTCCTCATCCTGCTCTATTGGGAGCTGCTGTTGAAATTCTTCCTGACCCATTTCCTTTGCCTGTTAGTAATGCTATTGAAAGTACTGTTCTACACATTAACTCTTCTCACTGAGTTTACTTTTATTTCAATCGTGATTATTATTTGTTTCTCAATATGTAAATCTAAATCTTCTACTTGGAAGAAAGAAGAGAGAGAGAGAGAGAGAGAGAGAGAGAGAGAGAGAGAGAGAGAGAGAGATGGGCCAGTACGAAAGGCTCATTAAAGTGTTTGCTGCTATGCCTAGTTACTTGAGTTTGATCTCCAGGGCCCACAAAGTGAATCAAAAAAACCAACTGTCCTCTAGGCTCTGCACTTGCACTGTGGCGTCCATGTGAATGCCATCTGCTCTCTTGGAATATGCCTGTGCACATCATAAACACACATAGATAGATAGATAGATAGATAGATAGATAGATAGATAGATAGATAGATAATTTTTTTAATGGGAGGCAAAAGAAAATGCCATGGTACCCATTACTTTGTACACTGGCTTAAAATTTTAACCAGGCAGCTCCAATAACCAGCGGTGAGTGAGCGACCACCACCTAAGACACACACATTCTGTTTTAGACTATGGGGTAAATAAGATTAATCACGAACTTTGGAAATGTTTGTCTCTAGGGGACAGACAAAAGAGCTTGAAGGGGAATCAGAGAGGTCAGCATATCCAGGTACATCATGGGGATACAAAGGGTGAGCCTGGCCCTGGGAAAACCTCTGGCTATCACAGATCTCTCTTGTTGGGTCAAACTGTCTCCTTATTCAATTATGTTTGTGAAATCCAGGTCTAATTTATTTACTGGCATCACAAAGCAGAGCCAGGCTTTCTTGTAAAGAAATTTGAAATGTGTTCCCATGTAGGAAGCCGCTGTTAGCGGTGGTATGATCCGCCTTTTCAAGATGGCGCGGACATCATGTCATCTCCACTAGTAAACAGTAACTGCGCAGCTGCAAAGGCAGAAAGCCTGCCAAAGTCATTGCCAATCCCGAGGCATAATACTGGGTGATGAGTGAACAGTCAATCAGAAGTGAATACCTCACTCTAGGGTGTATTTAAGCTAGGCCTCTTCCTGTCCTTGGCCCTTCCGCGTTTTCCATATCTGTGATACAGAGTAAAGCCTCATCTGTGGTAACTACCCGAATTCTGCCTCTCATGTTTCTCTTCCACAGGTGAAAAGGGGACACGGGAGGCGCGCGCAACATTTGGTGCCGAGAACCCGGGAATTTCAAGGCGCTGTGGAAGGCTCCTGAGACTCAGGGAGGGTTAAAAAACTGCAGGATTCGAGGTAAACCTTTGGAAGATATGCCTGGGGTGGCGTTTGTGGCAAGCAGATTTAAACTCACTGCTGCCGCTCCACTAGCTAGCCTCTTGCTTGCATTGCATTTGTTTTTAACTTATGTGTGTTGTGAGAAAGAGGGCCACTCTAGCATACCAGAACCAGAGTGTGTTAGCCGGCATCAGGCCAAAGGGCCTGGAAAAGAGAAGCAGGCAAAAAAACCTGGGCAACAGAAGCAGGCCAAGGAGCCTGGCCATAGAAAAGAGTACTCAAGAGGAACAACGGCTATTGCAGAGTCCATTAAGCTTAAGGAAAGAGTGGAGGTCAAAAGGACCCCCCTGTACTTCATTAAGGAGCCTGACTCCATAGAACTGGGCAGCTCTGAGGAAGAGAGCATAGAGGAAGAAGTAGTCGCTTGTGCAAAGGATAGCTGTTCTGAGATAAGACTAAGAAAGATCTTAAGTCACTCAGTCCCGATGCAGGCGGCTCGCTCAGGCTCAAAGGTCCCCTGCCGTGCTTCTCGGCACGGGCTGTGGGAACAGAGACGCTGCGACCGGGCCTGGGTCAGACCGGTTGCAGAGGCATCTGCGCTCTGCTACGTGTGGCGGCTTGCAAAAAGGCAGAGCAAGAGACTGTGGAGTGAAAGACAGCCAGACAAGGGAGACAGTTTGCTCTGTGAAGCGGCTTCCCGGCAGACACATGGGGAGTGCCCCACGAACTTAGAGCAAACAATGCCAGTGATAGAACAGATGATCTTTGAAAATGCCACAGCTGAATGCCGTACAGCCATTGTCCCTCGTAAGAACAAGATGCTACAAGATTGGCTAAGGGCCTGCTGTGGCCTGGGAAGGGAAGCTGTTTGTGCTTATTCCACAGGTGAAAACAATTCAATTTGGGTCCCTACACGGCTGGTACAGATCGTGAAGAAGGAAGCCAGATTGCAAGATGATGACCCTGAGTCTCCTGACACTGACGTTCAAGTTGGCGATAAGTATACCACTGTGGGACATAGTTACATCTTGGCCTGTTCCCTTACCGGTACATTCAAATGCTGAAGTACTACCTTTTGTTTACAGCTATTTGAGTGTTACTTACAAAAGAGACTTTAAAACATAGTTAAACTGCCAATATTCCATTGGCTATAGTTGGTAGCTCAACCGAGAGTTTGAAAATTTTTGATTTGCCTATGTTTATAGAGAAAAGATACAACACGTATCTTTTAAGGTTTACAGTTTAAATTTAAGCTTTAAAGTTAAAATCAAAATCACACAGTTCAAAACCTATCGGAGCCTCAGATAACAGGCCTGAGAGAGGTTACATTTACATTTGAATTAAGACATGCAGACTGAACTACAGAAGCCCAGGTGCAAAGCATCCCTTTTGTTCTGAGTCTTCAGACCAGATCCTAGAAACGTGCTTAAGGGAATTTGTCTCTTGTCTTCATTGTTCTAGTGAGAAGAGGGATAAACCTAAAACCCAAAGACTTTACAAGAGTCTGTGGGCTACAAGTTATGATTATGCTGGAGGCATTAAACTTTACCTGCTGATAAAATATGGTTCAAATTGTTCTAATTTCTTTTTATTCAAAGTTGTTAAAAATGAGATGCTTTAGATTCCTCTAATATATATGTAACAATTATTAGAGAATAAGGTTGGCTTTTATCCGATATATTCATTGGACTAAAAAAGATTGGTTATTAATCCAAAATAAAGTTCAAATTTAAGATTTATACAGCCTAACTTGCCTACTCCAGCTGCCATTTCAGTAAATGCTTATATAAAAGATGTTTTATACCATCCCTTTACATTTCTGGTAAAGGTGAGAGATTTACAGTTAGTAAATTTATTCATAATTTTTAAGAGCCCATGAAGTGATATTTGTTAAAAATAATTGCTTTAGAAAATGGTTAATCGTTTTACATTTTATATATACAAATATTGTTGTTGCTTTAATACAAAAATTAAGAGGTTAAATCTTTTGGTGTGTATTATTCATTGTGTGATACTTTATTAGTGGATTTCTCTAAAGAAGTTTTTTTCTGCAAGCCATTGCTCCAATATAACGAGCTTTAAAAACTTTTAGAGTACTTGTTACTCCAAAAAAGGATTCAAAGACAGTGTCTTTCAATATTTGAGACAAGGTGGGTCTAGAGAAATGGCTCAGCCATTAAAGGCTAGACTTTTATAATATAAAGGCTGAACTCCCAGCAACCACATGGTGGCTCACAACCATTTGTGGTGGAGATCTAACACCATCTTCTGGCTTGTGAGTGTTCATGCAAAAGAAAATGGTTTACTTTTAATCTTGATTTGCTCTTAGTGATTTTTAAAAGTTGTTAAGAGATATTATTTGGCTAAAACCTCATCTTAAGCTTACCATAGGAGGATTTAAACCTCTGTTTGATATTTTCAAAGGGATGCAAGTCCTAAATTAAATCATATGTAGATTTTCTTGAGTTTATCCTGCTTCAACACAATTAAATTATGTGTTGTAGCCACTGTTTAGAATGTTAAAAAAGGTGTATCTGCCTTTGTCTTGTTTAATGGTATAATTCATGAAGTGCAGAATGTTTTGGCTACAAGATCTAATATCTCTAGCCATTTGAATAACATTAAAATTAATAAGGTGTTTAAGAATGCATCTGCACAACCAGTGTCGGTGTGTGTGGACCCTCCATTTTTCTTTGTTATCCAACTTTCAGAATAATTCTGATATCTTGGATTGTAAGAATGTTACATGCCTTTTGGCACAATGCTGGAATGGATCACTAGACCTAGCCTTGGTTAATCAAGTTACAGCAGCTACTGTTGTTAATCAAATTTCAGAAAAGACCTCTAAGGCTTTGACCATTCCACAGAAAGTGGATGCATATCAGACATCCTGTTGGTCAATCAGAGAGTTGATTTGCTACAGGCCCATGTGGAGCAGCTCACGGATGTGGTTCAAATAAGCTGCGTGTCAGCAACCACACATCCAGGTATTAAACCTCTGAGATTTGTGAATGATACATTTGTTCAAAGCCATAATCTTTCTGCTTATTTAAAAGGGAAGTGAAATGGGGAGTTGGACCAGGTGCAACAGCAATTGCAGATCCAGATCTCGAGCCTTGATGGAGCACAGATGGACCCTGTTTCCCCTGGCGATTTTACTTCTTGAATTTCTTCTGCCTTTTCCTTCTTTCTTAAAGGGTGGGAATAGGCCTGCCAGGTGCAGCCCTATGTTGTGGATTAGTGTTCATGATGGTTGGTCTGTAACCTCAGAGCCCAACAAAAACGTGACAAGGTCGCTAAAGCCCAAGCACTCGCAGCCTTGGAGCAAGCATCTCTCCCTGAAATTTGACTATCTAGGCTAAGAAAGTAGCTGATGACTGAGACCCTCAGTCGATGCACCCCAAGCGTTCAGCCCATTGCACTGGGTCGATGAGAGGTCTAAGTCCAGCCAGCCCTTGCCTAAATAGCTGTGGTACCTGAATAGTAGGTTGACAGCCCTTGCACTCCTGGGAGCTATACTCCATTGCACAGGGACGGGTGTCAATTCCTCTTTACATCCCCTTAGCCCTTGCACCCAGAGGACTTGTTCCATTGCACCTGGAAGGGTAAGAGAGAATCTTCAGGCTGTAAGCTCTTGATCGCTTATTCCCCCAAGATGGAGTTTGCTTGATCGGGTTTGTGTGTGAATCTTGATTGGTACTGAGTTTGATGGGCAATAGGCTGTTACATATTAATAATTTAAACAGGAGGAGATGTAGGAAGCTGCTGTTAGCGGTGGTATAATCCGCCTTTCCAAGATGGCGCGGACATCATGTCATCTCCACTAGTAAACAGTAACTGTGCAGCTGCAAAGGCAGAAAGCCCACCAAAGTCACTGCCAATCCGGAGGCATAATATTGGGTGATGAGTGAACAGCCAATCAGAAGTGAATACGTCACTCTAGGGTGTATTTAAGCTAGGCCTTTTCCTGTCCTTGGCCCTTCTGCGTTTTCCACATCTGTGATACAGAGTAAAGCCTCGTCTGTGGTAACTACCCGAATTCTGCCTCTCGTGTTTCTCTTCCACGGGTGAAAAGGGGACATGGGAGGCGCGCACAACATTCCCAGGGTTTAATCCCACCTGTCTTGCTTAACAGGTAGCTTGGGGGCCTGAAAGAGAGTCTGGTGCACAAGTGAAGATGAAATCCCTGGCTTTTAAGACACACCCCATTTTACAGGGTTGCAAAAGAGGAGACCACGGTCGCCTGCTCAGCTCCTGGACTTCAGCCCTTAAGTTTTATGAGCGGCTAGAACAATGATGCTTAAGTATTGTGAGCGATTAGGACAGTGAAGTGTAACACCTCCATTAAGGTTTGTACCATGTATTGATGGTCCCCCCCCCCCCGTTTCCATCCGCCTTTGTCCTTTTACGGTATTTAGGCATCTTGACGAGCACTCTACCAAAGAGGCACCCACGGCCTTACTGGGACTGGGACTTACGGATTATTGACTTGAAATGCTGTGAATTTTGAGGTGTGTGTCACCCTCGTCTGCTGTCTTCAAGCACTGTTACCGTAATCTGACCACCTCGTAACTCTGGACATGTGGAGCAGAGCGCAGCAGGATGGGGAGCAGTCTCTCTCTCTCTCTCTCTCTCTCTCTCTCTCTCTCTCTCTCTCTCTCTCTTCCCCCGCCCCCCCCAATGGTGTGGCTGATCCCTCAGAGAGAAGGGATGCCTCAGCATGAGCCGAAGGAGGCAGCCCCTTCCCCCTTTTCTGACTACACCTCCACCAAAACATATCCCCTCTCTCTTTATCTTTTTATAAACACATCAGCAGAAGGTGATAAAATGGGCTCATTCCTAGAGGTTCTGCCCTTAGGATCAGATTGTCTCCTGAGTGTCAATGGATGAGTTTTATGGAGACACAAACACAGAACACAGTAGCTCTCAGGCTGCAATTTTTGAAAAGATGAACAAATAAATACATTCCCAGACCTATGAGAATGACCTATATACAATTTAAAAGCAAGCTGTGTGTGTAAAAAATAAAATTAATGCTCTATCTGGAGCCTCATATTGATCTCAAATTTTAGTGGGCATGCACCTCACCATAGGCTCTGGCTTTAATTCATTATGGAGAACACAGGAATCTCCATTCCCAACAAGCTCCGAGATAGAATTAAGAGTCTGAGGTTCACACTTTGGTGAGACTTTAGCCAGATCTTACCGCAATGACTATAGTAATTGTGTGACGTCACTTTTCCACCCAAGCAAGAACAAACCCATCAATGAATGATTGAATTCTTACTGGGTACCACATCTCTCCACTCTATTTCCCTTTCACCATCTGAAATAAAGGTAGCATGTCCTATGTGAAATCACTCTTCAAAGAATACAACAGAATAAGATTTGACTCTCAGACCCGATTGGCTGCCAGCATCCTTGGCTGAGTTATACATTCTTCCAGAGTGCCCTGCCTCTGTGGACAAATGTGGGGAAGGTAACATGAGTTGAAGTGGGATAATAGGCCTAACTTGTGTGCAGTCTTGTCACACAAGGCCAGGTAATGCACACATAAGGTGACATATGTAGAGATGTGATACTAACTTCTCCACTCACGCATAAGACCTGGAGTCTCTGGACAGTACAGATTAGAGGTAATCTAGCCTGGGAAGGCCAGTTCACAATGTGTCACAGGAGACCCCAGGGAATAGGGTTCAGTACTACCCAACCCATTTTCTCAAAGCCCAAAGCCAGCAGGTGAGCTTCTGCTTGGGTGTGCAAGTCACCTGGCAAGACAGGCAGAGCAGATCCCAGAAGCCCCCAAACAGACTCCCAAGGAAAGATTCTGTGGGCCAAATAACCATTAGGTATACTAAGGCTGCTTGAAAATCAAGTTCTCCTCAGGGCTGAGTCAAACTGACTGCCTAGGTATCAGTTCTAATCCCACACTCCAGTAACGAACTGTGTGGACAAAATGGCAGAGGGAGGGGAAAGGCATAATGTTTTCCAGGCCCTGGCTTTTGCATCCTGTCAGACTGGTAGACTGGTGTGGCCTGGACTTCAGTCTCGGCACTAGCCAGCCCACCGTGGACAGGTTGCTGCATTTCTCTAAGCCTTGCTGCACCATCTGGAGATAAAGATAACACCAGCTGGTGCCCAGAAGCATTGAGAAATGAGATTTGAACTCATGAGGGAATGCCAGGTACCAGAGATGTCCCCAGGGAAGGTTATAGCATTAAAACTTTATGCACCAAGCTGGCTTTCGGCTCTGTGAGAACAACAAAATTGCCATAGTTGCTAGCTCGTTGCCTTAAACAAGGGTGTTATTCAATAAAGCCTTTGAAACCAGAATGATGTTCAGGTGATTTAATTAATATACAATGTTCTAGGTTAAGGAAGGGTGAGTGGGTGCCTGCATGATTGCGTTACCTTTTCTCTGACTCAAGATCAGAGTGACGATATTCTTTAAACACCTGGAGAGCTTTGTGGAAAAGGCTTCTAAGCCTCCTGGGAAAGACGCTGGGGTCATTTTGTGCTACCAGTCATAAATATGACAAGAGCCTATTTTTCTATTGCTGTGAAATATCATAGGCTAGGTATTTTTTTTTTTTTTTGTAAAAGAAAGATGTTTATCTGGAGACAGTTTTGCAGGCTGGAAGCCCAAATGTTACCACACCTCTTCTGGGGAGAGTCCCCTGGCTGTATCGCCTCCTGACAGATGGCCTCGCAGTGACAGAGACCAGCAGCAGTGAGATGGGAAGCAGAAACAGGGGGCAGTGGGACTCTAAAACAAACAAAACATTTCAACAGCCCTAAGAGCTAACTCAGGTCAAAGTTGTCATTAAAAAAAAAAAAAATCATTCTAATCCCTTGACTGGGGAATGGCTTCCTTACTTGTGACCAAAACACTGGTTCAAAAATTATCAGGAGACACTTTCAAACTACACCTTATAGCAGCCTATAAGATAAAATCCATCAGAGTTTGAGACTCATAAATAAAGTCAGAATTACTTACCAATTAAGACAAAGTGAGGGTGAAAATTTAAAATTACATTTTGGTGATAAGAATGTTGGCATAAGAAGATAAGAGACACAATGAAACTGTTCTTTAGAAAGAACGGCTTTTAATAAATAATATGAGATGAGAAAGAAGCAAAAATGGAAAAAAATATTTAATCTTCAAAATAAGTGGGGAAAAAATGCAAGCCTGTAAATACAAAGCAATTAAGATGGAACGGAATGACAGAAACAGTGTCAAACAAAAGAACATTTGTAAAAAAAAGATAAAGACATATCATAAGGCCAGAATTGCTTTCTGTAACTTCTAAAAGAATGAACAAGCATAAGGAAACTTAAAATAAGAAAATTCAAATTTAAGAAATGACTAAAACTGGGAACATAGATATAAACACCAAATTCGACAATGATTGCTAAAGTAAGGGGCCCTCAGAATAAATTTTGTGCTAATTAACTTAAAAACGGGAATAATGGACAAACACTATAGGAGAAAGTATAAATTATTAAAATTGCTTGAAGAAAAAAAATAAAAAACTTTGATGATTAAAAAGCTGTTACAGAAATTAATAAAATAATGATTTTTTTCATAAATAAAACACCAAAGTCTACTCAATATTAAAGGAAGATTATTTGACTCTTCACAAAGAGTTAGATAAAAGAAAATATTCCCTGATGTTATTCCAGTTCTCTAGAGCATCAGAGTCAATAGAAAGCGTCTGTGTTGAGAGGGGCTCACCTACGCAAGCTCTGAGGGGGTCGGTCCAGCCATGGCCATCTCACTGGGGATGCCGAGAACCTGGTTTATAGAAGGGATTCTTGACTTTTAACTTTGTTGTGAGCTCTACCCTGTAAGCACTCTAAGGGGAACGGCCGATGATAGGAAACATTTAGAGACGAAACTCATGCAAGAGCTAGCAGCCCCACATACACCAGTGGTAGAGCAGCCCCACATACACCTGTGGTAGAGCAGCCCCACATACACCTGTGGTAGAGCAGCCCCACATACACCCGTGGTAGAGCAGCCCCACCTACACCCGTGGTATAGCAGCCCCACGTACACCCATGGTATAGCAGCTCCACATACACCCGTGGTATAGAACCTAACCTGATGCTCCTGGAAGCCCCCTTTCTCCTTTGCGCTCCCTTTCCTCTGTGTTTAATAAATCCAACTTTACTTCCTCAGAAACTCATTCTTCATTGGATCTTGAATCTCTGGAGATCAAACGGAACCTTCAGGTGACTGCCCGTGTGGTACGGAGCTGTGTCACTGTTGCTCACTCACAAAGTTCTGGGAAATGTGAGAAACCCTGCTTTGTGGCTGTTATTTGAAAGAGAGGCTGGGGGGTAGAAAGATGGAAAGGGAGCAATTGTGCTTCTGAAGTTAGAACACAGACAAGTCCTCTGGCTTAGCAGTTAAGCCCTGCTGACCACTGACTTTGAGGCCTTCTAAGAATATGCCATTACCTGGGTCCGGTGACAGTTACTCCTCCCATCTTTTTAGCATACCTTCAGCTCAGTCAGATTTCCTGAGAGGTCTCCTAGCCAGGTGACTGATAGGTTCAATTTAAGGGAAAGACCATTTCCTACCCTTTGGAGCAGATCAAATGTCATTGACCAAAAGTAGAACTCAGAACCCATTCTCTAGCCCGAGGAGGAGGGCTTTCCTCGGTGGGCCTCTGCAAAGCCAAGTTAGCTATACCTTTGCATACAGTATTTTATATCCTAAAGAGCCATGACTGTGATGCTTCTCTTTCTAGTGTGACAAGGGAAATGTCAGGGAGAGGCAGGGTCCAAAACCAGTTGTGAGAGAGGCTTCCAAGCCTGCTACTGTCTATTTAGCTTGTTACCATCTGTGTGATCCAATCAATGGCTGTTTTCACACTGAAGAGATTGAGTTCTTGGTAACCGTTCAGTGCCTGGGTCTAGATGTCTCAGAGTTTTGATCTGGCACTGACTGGAAGATTCCTAGAGTCCCTCTGATCTCCAGTCAACTTTGGAAGGCTAAAGAAGCTGGGTGCTTGTGCCAGTGAAAAAGCAGAAATAAGGTGATGTAGAAACCAGCAATATTTGAAGTTGAGCAGGCAAAAGCTAATTTCCCCCTTGGGTTTCCTTCTGTCGGGGGCAGCACCTTCTGGTGCTGTGCAGGAAGGTCCTCCACCCAAAATTAATCCCTTCAGTAAACGCCTTTACAGAGGAGCCTCGAGTCGTTTCTCCTTGTTGATTCTACTCCCCGTAAAGGTGACATTCATGACAATCATCACACTCTGAACTTCACTTTCAGAAATTCTTACAAATTTTATGTCTAAACCAGAAAACGGAAACATCAAAAGTACAAATATGGACATGGCCCATCTTACTGAGGAACGAATCCAAAAGATTCCTAAATCAAATACTAAAGAAATCAGGTTCAATTCTAGGTCAAATGATAACAGACCACAATTTAATTGGTTTTATTTCAAGAAAGCAAAATTAACTCAACAGTGGAAAATGTATTAACCCAAATTACAACATTATCAGATTAAAAAAACCAAACAAATTGCTTGATTGTTACATACAAAAAAAAAAAAAAAAGGATTTGGTAGAATTAAGCAATACTTCATGATTAAAATCAAAACAAAGCTTTAATAGCAGAAATAAACCTTTGCCTGGAACAGTTTATCAAACAAAAAATTGGCAATAAAAACTCACTTGAAACTGTACTACAGAGTGAAATGATAAACACATTCTTTTTTATCTGACACAAATCAAGGAAAGCCCTTTTCTCTGCTTATATAAAGCTTTGCACTGGTGGTCTTAGCTGATCCAGGGGCAAGGAAAAGAGATGAGAGATGTAAGAGGGGAAAAAAAGGTTTAACCATACACAGAGGACATAAATATCCACTGGAAAAAAATTTAAAGATTAGTAATTTGTAATGAAAGAGTTTAGCAAGAATCTCTGAGATACCATCAAAATATAACATCAACTGTATTACATACATGAAAAACAACTAGGAAATTTAAACAAAAAATAATGCCTATAAAATATAAAAGCTATAAACTCTTGTGTAAGGTGTGGTGGTTTGAATAAACTTGACCCATGGGAAGTGGCACTTTTAGGAGGTGTGGCCTTATTGGAGGAAGTGTGTCACTGTGGAGGCGGGGTTTTGAGACCTCATATATACGCTCAAGATTTGGCCAGTATGACCCAGATCCTCTTCCTGACTGCCTGCAGAAGACAGTCTCTTGGCTGCCTTTGGATCAAGTTGTAGAACTTTTGGTTTCTCTGGTACCACACTGTGCTTCCTGCCATGATGGTAATGGACTGAACCTCTGAAACTGTAAGTCAGCCCCAATTAAATGTTGTCCTTTGTAAGAGTTGCCTTGGTCATGGTGTCTGTTCACAACAATAGAAATCCTAACTAAAGTGTTTATGTGAAATAAGTAGACAATCATACTTGAAAGCAATTTTAAAAGAATCAAATATGTGGAAAGATATACTATG
The DNA here is from genome assembly GCF_011762505.2 of Arvicanthis niloticus. NCBI lineage: Eukaryota > Metazoa > Chordata > Mammalia > Rodentia > Muridae > Arvicanthis > Arvicanthis niloticus. Next base: position 619,591 of record NC_047658.1, read on the forward strand.
TTTGTGGATAGGAAGAAATCTTGTTATACAGATATCTGTTAGCCTCTAAATCCAACATTTTTCTGATCAAAATACTAACATGATTTTTATGTATATTTTTATGTATATTTTTATGTATATTAAGTTGATTCTGCAATGTGAAAGGGGTAGAAGAAGACTAGTCAAGAGATTTCTGCAGGTGAACATTCTTACCCAGAGGAGCTCAAAGACAGTTTAACGGTAAAAGTAGAAAGACAGACAGATGTGTAGGAGAGGAGGTTAAAACACAGGGACACCACACATGTTCAACTTGTATTTGGCGGATATCACATTGTGGCATAATTCAACGATAAGTTCAGAAATTATTTGTGGTCTACCTGAGAAAGTACAATCAGTTGTCTTTCTAATATAAAAATTGATTTGTGGCAAGACCTTGCACCAACTCCAGACAGGGACTTCTCCTGCCCCCCCCTTCTAGGCCACCCTGCATCCTGCCTGCCTTTTCCAGGACATGTGGAGCACACTGTCAGGCAGATCCCTCTCCTCCCGCCCCCACAGACTCCTCTACACATGCTTGCCTTTCTTGGGACCTTGCTCTTACCATGTGTCTGGATCCAGACCTCTCATTCTTCCTCCTCAGACTACTCAACATCCTGACAGCCTGTCCTGGAACCCCAAACCAACTGCTCTAAATAATCAAAACCAGGACAGAAATGAATAAAATGGGGAAAAAATAAAGAATCAATGAAATGAAGAGGAACAAGATTGATAAATATCCAGCTGAGCTAACTAAACAAATGAGAGAGAAAGAAGGATTAATGACATTATAGATGAATATAAAGAAATCACAACTGATGTCAAAGAAACTAGAAAATCATAAGGATATATTTTAAAAATCTTATTTTCCAGTAAATTGGAAAACCTAAGAAAAATAGACAAAATTTTAGTTACATCTGACCACTGGAGTTAAACCAAGATGAGATAAAGTATTTAAAAAGAACTATAAAAAGCAAGTTCCAGGGCTGGAGAGATGGCTCAGCAGTTCAGAGCACTGACTGCTCTTACAGAGGTCCTGAGTTCAATTCCCAGCAACCACATGGTGGCTCACGACCATCTGTAATAGGATCTGATGTCCTCTTCTGGTGTGTCCGAAGACAGCTACAAGTGTATAAAATAAAGAAATGATTCTTTTTAAATACGTACATACATACATACATACATACATACATACATACATACATACATATTTTAAAAAGCACGTTCCAGAGTGTTCTCACTCAGTGGGTTCAGCTCTCAAGGTGGGGAACAGCTATGACCAGCTGTACAGTGTGACTGTCATTAACAACAGTGACATACACACACACAGTGATGGCAAATTTGACATTTCACCACTAAATGTATGTGCTTGCATGTGTGTGTTCCCATATCCTGACGACTACCTTCCACAAGGCCCACTTTTCAAAGTTTCTGCACCTCAGCACTCTGTCAAACTAAAGGTGACAACGCTTCCAGCATGAACCACTGGGAGACAAACCACACGGGTGCTACCCCCAGAGCCTTTACTTAACCTTAACTCTCCATAGCAATGTCTCCCAAATACAGTTACACAGGGGACTAGGAGATCGGGGGTTTCTATAAATTCTGAGTGGGGCCAAATGTAGTCGAGAACATATATCCTAGGAGATTCAAATATCCAATGCTCACCAGTTATGGTTAATCTTGATTGACAAGCTTATCAATTGAGGAGCACAAAAAGGATTATAAAAGCACACATCTGGGTCTAACTCGGGAGAAGACAACCTGTCTGCCATATGAGCGGCTCTGTCTATAAATTAAAGATTCAAGTGAAATAAAAAAGAAAGAGAAAGAAGAGCCCATTCTTGCAGACACAGACTTCCGCTCTCTTTGTGCTTCCCAGCCTACTCTCCACACCTCTGCCAGGACAGCCGAACTCTCTGAAAACACTAGCCAAAATGAATAATTTCTCCCTTACGTTTTAGTCTCTGTCTTAGAACAGGCTGACAAGCTGCTAATTCCTCCGTGTTTCTGCTAACCTTATTCTGAACTCTGCTGTTCGCATGGGACAGCTGTGTTATCAACTACCAACATTTCGGGAAAACGGCAGTGAGGTGGCTGTAGCTGGAAGCACTTTGGGGATAAAGACATGAATCCAGATGGAGGGAAAATGCCCCCTGTGTGGCAGTGAAGCTGTAATGGTGGAGCTGCTCCCTGGGGATGTTGATTATGGGAAGAAGATGAAGGGAAACCTGTGTCTGGATAGACAGACTTTAAGAAAGGAACCATATTTGTGTTTATCAGAAATGTCCTCATTTGTCACAAAAAAGCCCTGCAAAGCTGGAGCTGAGCTGGAGTTGGCACTGCCTGTTGTGGGGTGAGCTATGGGTCTTGGTTGCTACCTTCTGTTTTGCTTAGAGAGGTTACGTCCTCCTATATTATCCTTTGCAGGGCTCTAAATTGGGCAAAGGCTATGGTACCCACCAAGAAGCCCCCTGACCTTGCTGGAGAGGGGCTGGGTCTCTCCCAGGACCCGTTTACATGCTTCAGTTGTGTTTGAGGCTTTGAGGAAAACCTGAGCAATGATCTCTTTTTTTTCCCAGTGCAAGAGAAAATGAAGAGAGAGAGAGAGAGAGAGAGAGAGAGAGAGAGAGAGAGAGAGAGAGAGAGAGAGAGTAAATAGTTCCTGTGACTGTTACCACACTGAGTACCCATTGGTGCCTGTTATGCACCAAGCTCCCCATCCCGGGGGTGCAGTGGGGGGGGTGCAGACTGACTAGTGTGCTTCAGGATTTCAAATGCAGATAACTGCTCACACCACTGGAAGGCAGATCAGGTGGATGGTAAACAGCTGCTCTTTGTAAAGGGCCCTGGGCTCTAGGACAGCCTGTGAATATGGGACACTGTAGCTGGAAAATCTTCATTTTTTTAAAAAGACATCAGGAGCCCACAATGTGATACTTCAACTTTTTCATACTAGAAATTACATGTTAAAATGAGAAAAGAAAAGAGTGGTTCAAATAAAATACAATTCTGTGCCAGTTCCTCTTGTGGCATGGTTCACATTCCTCCTTTTCTTCCCCCTCCTCTTTTTCCTCCTCCTCCCGACTCCTTCTGCTCTTCTTCCTCCTTCATTATTATTGTACACTCTCCCCAGGCAACCTTGAGGCTCCACATACGATGTCACAGAGAAGCAGGGCCAAAATTTGATATTGAAAAAAACCCACAGAAGCTGGTGGCCTAGAAGATGCTTGTGACTTGTGACATGGTAAAGAGGACTTTTCTACATAGGAAAACACAGATTTTATTCCAAGGGAAACAAAGAGAGGTACCAAGAGCTGGCCCTGGTGGTGTGGGTACCGGAGAACTGTCTGCCACAGGACAAAGAGCTAGCCCTGCCCCACACCTGCGCAAATCGAGAGATCTGGCCCTGGTGGTACAGGCCAAGAGTGAGCCAGCCTGAAGGTGTGAGCACAGGAAGCTGTCCCTGCTGCTCACTGGCTGTGGCACTTAGGAGAGCATCTCCCATGCACACCTGGGCAGCATAGTAGAGTTGGCCCTGGTGGAGTGGATGCAGGAGAGCTGGCAGCTGACCAACTCAGCTACCACTCAGGCCCAGATCTACAGCTTTGAGTTGCCCCCCCCAACATCTACCTCATCTGTGAACAGCTAGAGCTAGTGAAGGGGCTGGTCCTGCAGATCCAGAGCTGCAGGATCTCCACGACACAGTCAACAAGACATCCAAGAGTAATCCCAGTAAGGATCCAGTATTAATAGTGTGGCAGAAGCCAGAGACCTTGAACGAGTTCCATGACTCATTATAGTAAGGATTTGCATATAAAGCTGTTTGGACAAGAAGGTACACTTTGTGACACACTGCGACACAATGCAGCTTCCACAAGAAGATGGTTTTTGTTTTGTTTTGTATATATATATATATACACATATATATGTATACATATATATGTATATATGTATATATATGTATATATATATATATATTGTTTTGTTTGTGGAGTACAAGGGCAGAGGGCCTGCACAAAGGGACAGGGAGCTGAGTGGGACTGTGGTGCATGATGTGAAATTCACAAAGAATCAATAAAAAGTTCAATAAAAAAATGTATGTGTATGGTGTTTTGCCTATGTCCATGTCTCTGCATCCTGTGCATATCTGGTTCCTGAGAAGCCACAAAAGGACATCAGAGTCCCTGGGACTAGAGTTACAGACAGTTGTAAACTGAAATGTGGTTGCTGGGAGCCAAAGCTGGGTACCTTGCAAGAGCAGCCAGCATTCTTGCCTGCTAAGACAATTCTCTATCTGTATTTTAAGTAATGTTTAACTTCGTAGGGCACTTTACAATATTTTTTTTTTTTTTTTTTTTTTTTAATTTTCTGGTTTCTGGAAACTATGGACATGTCATGTGCTAAATAAAATCAGAAAATGTATCTCCAGGTCTCTTGTAAAGTGCTGCTGTGCAGGTTTGTTTTCTTAATACTGAGTGAATGGGGATTGAGCCCACAGGGATAGGGTGGTTAATAAAAAGATTCCCCAAGCAGATGGATACACGAGTGCAGGATGGAAACACGTGATAAAAGACGAAAAGAGAAAAAAGCAAGTCAGCAGAATCACTCCAAGCAGCACTACTCTCTTCCTACTGAATCCAAAGGCGTGGAAGAAGGTAAAGTACAAGATTTCAAAATCCATGAATAAATGTGACCGGCAGCCTCAGAGATACAAACAAGAAGATCACCTCAGTCTGTCAGCAACAGAGACAGGAAACTCACCACAGTGGACGAAACTATCAGGAATGAGGATGAAGAAGTCAGCACACGCTGGGGACAGCAGGGTGGACAGATCATTCAGTGGTTAGATTAGCATCACTGACTGCTCTAACAGAGCACCCAGGTTTGAGTCCTGGGAGCAACATAACATCTCACAACTGTATGTAGCTCCAATCCCAAAAGACCCAACACTTTCTTCTAGCTTCTGCACGCACCAGGCACACACACGGTACAGAGAATATGTGTAGAAAAACACCCATACACATAAAAAAATCAATAATATTTAAAAAGGAGAAAGCCAGCACTTGGGAGAAAATTTCAGGAAAAAAAGTAGAATAAAAAAATAGAAATGAATATCTTAGTTGACCAAAGAAGAGCAACAGTCTCAGCCAGGCAGAGAAGGGGTGAACACCAAGGATGACACATGGGGCTGGGGATGACACACAGGGCTGGGGATGATGACAGCTCTCAAGAATCAATAAAGGAGAAACTAGCAAATGGAACTCTGGGATATGACCAAATGCCCAGACAGAATAAGAAATAAAGGCATAAAACATTAAAAATAAAAAAAAATTTAAAACTAAAGGCATATAGAATCTATTCTGTGAAATTGTACTAGAAGATTTCTTAACTCTAGAGAAATAAACGGAGATGGAAGAGGTATTTTAGGGGCTGACGAGATGGTTCATAGTTAAAAGAACTGACTGCTTTTCCAGAGGTCCTGAGTTCAATTCCCAGCAACCACATGGTGGCTCACAACCATCTGTAATTGTGTCTGATGCCCTTTCCTGTGTGTTTTAAGACAGCTACAGTGTACTCATAGACATTAAATAAATAAATAAATAAATAATAAATAAGTCTTTTAAAAAGAGGTATTTTAGAACACCAAATAGACAAGACCAAAGAAGACTCTCTCCATGATATGCTACAATCAAGATTTCAAAAATACTAAACAAAGAAACAATATTAAAAACTATAAAAAGAAACCCATCAAATCCCATGGAAAGGCTAACACATCAAAATAATACCAGATATTTTATCAGTGACAATAAAAGTCAGGAAAGTGTGAAGCATGAAATGACAACACATGTCACACAAAGTCTGTGACATGAGACATAACCTACAGTCATCTGACAGAAGAGTCTCAGTTGAGGAATGACCTAGATTAGATTGGCCGGTGGGTGTGTCTGTGGAGGACTGCCTTGATTGTTCACTGATGTAAAAGGGCCCAACTCACTGCGGGAGGCACTATCCCAAGACAGGTGGGCCTGGGTTATATAAAGAAGCTAGTTAAGCTGAGCATGGTACCACACACCACTGAACCCAGCACTAGAAAGGCAGAGGCAGCCTGACTTTCTGAGTTTAAGGCCAGCCTGATCTACATACATAGGGAGTTCCAGAACAGCCAGATCTATGTAGAGAACCTGTCACACACACACACACACACACACACACACAGAGAGAGAGAGAGAGAGAGAGAGAGAGAGAGAGAGAGAGAGAGAGAGAGAGAACACTAAATGACCTGTGAGTGAACTAGAGAGCAACCCAGCAAGCACATTCCTCTCATGGTTCCTGCCTTCAGTTCCTGCCTTCAGTTCTTGTCTTAAGCTACTGCCCTGACTTGCCTCAGTGATGGACTATGACCTGGAAATATAAGATAAAATGAACCCTCTCCTCCCCTAAGCTTCATGGTGTTTGTCACTAAGATGTCACTAAGTGAAGTCACTAAGATGGACTTTAGCCTCTATGCTTCATTTCTCACAGTGCCACTCTGACTGATTCCATGTCTTGACTATTTAGTCCGATCTTTGGGGACATAATAGAGGCATTTAATTCCAAACAGTTGCCTCTTGGAATTTATATGGGACACTTCTAAAATCAAAGGATCTAACCTCTCCTCCTGTATCCTCTCTTCCCCTCCCCCAGTTTTGCAGAACTAGTGGGAACAGAGGCTGGCTCTTTTCCCAGGTCACTTCTCATTGCCCTCGTGCAGAAATGACACATGGGGTTCAAAACATGAGGAAAGACAACTTCCCGGGGCTAACTATGGCAGCTCTTTCTCAGAGTCTGCAAATGTAGCTATATTTAAGGCTTACAGGTGACTCCGAGTGTCTGGTTTTATTTCTACTGATAATTGCATGCTTGTCCCAGATGCCCCTTGACAATGCCCTATGAAAAATCTAATAATCAAGGAGGACTCTGCCATCCAAACCAGAATACCCACTCCTCAAATGCTATTCTGTCTCTTCATTCCCTGCATAAAGTCTTACACACTCACAAGCATGCACATCACAGACACTGGGAGCTTCCCTGTATGATGCTTTCATGTGGACACCTATTCTGGTTTTTTTCTGATATACCCAGTTTGGGGAGGTACTGGAAAGCTTGCAGGACAAGACAATTCAGGTCTCCTTACAGGCTATGAGATACTAGAATGCTTAGTGCATAAAGTGGCCAGTGTATAAAATATATGGCTGCCTTCTGTATTTCCCTCTAAGGGAATACAAAAGCCCAAACTCCTAGTGGCAGATGAAAATTATTGGCAGGAACTCATGGCGCTCAATACTTCAGTGCCTTCTGTGACATAGGGAACAGTATAGACAGAAGATGGTCGGAGTCAAAGATATGAGGGTCTAGGATCTACCTAAGGGTCTAGGATCCACGAGAACTCGGAAGTCAGTCTTGTGGTTTTGCTTTACAAGGTATGCAGAGTTTACCTACCCCAGGTGCAAACACATCTGTAAATTGCTTTTACTTGGCTCACCATTAGCCGCCTTGACTAGCCCCACCCTGTAATCTACAGTCCACTCTAAAGATTCTTATCTCAAGTCAGAACGATTCAGTCAATTCTAGATTTCCTCACCCAAGTCAAGGGTTTTCTTGCTTTCCCACCAGTGTCTGGGTGTAGGGAAAAAATAAGACTGGGGATCCCAGGGTTCCTTCTGCCATGCTGTTGGTAGTCGGCTGGGAACCCTCTGGATTCCTCCATCTGGAAGTTGGGCCCGGCTGCTCATTAACTAAAGGCCTCTCCCCAGCTCCTCACGGTTCCTTATGGCAGGGCGGCCCCAACACAGGAGGAAGTCCTTGGGTTTCCAAACCTGGTTTATTCACATGGCAGATGGGAGATGGAGCTAATGCATACCCCCTAAAACCCAGGGTGGACCTGAGTTGAATAGGGAGGGAAGGAGGGGGGAGAGGCTGGGGAGGAATGTTTAATGGGCTCCACCTCTGGCCTTCAGGTACCTCATTAGTATGTAAATCTCTCTAGGGCCTGTTCATGCCCTCCACCTGTATACTGACTGAAGGGTGAAGGTGGAATGGAGATTAGACCTTGTGTTAGGCCCTACATCTGGGTTCTTAAGTAACATTGTGTGAGATGAACTATTACTTTCTGGATTTTCCTAGATCCACTTGACTCCCCAGTACTCCAAAGGGTCCTGGGCTTCTGTAGGGTTGAATAACCAACTCAGGAGTAGAACTGGTTGATTTGGCTCATAGGTTTACAGGATTTTATCTGTGGCTGGTTGACCCTGTGGTTTTGACCCTATGAAGAGGCAGTATGTTCTGTCGGGGGACATGTGATAGACAAAAATCATTTACCTAATTGCTGGGACAGAGAGAGAGAGAGAGAGAGAGAGAGAGAGAGAGAGAGAGAGAGAGAGAGAGAGAGAGGACATGCACACATGCAAGTACTCACATACACACATGCACACACATGTACACCACAGAAGAGGAAGGACATGTTTAGTCCCACAACCCTCCTCTGTGACATACCTTCGGAGACCTAGCAACCTTACATTAAGCCACGCCTATTCATGGGCTCCCCTCCCAATATTGCCAGGGGCAACAAGTCTTTAATATCCATGGGCTTTTAGAAGGCACATCAGGTCCAACCTGCAGCACTGTGTGTGTCAAAGGTGTCTGTACTGGCTGGCTTTGTGACAACTTGACACAAGCTGGAGTTATCACAAAGAAAGGAGCCTCCCTTGAGGAAATGCTTCCATGAGATCCAGCTACAAGGCATTTTCTTAAGTAGTGATCAAGGAGGAGAAGGCCCATTGTGGGTGGTGCCTTCCCTGGGTTAGTGGTCCTGGGTTCTATAAGAAAGCAATCTGAGCAAGTCAGGGGAAGCAAGCCAGTAAGTAACATCCCTCCATGGCCTTTGCATCAGCTCCTGCTTCCTGACCTGCTTGAGTTCCAGTCCTGACCTCCTTTGGTGATGAACAGCAATGTGGAAGTGTAAGCTGCATAAACCCTTCCTCCCCAACTTGCTTCTTGGTCATGATGTTTGTGCAGGAAAGGAAACCCTGACTAAGACAGTGTCGTTACTGCCAACCACATCCTTACCAGGTCCAACTTGTTCCCTGGTCTAGTCTCACACTTAAGAGGAAATTTTCTCTTTTGTTGCTGTTGTGGCTTGCTTTTTGATTTTTTGAGCTTCACTGTGTAGCCCAGGCTGGCCTCCAATGCACTATCCCCCTGCCTTAGTCTCCCATATGCTAAAAACCAGAAAATGTCTGATCTCAAATATTGAGTTCTTGTTTCTGATTCACTTGTCTGTGCGTGGCTCATTCCAGTTTCTATTCCAAAGGGCCTGGGCACTTAGGGGCTATACAAACTCTCCGCCTCTCTGGACCAATAAAGAAAGCCAGGGCAGATCTGTTCTCACTCAGATGCTCTGGTAATTAATTTACATGCCCTGGGGTCTGTTCCAGCCCCTATTTAACTGGGTGGAGATGAGGAGGCAGGTGCAGGTATATCTAAAAGATCACTGGTATCTTTGTCTCTGCCCATCTTTCATCTGTATTATTCCCTACTCACATTTCAGACAGACAGCGAGAGAGTGCCAAGACGGACACATGGTCTTGCTGATGCTTTTCATCTATCACGAGGAGCCTGGGGCTTTTGTTTCATTTTTTCATTAAGTCTTCTTTTGAGACACTTGTGGCCAGCTTCCTGAATGGATAAAGCACTTCGAGGGGGGAAAAACATCTGTGAATGTATCAAACTCTTTTCAGCTATGGTTTTCTGTGAGGGGCAGTGACTGGACCGTGGCAGGTGACATTCCATATTGTCTTGCCTCACGTTCCCAGGTTCCTAAGCAGCAGCGCCACCTGCAGGCGAAGCAACGTTTGCCAGGGGGCTGCGCACAGTTCAAACCTGGCACCGGAGAGCAGGAGCTGAAAGCGCGAGGAGGAGGGAGAGAGTGAGTTTTGTGTCTTTGCCCGAGGCTGTGTTGCCACACCATCTGGAACCAGGAGGAGAAGATGGAATAACTATAAGGTGTCGATGTACAGAGCGGAAATGCATGAAATTGGCAGGGGCTCATTCATCATCCCGCAAATCTGTCTTTACAAAGTGAAATAAAAATCAAGCCAGTTTGAACAATATGGAGGCTGAGCAGCAATTCTAAGAATAGCTAATGAAAGGGCGGGGGGAGGGAAGACATAACCCTACAGAAAATATGCAAATGTATGAAATTGGCAGGTTCCGTTGGCACTTTAGGGTGATTAGTATTCTGATTGGTGTGCTTTGGAAAGCACTAAAGAAGGATCATATTGTTTTATGGAGAAAAAAATTAATGAAAGCGAATAAAGAGCCCAGCACCTCCTAACGGGAGGCTCCCGTGTGTAGTCAGCTGGGCCCCAGTGAATGAAGAAAAGAGTCCTGAGCGGATGCAGTCTACACCACCGAGCCTCCCTAGAAGCAAGCTGGCTCACAGTATCCATCTACTCATTCATTCATGCACTCACCAAGGCTGGTGGCTCTACCTCTACATCTACTCATTTATTCATGCACTCAACAAGGCTGGTGGCTCTACCTCTACATCTACTCATTCATTCATGCACTCAACAAGGGCTGGTGGCTCTACCTCTACATCTACTCATTCATTCATGCACTCAACAAGGGCTGGTGGCTCTACCTCTACATCTACTCATTCATTCATGCACTCAACAAGGGCTGGTGGCTCTACCTCTACATCTACTCATTCATTCATGCACTCAACAAGGGCTGGTGGCTCTACCTCTTTGCCTAGCACTGTGAAAGATGGGGACACAAAATGACTCAGGAGCCTTCTCTGACTTTGGTGAGCTCAGGGCATACTTTCATAGAGGATGTCTGTTGCATCCCACAAAATAACCACTTCTGTGTGAGTGTCTCAGCCAAGTGATGTAGACGCCCAGCAAAAGGGAGAGTTCACATTGAGACAGTGGAAGGTATTAGGGGTTATAGGTGGGGGCCTTAGAGAAGATTCACAGAGGATGGCATTCAAAAGAGCAGACTTTGACAGATAGGATGTTTGCTTGTGGAGACACGGGCTAAGGGCATTTGAGGCATAAGCAATAGAATATCAAAAGGTACAAACTCAGAAAAGTAACACTTCCTGGGCTTGGCAAGGTGCCACCTTAAGACTCTGAGGAACCTTAGCTGACCAGGGACCCCTGAGTGAACAACACGGAACTGGGGATTGACGCAAAAGCAAGAGAAGTTTATTGTTCCAGCATGCTGGGGTCATTCCACATCCAAAAAAAGAGGTGACCCCTGGCAGCTCACTCAGTGGACCTTATACAGTTTCCAGGGGGCAGAATAGAGAAGCAGCAACTAGGCACAATATGATTGGCAGAACAGTGCGACTTTTAAACTGATTGGTCTTTAGGGAATGAGGTGGCAAGGACTTCCCTTGTCTGTGGGTGGCCAACAGTCCATCCTGTGGAATGTGTCCCCACTGGAAGGTTGGTTCCCCCCCACACCGTGGTCTAAGAATGTTAATCAGCCTCTCCCTTCCTCCCTTCCAGAGGGGCAAGTGTCCCATGACCTTTCCAAAGCTCCTGAGCTGACCTCGTCACCATTTGAGTAGCTTCTCTGAGAATACCTGAGAGCAGCTGAGTTTGGGACCCTTTGGTAAGTTGGAAAAAATTTTCAGCCTGCTGGAAATCTGGGATCCTTTGAAGATAACGGTGACTACTCTATCATCACATATTTCCCAGAATTCTGGAGGCCAACTAAAAGAGTGAGCCGTTGGCAACTGTCCCATGGCTGCATACACAGCGCCTCTGGACAACACATCTGAACCATCAAACGACTGAGCATTGGCACTGAAGCAAAGCCACAGCAGGAGGAGTGTCCTGTAGTTTCTCTCTTTTGGGTGAAGCATCAGGTGCCTCTGGGACAGTAGGACTAAAGCTATTGAAATTCATGGGAAGGTCCCAAGCCCACAACCCCTGGGAACTGCCATTTTCCATGTTGTCACCCCAGAGGGTGTCTGGGGGGCCACAGTGTCCCATCATCTTAGTCTCTGGCGATCTTGCTGGCACCTCCAGTATGTTACATGGTAAGTCCACGCACAGACACTCTTAAGGCCAAAACCAAAGGCTATTGCTGGTCAGCAGCTACATGAGGAACTTGCCCAAATCACGAAACTCTGAGCCTTATGGCCCTTGGTCTTTTGTGCACAAAACCCACATTTTGGTGGTCACACTTCAGTTAGCAAGAATGAGAATTACCAAGAGGCAAGGCTAGTACACTCAGGAACGTTCCTGGGACTGTGAACCAGGTCTTTGTTCCCATTTTGGCAGGTGTTGGGTCCTAGGTGTTAAATGCCATCCCAAGGTTTCTACCCTGACGCTATCCTTTAGGTTCCCAGATGAAAGACACACTCATAGCCTTTATATTTACACTAAGCCTTAAACAGCACAAGAGCTGGGAAGATGCTACCCTCTATGGCATTAGAATCTACTTTCCCATCAATAACCCCGAGTTCTTACTCACTATGTTTCATCTGGGCTGCTCTTAACTCCAATTGGCCAGCCTTCAGGGCAAATTGCACCCCTCCATGGCTCCTGCCTTCAGGTTCCTTGTCCTGTTTGAGTTCCTGTCCTGGCTTCTTTTAGTGATGAATTACAATGTAGAAGTGTAACCCAACTTGATTTTGGTCATGGTGTTTTGTCCCTGCAATAGAAACTGTGACTAAAACACTCTCCATTTAGCAAAACAACAGTAAGTAGGTTCTCCTTGGGGTCTATGCCCTCCACAGCCATGGGCTTTGACCAAGTTTATAGTGACAAGTCTGAGTCCCTCCTGTGAGGTGGCAAAAGCAGTTAGTTATCCCTGCAAAGGGTCAGGCCACTATTGCCCCAGTGGGTAATCTTGCCTGATAAGCCATGCAGGCTTAGATCGATACTGTAGTCTACATGCTTCTCCCATGACTGCTGTGTTTTCTCCCCCAGCCAGCTATGAAGCTCCCCGTTGCTCAGAATCCTAGCCAGAGAGGAAGAGGCTGCCTGCCCAGTTTCTGTTTAATTTCTCTATATCTTGAAACCAAAGCAGGTGATATCTCCAGCACTAGGGCTTTATCTGGTGAGAACCAAAAAGAATGGCAAGTGCCTGCACTGCTTCAAAGGGCCTCTCTGGCCATCAGCTGTAAGGAGGTGACCCACCCCTGGCTCTGAAACTTTTGTTTAACAATTAAGTATTCCAGAAACAGCATTCCCCAGTGATGTGGCCACTCCCTTCAAACTTTTAAAAAATCCTTTAACTGGCTTATAGACGACAGGTTTCTGTATGGCTGAGATCTCTAAAATCAAGACAAATTTTTCTACCTATAAGTTGCTTTCCCATGGTATGTCACGACCACTCAAAAGTCTCATTACTATACATGAGAACGTAGATCAGCCATTCTGGGAAGTCCAAGAGTTCTGCCTACACTTTGCTATCGAAATTCTTTGGTGGTCACATTCACTGAATAAAATGACAGAGTGTTCGAACATAACCCAAATACATCTTCTTGCGCATCGTTAATCACCTCTAGGTGACCTGATACGCCTAATAAAATGTAAATAGCTTTTATACTGCATTGTTGGTGGGGTGGTGATGAGGGAAAGCTGGGCATGTTCAAAAGAGGTGTGCTTCTTTTCTCCCCCCCCCCAAACATTTCTCATCGTTGTGGGTTGGATCTGTGGCTGTATCTAGTGGGCTGACTGAAATTGTATCAGCTGGGTGAACAACATTGGTGGGGAGCTGCACCGTCCAGTCATAGAAGAAGAGAAGACAAAAGGACAGGTTGCAGGATGAAGGCAGGATCCTGGAAAACCTCCCGAAGAGAAGCATGAAAGGCTCCTCCTTCCAGGGGCCTCGTCTTCCATATAAAAACGACATGACAACATTTCTCCTTTGCGGGGATGTATGAAGTGACATGAGGGAACACACACAGCAGTGCTTTCCAGGAAGGAGAAAAGCTCCATGCGGAGCTGAATCCAGGGTGAGGTGTGGAGCAGGCCAGGCCACTGGAGGGAGCTCACCTATGCTGAAATCCTCAGCTGCCTTGTCACCTGAGCACCTAGCTCAGGTACCTATGTGAAGAACTCACTGCGGGGAGGGGGTGCGGGGGGGGGTTGTGGGAGGAGGCTTTCCAAGGCCAGGAGAAAGGAGAAACGTCAGTACTAGAAAACAGGCAGGAGAGAGCCTCTAAGGCTCTGGGATCCTGTATAGGCTTAGCCAACAGGGAGCAATCTGGAAACAGAGAAGTGGTGCAGAGGTGATGTCCTTCTGGTCATGGGGCAAGAGGTGAAGATGGAGGACTGAGGGTGGGGTCCATAATCAGATCTTCCCATTCCCCTCTGGTTAGCCATGGGCCGGGACCGGTTTCCAAGTGTTGGAAGTCCAGGTGCCCCCGAGATTCTCTAAGTTTCCTCTAATAAGGACTTACTCAAGTCTGCATTTGCCTGTTACACAGCTATTCTGTGTAAGGATCGCGGAGCGGGAGGCCCAGATTGGGGAGGGCTGTGCAAAGGTACCCACCCAGTGATGCCTGGTTCTGTGTATAGAAGGAAAAGGTAGGAGTGAGCAGAAAGAACCATGAGCTAACCCTGCCTGAAAAACGAAAAGCTATTTCTTCGCTTTGTGAGAGGAGGAAGGAAGCCTAGGGAGAAGAACACTAAGACACTAGCGACCAACGGGTGCTGACACCTGCCTACCGCGCCCAAGGCGACCGTGCGCGCGCACGCTCATCCCCCTGGTGGCGAGTCCGCTCTGTGCACACAGCCCGCAGCTCCTTTGTTCTGAGGCTGCTGCTGTGCTTGTCACAACCTATTCTGCAGGATCTGGGCAGGCAGGACTGTGTAGACTCCTGAGAGTGTGCTAGCTAGAGCCCGTGAACCCGAGTGTCAATCCCCTACCGTCATTCGTTGGCTCCAAGACCTTCAAGTCTTCTCAGAGCCTCGGTTTCAGCAAGACTAAAAAATGGGCTGAAGAGCACTGGCTTGTGGAGTAGGCAGGGAAATTGTGTTACGAGAGGCTGGCAAGAACCATCATACTCCACCCAACCGCTGGGCCATTTGGGAGTGTAGCACTTTAGAGGGTAACCGGGGATGAGAAGCACAGGATTCCACCCACCAGCCACTGCCAGTTCGTTCTCATGCCTCTGGCTCCTCTGCCTCCTTCCTTCTTGTCTTGGAAGTCAACTTAGTGAACAAAGAACATATTTTGTCAATTGAGGACTCTCCTGGGACCTTACTGAACTTCAAAACACTGTTTCTAAGCAATGACATACTCTTGAGCGGACACTGAAAGAGTGACATGTCTCTTACCTTTGGCCTGCATTGCCCGAAGTATGTGGAGGTGGGCTTACCTTCATCTCTGTCTAGAGACAGGTCCGTCACTAATCTTCTCTGAAATCATCATTTCCTTCTCTAATTCATCATGTCAGGTTCTATTCTGACATGGGAAGGTGGGAAGGTGAAAGAGAAAAATAGAAAAGAAGAGACGATAAAAGAGAAGGGAAGAAAAAAGGTACTGGCTCCCTCCTAGGGCTGACGGAGCTGGGGGAACCGCATGTTCTGACCACTGAGGCTGGAAGTTTGGCATCAGTGTAGGCAGGCTGGATCCTTCTGAAACCCCTTTCCTCAGTTCACTGATGGCACCATCTCCCTGCCTCCTCACATCTGCCCTGTCTCCTAACACTGTGTGCTAATCTCCTGTCCTCACAAGGACATCAATCACCTTAGAGACTCATTCAACTCTTTTTAATTTAGCTGACTGCCTGAAGGACTTGTCTCTAAATGCAACCCCATTCTGAGATGCCGGGATAAGAACTTCTACAGAGTGCATTTTGTTGGAGCATGACTTAGCCCATACAGGAAGGGGGAAGAGGAAGAGAAGGAAGTGGGGGTGGGGGGGGGAGAAGAGCCAGAATCCATATTATCTAGGATTGTCTCTTGCCAGCATTTGTATGATGTGGCTCAGGAACCAAAATCTTTCCCCGTAAACATAATTGAGAGCTTAAATGTCAGGGAATTCCTAAGGAATATTTGGATTTTATCCCACCTTGAAAACGATGCCCTGGATCCATTCACCCAATGGAGCTCACTTTCTACCCCGTATTAGCTCTGCTGTTCCCACACTGTCCACTCTCCTTCCTTACTGATGTTGGTGTCTTGCCCTGACTGAGCTGGAAACCTTTGAAGTGGCCCTTCTGCGGGAGGCCTGTCTGCAGTGCAGTGGAGAGAGCTGAGATTTAAGTAGCCCTGGGTGTGAATCCAAGGTCTGCCATCTTTTAACTGCATGTGATTCTGGACTGGGGTTTTATCTTCTGTGAGCCACGATGTCTCTCTTTGTGAAATTGCCATTGCAATGCCTGTGCTTTAAAACTCAGTTAAGAATGCTGGCGGTGGTGGCACACGCCTTTAATCCCAGCACTGAGAGACTGGTGGATCTCCATGAGTTTAAGGCCTGCCTGGTCTACAGAGCAAGTTCCAGGAAAGCCAGAACTATACAGAGAAACAATGTCTTGAAAAACCAAACAGGGCTGTGGTCCTTCCTTTTCCCAGGAGCTGCTGGCCACTGGCCCATGAGGACAAAGGGAACAGGGTTTCAGATGGCCCGTGAGTGTGACAATGACAATCTTATATTGGGATCAGCTTCAGAGAGGGAGCTCAATTCTATTCAAGATGAATAATGCTTTATATAAAACTTTGGGAAGAAGGTAGGAACATCCAGAATGGGAAAAGATCATAGGCTGAAGGTTAAGGAACTGAGGTGCTTCATTCCAGGGATCTCAGATGCTTGCTGAATGATTTTCTTATTAGGAGTGGGCCTGTAATTTCCCTAAGGGCTGTGTGACATTCCTCAGGTAGGAGGTGTGAGGTCTGGGATCCCCAGAGAGAGAAGAGGGAACCTCACTGACAAAGGGAGTCTGACATTTTGCACTAAGTTCAGGGCTTTCTGACAAAGAGTAGGCTAAGATTAAATTAATGAAGTCGTACTAAAGAAATAGCTCAGTGATTAAGAGAACATACTGCTCTCTCTCTCAAAGACCAGGTTCAATTTCCAGCATCCAACTGCCTGGAACGTCAGCTCTTGGGAGTCTGACGCCCTCTTCTGGCCTCTTCAGGCAACAACACGTACCCACACAGACACACACAAATGCTCATCATTAAAAATAAAATAAATCTTTTTATATTAAAAAAAATTCTAAATCAAATGACCCAAGAGCCTGACTCAGAAAGGCCTAAATACGTGTCAGTCTGTGTGGTGACATGGGCCTCTGCAGATTGCATAGAGTCTGGAATTTATTTACGTTTTGGCCATAGTCCTCTTTTCCAGCCTGGTGCTCACAAACAGAACCAGACTGCAGGTGGGCCTCCCATTTAGAATCACACTGGCCGTGAGCAGCAGTGGGAGGCAGTGGATGGGTTTGAGGCTTAGTGTTAAGATGGACGCTGAGAGTCACTAGTTTCCATGTTGCAGTTAACCGCATACTTGTGGACAAGAGGATTCACTCTCCTGCCTCTATTTCCCACAAAAAGCAGCGGCCTGTCGGGGAGAGGAAACTGGTGTTTCTCAAATGTCCCTCGGGGCTGAGTGCTCTGAGGTCACACCAGAGGATCCTGTTTGTACATCACCACATCACTGGTAAGATTGCGTCAGCTATGAACCTGGGGGCGGGGGGTGTAACTGAGGCTGACACGGGCAAAAACTCACACAGATCTGAGACTGAGATCTGTAATTGGAACCCAGGAATGACCCTGATGAGATTTTCACTTCTCACCAACAACCCTGCTTCTGAAGGGAGAACAGAGCCTCCCTGACAGCCCTTTACAGGGAACCACTTGGGCTTTGCCATATCAATGTTCTCTGACCCAGTTCCAACCAGCAGGGATTTAGGAATGAGTGGGAGAGCAAGAAGTCTATGGGTCTCTCTCTCTCTCTCTCTCTCTCTCTCTCTCTCTCTCTCTCTCTCTCTCTCACACACACACACACACACACACACATGGCAAGACAAGGTGACTTTTGAAGGAAATGGTTCTAGAGAAAAAACTTTGACCCAAATCCCTTGACCCTGAGCCAGGCCTTTCTAGAGAAATGACTGTTAATTCATTCATTCCTTTCTTCATTAATTCATTTATATGACCCTCTGTTGACTCCCTTGCTTAAGTTATATTAACTAAATTTACTAGTAGTGCCATGCAGGAGACTAATGATGGGGCCTGGAGGAAGACAAAAGCCAGTTTCTGCTTTCAAGGGAGGAGAAGACACAGCAAATACAGAGTCTGATCTATACCATAGCAGTGAATGCTGGGAACAGTGTAGCAGAAAAGCAAAGGCACAGAGATCCTCCAGGGACTGCGGGAGTAGTGTGAGGGTGTGTATGTGTGTGTGTGTGTGCGTGTGTGTGTGTGTGTGCGTGTGTGTGTGTGTATATGTGCGTGTGTGTGTGTGTGAAGGGCAAAATGTCAGCTCTGTCACCTTAGCCTCAGAAGATGCTGCAGAGAGTTCCTGAGCCTGTCTCTGCTGACTCGGTAGGCACCATGGCAGCGGTGGGAATAAATGTGAATGAATAGCCATGGGGCAGATGGTGGGCCTTTGCAGAGCTGAGCAAGGATGCAGATTTTATTCCTACAAAGCAGAAGGCCCTGGAGAGGGCCAAGAGCAAAGGAATCCAAGTGTGGCCTTTAAAGGATAAAATCATCAGCTCCATTTCTGTTGCAGCCAGGAGGCCCCAAGATGGTGGTCTGCACACATATGTGATATGGCTTGCTAGGTTAGTTGCTGTGTGTGCTGTTTATGCTTTAGCCAGAGAAGCCACTGTCTCTAATGCTGACTAGTTGACACCCGTCGGGGAGGGACTCGAGGATGGGCATCAGCTCTCTGACAGTGCCTCTGGTCTGGCTTTTGTGCTGTCAACCCCGTGTCTGGAATGTGTCTGGTTCAACCATGAGGAGGCACTGCACACGCTGAGCACAGTACTTGGAGAAATTAAGTCAGTACTGGATTCTATTTTGACCTGATGGCCAGCTTGTGCACCTCCAGCAGACTACCAGGAGGGAAAAGACATTGATTCTTACTCAGCTCTGAGCGCCATGTACTACAATAATGACCTGCTGGGCGAAAGACTTCCATTGGTACAATCGTGGTATGGGTGTCATAAAGTAACCAACAGTTATCTTATTGGGTTTAAAGTCCACTCCACAGTAAAGAACTGATCCCTGGTACTGTAAACCTGGCCAAGAACCCTAGTGGGAACTTGCAATGGTCAGTTTTGCTGATTGATATAGTATCTAACTTTCTTCTAAAGATTTACTTGTTTGTCTGTCTGTTTGTTTGTTTTATGTGAGTACACTGCAGCTGTCTTCAGACACACCAGAAGAGGGCATCAGATCCCATGACGGATGGTTGTGAGCTACCATGTAGTTGCTGAGAATTGAACTCAGGACCTCTGGAAAAGCAGTCCGTGCTCTTAACCACTTGAGCCATCTCTGCAGCCTTCTAACTGTCTTCTAAATACTAACCCTTTCATCCATAGATTAGTCCATCTCACATGCCCTATGCAAAAAAGAAGCTTCTTTTTACAGTGGTTGGAGGTTGACCCAGAGAACCACAAATGATCAAAGTGTAGAGAATAAATGGATGTAGAGTGCTTGTCCCCAAATGGGACATATATGTCACACTCTTTGTCCCTAAGGTTCAGGAAACATCGTGGAAGAGGGCACGGAAAGACTGTAAGGGCCAGAGGTTGGGAGGATAGTTGTAAAACAGTTTCTTTCTGTACTCGACAGGCAATTGCACTCATGAACTCCTGACAGTTTGATTCCCTACACAAGACCTGCAGAGCATCAGCCTGGTAGAAGCTCAAGCATGGATGAAGGTCTCACAAGCTCCTACTCCCAGGTGAGAAGCCACAGAGAGTTGACAGCTGCCAGGGGAGAAAGTCAGCTTTGATCAAGGATCTGGCATGTTGCCCACACTATATGGGCAGTCAGTCATGCATCTACATGCATCCACATGTGTTCAGGTGACCTAACTGGGCCCAAGAAGGGGTGTGCAGTTACAGAGGAATGAAGAATCTATTTGAGTAAAGTAAAATATATTCTGTAGGAAGAAAAAAAATTAACAGTGGGGGCTGGAAAGATGGCTTAGGAGGTAAGAGCACTTGCTGCTCTTCCACAGAACCTGAGTTCAAATCCCAGCAAGTGCATTAAGTGACTGACAACTCCCTGTAACTTCAGCTCCTAAAGATCTACTCTGTGTGTGTGTGTGTGTATGTGTGTGTGTGTGCTGTTCATGCATGCACACACACACACATAAACAAAAGCGGTAAATCTCTGAGAAAACCTTGTATAATAATCAAATTAAAAACAGGAAGTTACATGTACTTCTGAGAAGAATGTGTATTCTGCAATGTATGTTTCTGTAAAATCCACCTAATCTATTATCCCATTCAGCTCAGATCCTTATCTGTTTGATTTTTATCATGATTATCAATTGTTGAAAAATGGGATGTTGAAGAAAACCATCTTTGTTGCTTTGGGCACTATACATTTAGTGTGTTAGTTTTATTAACACCTGTTATCAGTGTGCCTGTGTTTAGAATTGTAATCTTCATGCTGGATTGCTTCCTGTTAGTATGAAGTGACCCCTTTTATACTAAACTTCTGAAAAGCATCACCTTACAGTAAATTTTGTTAGACATTAGAACTGCTCATTTCTTGTTTCTGTTTACCCCAGATACCTTTCCCATTCTTTCACTGTGAGGTAATGTCCGTCTTTTATGATAAGGTGCCATCCCTGAAGACAAGCACATGGATCTTACATTTTACTCTAAACTATTAGTCTGTTTCTTTTGATAGAGAATTGAGGCCATTGGCATTCAGAGTAACTGTGGAAAGGTGTGCATTGTTTAAATGTATTTATTCCTTCACAATTTCACACACACATGCACAAATATACATACACATATAGGTCATATACATGCACATATGTATATAAATTTTTTGATCATAGCTCCATTCTTTTCCTTTCTGGGTTCCTTCCCTCTCCCACTAAATCCCTCTTCCCAATACCCCATCATGTTTTCATGTCTTCTTCTGCATGTGGTGTTTAATCATGGTCGCACGAGCATAGGAAGGGGTCATTTACTTGAGTGGGGGCAACATGGGTCAGCCTGGCCAGCATATCGAAACCCTGTCTCAAACAAAAACAGGAGCATGTGGTGACACAGGCCTGTGATTCACTCACAGTCTGAGTGTCTCCCAGCACTCAGGAGACAGACAAGTTATAGGCCAACCTAAGTGTCACAGGGAATTTCCAGATAGTGAGCCCCTACCTCAAAAAAATAGGTTTTTTTTTTTCTGTTACATTGGATTGTTTTGCCACAATTACCCACCTCATTGCTTGATTTCAAGCCTGGGTACCCATAGGTTCTGTCATTTTGTGACTTTGTCTTGGGCTCATCTCTGAACAGTCTATGTCTTGGTACCGTGGGATGAACTCCATGACCTGATGAGGCAGTTTTGGAGTCAATGACACATACTCTGTGCCTTGACATGGTGTCATCCCTATGGAGTCTCTGACTTGAACCTTGGGCACAGAAGGCAACTCTAGAGATTCTTTGGTTTGAACCACTGACTGCAGTCAAACCAGCTAGTAGTGGTGTGATCACTCCCATGGGTGACTCCTGGATCACTGAGTTTATCTTTAGAGCACTCATGGATTTCTTCAAATATTCTGGAATCATCCTTGATGAATCCAAGACTTTAGGTGGTGGCCATAGGTCCATGTTTAATGTTTCCATGACTTTATGCTGAGGCCTTGGAATCCTTTCCCTAGCTTTGAAGACTGTATGATGTGGCTCTGGACTCATCTTTGCTGGTTCTACAGCTTGATCCTTATGCAATGTATCTACCCGCTCTGATTCCATGACTTGGTATTGTAGCCTTGGGGCTAGTCCTGCTAATTCTATGACATGTTCATTTATCATGAATCCGTGATGTGAAACAATGCTACAGGACTTACTATTGAGATATCTGTGACTTGACTTAGTCCTCATTTGACGCTCAGGACTTGCTGCTTTTAGTGATGCAATTACTGGATTTGAGGACTTGGGAGGTATACTCACTGTTTCAGCTTGGTAGGGTGGCTGTGATAAGTTAGTCTTATCTTTTATTTTCCATACAGAGTCTGCTACCTCTGACTGTGAATCTGGGATCATGCCCATTGCATCCATAACCTGATGCAATGCCATCGGAGTGACCTTTATGCTGTCTGTGGCTGAACATGGTACCTTGGGTGTCAGCTCAGAAAAGATTGAAATATAAGACAGGATTGAGCTGTTGTTGGAGGACTCAGAGCATATACTGTAGTCAGTAGAAGGTTTCCCATTTTCACAGTAAATGGGACAATCTCCTCAGCCACAGTGTCAGAGATGGAGGAAGAAGACATATCATGGGATTCTGATAAATTCAATTCCATAAGTGTTGAGCTGAAAAACAAAGAGAATTTTTTTGTTTGTTCATTTTCTTTGGAATCAGTAGTGGGAAAATTAGGACAGAAAAAAAAGAAGTGGTCATTTCAAGTCCCAAACATTTTTGGTCTGAGGGAGGTGAGGGTAGAAAAGGGGTTGCGTTCACAAGCATCAGTTATTTCTGTAAAGAATCCCTCTACCAGAAGTGAGGGAGATGAATCAGTGAAGTGCATGCCATACAAATAAAGAAGCTGCAACCTATCCCCAGAGCACACACAATAATAAAAGCACATGGTGCCCAGTGTCTGAGAAGCAGAGACAAGCACATCCTTGGGGCTCACTGGCCAAGCAAGGCTAATGTGAATCTGACTGAGAGACTTTATTTCACAAAGAAGGTGAGCAGATCCAAGGAATGACACCTAAGTTTTACACACACACACACACACACACACACACACACACACACACACACACACACATTAAACTTGCCATTAAGCTGGATGACTTGAGTTCAGTTCAGTCCCTAAGATCTGCATGTTAGAAAAGAACTAGTAACACTGACTTGCTCTCTGACCTCCACATACATATGGCACACAATTGCACACATGTACAAAAAAAAAAAAGAAAGAAAACAAAAATTTAAAAACAAATAAGTGAGGGTTCCCAATGGAGAAGTTAGAGGACTGAAGGAGCTGAAAGAGTTGGAGGCCCCAAGAGAAGAGCAATAGTGCCAACCAACCAGAGCTCCCCAGGGTCAAAACCACCAGCCTGGGAACACATAGGGAACACATAGGGAGGAACCCATGACTCCAGCTGTATACCTAGGGGAGGATGGCCTTGATTGGCATGGGTGGGAGAGGAGATTTTTGGTCTCAGGAAGGCTGAACACCTAGTGGGGAGGAATTTGAGGGTGGGGAGGTGGGAGTGGGGGGTAGGTGGGGGCACACACTCTTGTGGAGGCAGGAGGAGGGGGAATGGGATAGGGTGTTCCTTGGTGGTGGGAGGAATGGGGTAAGGGGATAAAATCTGAAATGTAAATATAATAGCCAATAAAAAAGAAAAAGATTTTTACAGAATAAAAAAGGAAAAAATAAGTTTATTTTTAATTTAAAAGAAAAAAACCCAACCTCACTGCTTTGGGGTTTACAGAGATGGGTCAGTAGTTAAAAGCAGTGATTGCTCTTCCAGAAGATACAGGTTTGATTCTCAGCACCCACATGGTGGTTCACAAACATTAAGAACTCCAGTACAAGAGGATTACATACCCTATTCTGGCCTCTGTGGGCACCAGGCATGCATGTGGTGCAGAGACATACATGCATGCAAAATACTCATACACATAAAATACAAATAAGTCTCAAAAAATAGTTCTTTACGACTCAAATTTTTTCCTTTCCCTCTGATCTTTACTCTTCTTCCTTCCTTCCTTTCATTTATTTTAAATATTTTATTATTTTAAATATTTCTCTACATCCTATCCAGAAACTCTTTTTCCTGACCATGCATTTTCCAGTTGTTGGAAGATCTGTTGAAGGCTCTTGTCTACTGACCATAATATATAGCCCTGGTTCCAGCCCATAGAAAGTCCTGAAATACTGGACACAGCAGGGTAGGTCAGTGGAACTGAAGTGATAGCAAAGTATCAGAAAGCTAACCAGTAAGAATAGAAAGTTAATTTAGGAACAAGACAATTGCTACCATAGTAAAGGAAGTAAAAGTACCAGGTATTTTACACTTTGGGCACTTCCAATGAAGGTGATGTCTTAGTTAGGGTTTTTATTGTTTTTATTGCTGTGATGAAACACCATGACCATAAA
Source organism: Arvicanthis niloticus (assembly GCF_011762505.2). Classification (NCBI taxonomy): domain Eukaryota; kingdom Metazoa; phylum Chordata; class Mammalia; order Rodentia; family Muridae; genus Arvicanthis; species Arvicanthis niloticus. Next base: position 643,921 of record NC_047658.1, read on the forward strand.
ATGCTTGGGGTTAAAGAGTTTGTTTCATTTTTCAATTTTCAATTCCATACTCCGTTGAGGAGGGAAGTCAGGGTAGGAACTCAGGACAGGCATCATGAGGCTGGAGCTGATGTAGAGGCTCTGCTTACTGGCTTGCTTTCATGTCTTTCTCACCCTGCCTTCTTATATCACCTGTGACCACCATCCTGAGGTAGCACCATCCACAGTGAGCTGGGCATTGCCACATCAATCATCAGTTAAGGCAATGCACCACAGGCTTGCCCCCAGGGCAATCTGGCATGAGTAATCTTCCAAAATGATGGTAGCTTGTATCAAGTTGACATGAAACATGCAGTAGGACAGTCGGAAGACAGACTCTTACCTTGTCAGATCACTTTCTATAAAATTCTTTCTGGAGTCTTCCAATTGTGAAACTGGTAACAGGAGTAAAGAAACTATTTAGCATAGTAACTACTGATATCATCTATCAGAACCCTCTTCATTTAACAGTCATGCCTGTCATGAAGCTAATTAATGGCATGGCACAGCTCTCAACGTTTTAAAAGTCCATAAGCTCTGCTGTCTTCATCATGGACCAGAAGTGCCCCCATTAGAAGCATGGGGATGGGAACGTAGCAGTGGGAGACACAGAGATTTGATACATCTTTTTCTGAATCCATAGTATAAGAATAAAGGTAACCAACCTCCCTTGTCAAACTCCTGGTAGTTATTGTTTGTTCATTCTCCTGATCCACCGAGTTTCTTTCCCATACTTTGGGCTTTCCATGAAAACATACAGGACACAGAAGCATGGGGAAAGGGACCGTGGAGGAGTTATGGGGCTGTTTGCATGACTTTGGAAGTGAAGATTTTAGAAAGATGTCTCTACTCTAGTCACACCCTCGTTTTCAACTTTCTTCCACATGCTGTGTCTTAAAGCAGAAACACTGGTGATCTGACATCAGCCTTGAGCTAACAATAAGGGATAGTCATTCTGTCCTGTGAGTTTCTTGATCTGTTGACAAATATGTTGTGATGAAGCCTAGAGAAAAACACACAAAAAAAGAAACAAGAAAATTAGATTTATGTTATAGATTGGAGATTTTATTGACAATACATCTCATCTTACCCATGGGATATTGATATGTTTTATATCAGGTATTAACTCAGCTGTCTTCTACAATCATATCATTAGTTACTAATTTATTTGTGAATAATTTATTAAATATAATACAGAAGCAGTGAGATGTAGGCAAAGGTGGTTGACACCAAGCCTGAGGACCTGGGTTCCATCTCTGGAGCTCACTTAGTAAAAGAAGTGAAAGGGTTTCCACAAGTTCTCCCATTTACCTCCACATGCACACTATGGCATTTGTGCATGCATGTACACACTCATACATGTTATTAAAGTGTTTTTTTTTAAATCTGAGTTCTAGATTATTATATGGCATACTGAGACTAAAGATAAATATGAATCCTGTACTCTAGAGACATGCATTAGTAAGGAAAGCAGCCACTTAAACAACTAAGGTACCATGTGGGAACCAGCAAAACTGCTCAGTGGGTAAAGGTGACTGTTACCAAGCCTTGGCAACCTACATTCAACTCCTATGACCTTCAAGGGTAAATGACTCTTGCAGGTTGTTTTCTACTTCTCTATGTCCCATGACATGTGCACATCTGCACACACACACACACACACACACACACAATTTTTTAAATGTGGTAAATGTAATAGAAATGCATCAGAAAATGCAGAAGACCTTGATTGATTTCCTTAAACAGAATGGAAGAATTACTCCATAAATTTCCATTTGTGCTAGAGCTCAGACAATCAGCTGATTTCTGGACAAAAAAAAAAAACATTATAAGCAAGGAAGTCATCACTGAAAATGGCATATTGTAATTTTGTGGTGGGACATTCACCATAGAAGACTGGATAGACACGGCTTTAAGCCAACAGAAAGTCTTTATTAGCCACTTGGCAACTACAATGAATGTTCGGGATCCCAGTGTAACCCCAAGCCTTTTTCAGCGTGACCTTTTAAGCACAAAACCCATGCTCTGAGTTGACATACTTCAGTTAGCAGGAACAATTAGCCAGAAATAGAAACCAAAATGTGAGACTTGTATGTTTTGACTCCAAGAACTATGGACATTGATGGCTTAGGCCTTTGTTTTAGTTTTGGCAGGTGGTACTGTCTAGGTGCTGAGTTTTACAACCTGAATGGCACTTGCATCATGGAGTGAGTTGTGCTAAGGTCTGGATCCCTGCTACAATTTTCAGATGCACTTTTGCTGAGATGTGGGAGATGGGGTTGAGAAGGTGAGAACAGGAGATGCTTGGTGTTAGGAGTTCAATTCTATCCTGTAAGGTCTTCCCAGAAAGCCGTAAACTCCTGGGACTTTGCAGCAATGCCCTCAGTCAGTATAAGGGTATTATTAATGACATTTGTCACCATTAAAATAAAACAAATAGGTTCTCCTTCCTTTTGCATCAGGGCATCAATATCTAAAGAGCCTAGATGACAATTCTGGAACATTTGGTAAGTAAGTCCATGGTTTAGTGACCCAGTGAACCACAGAGCTATAAATACATCTAGTGGTAGTTTTGATAGTTTTTAACTTATTTTATGTTTGCTTAATCATACATTATTTAATAATACATGTTCATGACAGAAACATTAAGATAAAAAGCAAAAGAAAACTGGTGTTGAAATCTCAGTTAATATGTCTACCAACGATCCTTCTGCATATGTATCTTCACATGATCTACAAATGTCACAGACATAAGTAATCTGGAAACACCTGCACAGTGAAATACCGACAGATACTGGATAGAATGCAGCATGTTTTTAAAATGTAGAGTTTATCCTCTGTGAAAAGTCAGGTTACAATAAAAGCTAAGTTGAACACTTTTCAAAATGGAACCCCAGAAGCTACTGATGGAGCCTCTTCTCTTCCAATGTTGCTGCTTAGAGAGCTTGGTACCTCCACCCTGTACTGTGGATGTGTGAGACAAAAACAGGCCAGACAACTAGAGACTTGGAACACTTATCTATAAGTATTCGGCTCTTGGCATTTAAAAAAAATTTATTAATTTATTTTATGTTTATGAGAAAACTGTAGCTGTTGTGAGATGTGGAACAGTTGGCGTACAAACGGGAGGGGTATAAAGTCTGGATTGTAAAAAAAGACTAAACAATGAATTAAAAACAAAACAAAATTATTTTAAAAGGAAAGAAAAACAGAAAAAAATTATCTATTTATTTTATGTACAAGAGTACACTATACCTGTTTACAGACACACCAGTAAATAGCATCAGATCTCATTATAGATGGTTGTGAGCCATCATGTGGTTGCTGAGAATTAAACTCAGTACCTCTGGAAGAGCAGTCAGTGTTCTTAAGCTCTGAGCCATCTCTCAAGCCCTTCAGCTCCTGTTTTATGGACATTTTATTAGATATGTAGATTCTTTTCTTTTGTCTTCTGTTGGTCACATGGATCCTGTTCCCCAGCACTGCACAGCCAGAACTGTTTGCCCATACAAATCCCCACTTTCCCCTGTTTTCTTTAGAACATGGATTCAAAGGCTCCTGAGCCTATGTTTTTTTGAGTTGTTATGTATAGGATCTCAAAGAAGTTTTTTTAATTCTACTGGTTCTGGTTGAATTAATTAGAGAGAGAGAGAGAAAGAGAGAGAGAGAGAGAGAGAGAGAGAGAGAGAGAGAGAGAGAGAGAGAGAGAGAGACTCCCTGTAAGAAAAACACCGAAAAGCAACAGTAAAAACTCAGAGGCTACTTTGAAACTCACTTCACTGTCACACTGTTTAAAAAAAAATAGGTCGGTAAAGGTGTTGGCACAAAGAAATGTCCCATAAAAAGACATCATTAAAAAAAATCAAGATTCTTACAGTGCCACATGCTCAGAGGACACATTGATGCTGTGAGGAGATGCAGATACAGAGATAAAATTGGTCTTTTTACACTCAACATCAGAGTCAAGGAGAGCAGTCATTCCTGATGCTGGAGATAAATACAGTTTCAAAGATCACATGCACCACAAGAGAGTCCTTCTACATCACTGGTTCTGAACCTGTGGGTCATGACTCTTTGGGGGTTTGAAGGACCATTAAATAGGAGTCACCTAAGACCATCAGAAAACAGTTTATTTATATTCTGATTCATAACAGTAGCAAAATTACAGTTATTAAGTAGCAATGAAAATAATTTTATGGTTGGGGGTCACCACAGTGTGTAAAAAACTGTATTAAAGGGTCACAGCACTAGGAAGGTTGAGAACTACTGTTCTTCATGAATCAAATGTTTGTTGTATGCCTCAGTATGTACACAGATTCTACAGGTTTATCTTTAATGTCTCTAAAACTGCAACCTTATAGTCAAGATTGTCCCAACAGAATATCTGCCTAGTGACAGCCCTTCAACCAATATACTGATGAAAACTCATGCTTCAGATTTATTCAAATAGCCCCCGTAAATTTCTCATTCTTCTTTTAAATATATACTCTTTTTAAGTTTTCTTTTTCTTTTTATTTTATATGCATGGCTGTTTTGCTTGCATGTATGCCTGTGTGAAAAAGTTGAATTTCCGGAACTAGAGTTACAGACAGTTGTGAGACAGGTCTGAAGAATGGTGTGTAGATAAAAGAGAAAAAAATAGAGCCAAGAAACAGGAGATAGAGTAATGAAAGCTCCAGAAGGGAAGGGGAGTGAGCAGCCATGCCTGCAAGACCTTACCCAGTCTAGAAAGAGCAGAGTTAATCTCTCTTAAAGGTTATACTTCCCAACCTTGCTTCCCTGGCAAATGTGTTTCTATAAGCGTTTTGGGTAAGACCCAACTCACAGGAAGAACAAGAGGAAGCAGAATATGTCAAATCACATGAAGGGGGCATTATAATTTTTCCTAATTAAAATTGTATGCATGTATACAATAAAATATAATAATACTCTCCTCCCCTTCCAGCTTTTCCCACACCCCCCACAAATGTCCACCTTCCAATTTCACGTTTTATTTGTTTTTTTTGGTAATCCACTAAGTCCAATTAGACGTACCCATATATATCCATGACTACCAGCATGGGTACTTGATCAACAAAATGTTGGCTGCAAAACCTAGAGCAATGACCCTTTTCTGCAATACATAAATGGAACAAATAGAAGGGGACAAAAGAGAATCTGTAGACTAGAGGAGAGTCAAGAAACATGGTGTTCAATCTCAACCTGTGGTCTTGAGTCCAACTAAATAATAATTCATGTCACTGAATGACTATTGAAATTTAAACACTGTATATTTGAGGCATTAAGGAACTGTTCAAATTTTGTTGTTAAATTTTAGGTGTAATAATGATATTATGATTAATACATTTTTCTTTTACTTTTTTTTCCTTTGCAGAGTGGAGGCAGGATCTCAAACTATATGTACTAAATTATTAGTCATGAAATTATCTGTGGTTTGCTTCAAGATAATGCAATAAGGGTTGAAACAGAGTGACAGGTCAGTGAGGAGTCATCAGAACAACTTTTCTTCCCTAATATTGAGAATAGGTCATAGGGCCTTGCAAATGCTAGGCCCATTACCAATTCTGTGTACTTTGATTTGCCTGAAATTATCTTTAATAAAAATCAAGGAAAAATAGACCAGAGCTCAGTGGTAGAGTGCTTTGCCTAGCATGAGCAATGACCTGAATTGATCCCCCACTAACACACACACACACACACACACACACACACACACACACACACACACACACAGAGCTATAGCTTTAAAACTCTCTGTATTTAAAACTACATATTGGGGCCAGCTAGATGCTTCAATGAACATTGATGTTAAGCCTCACCACCTGAGTGCTATCCCTGGGCTCTACACTAATGCACTGCAAACACACTGCAATTCTCTCTACCTCTGACTCTCTCTCTCTCTCTCTCTCTCTCTCTCTCTCTCTCTCTCTCTCTCTCTTCTCTCTTCCACTATTCCTCCCTCCCACACTCTTTCCCTGCCTTCCACTCCCTTTTCTGCATCTTTCTCTCATTGTCATACACAAATAAAATATATTTAAAACTCTGTATATTGAAAGCCAAATGTTACTGAGTGAAATTAAGAAAATGCAAATAGAGCTAGAGAGATGGCTCTGTGGTTTTGAGCACATTTTGCTGTTGCAGAAGTCTTGAGTTCAGTCCCCAGCAGCCATGTCAGGCAGCTCCCAATCACCGATCACTTATGACTTCACTTCCAAGAATTTGACAACCTCTTCTAGATTCTGAGTGTGTGTATGTGTGTATGTGTATGTGTGTGTGTGTGTGTGTGTGTAAGTGTGTATGTGTGTACCTGGCATTTCAGATGAAAGATAATTGATATGCTAAGAAATGAGTCTTCAATTCATGGATATCTTTGTTTTAATTATTTTGATTTTCCTCAGGATTTATTAATTTTATTTATTTGTGTGTATGTGTGTCTGCGTGTGGTGTGTGTCAGGTTTGTATTTGTGTCTAAGCAGCTCACTCATCTTACCCTTCCACTCTACTAGAGAGACTAAATAGGTATCTAGAATTTGGGGAGGACTTCAATTCTTACCTCACAGCATCCACAGAAAGTAATTTGATATGAATCTTAGATGTAAATAGTAAAGAAAAGGATTTCTACATGCTATGTAATATCTAAACCTAACAGAGAACTCCTGCTTGTAATATTCAATGAGGTCTTTCAAATATAATGTAAAGTAATAACAACCCAACCGTTAAGAATATACTAAGAGGATCAAGTGATGTAACTCGGCAGGTAAAGACAGTGGCTGGGCAAGCCTGCTGACATGAGTTCAGAACCCACAGAGATAAGAGAAGAGAAGCACCTCCACAAAATCATCCCCTGACCTCTACATGTGAACGATGCCAAATGCATCCACACAGTCACACACATATGCACATACACACGGGTGCACATACACATTCATGCACATGCACACACACAAAAGTGCACAGATGACTTGAATAGGCAGTTTACACAAAAATTTCCAAGTGGATAGTAAATGTGAGAAGTTGTTCAGTGTTTCTAGTCATGGGGGAATGAACATGAACCACAACAGGATATCATACACTCACTAGAACGACTAAAATGCAACACGTGGGTGTGTCAAGTCTGGGTAAGATGTTGGGACTTTGGGGAAGGCAGACACTCATGGTCTACTCACAGGAGAGGAAATGCAGAAAAGAGGCATGACCTACTAACATTAACTATGTGCACCATGTCTGCAAATGATTCCTCTTTGTCAGAAGTAAAAATTCCAACCCACAAAGTTGTCACTTGCAATTAACATCCCTAGACCTTTTTTTCCTTGTCATATGAGTATAAATCTTCCTTTACAAAATGAACTCACTTAGTCTTTTGCCTCCCATGCGATCAACAAGATACATGCCTCTCCTAACTCATATCACATTCTTTCTACAAAGGTTCTATGTGTGTCAGTCTGAATGTCTCACTTCAGCTCCAGCTCCTGGAAGCACTTCTTCAATATCTCCAACATTCTTCCTCAGTGTGTTGATAATAGGATCCTAAAGCTACTACTAGCACCACCACAACCTCCTCCTGCCCTCCCCTCCTTCTCCTTTTCCTCCTTCTCCTGTTCTTTCTTCTACTTTCTCTTCCTGTTCTCTTCTTGGCTTTTTGAGACAGCAATTCTTGCTATCTGGAACTCACTATGTAGACCAGGATTACTTTGAACTTAGAAAGATCCTCCTGCCTCTGCCTCCCAAGTGCTGACATCAAAGGTGTGCACCACTATGCCCAGCCTAAAGCCTCTTGATGTGAATTAAGAGAAAAACTTTTATGGGTATTGTCTCAACTCCATCTACCCTCTGCTTGTTCCCTCAGATGGCCCAGAGGCTAAGCATTTATACAAACCTATAGGGGTTCAGCACAGATAGAAGTGGGTGTTGAGGGAGTGTGGCTATCACATACCTCTGTCTTGGCTGCCACCTGTGTGTGGCTCTAATACCTAGAAAACAACGCCCAGATGCCACAAACCAAAAAACTAAGTACAACAAGGCTGACAGCAGTGGGATAGCCCACAGCAGTGGGATAGCCAGCTCCCACATTGGCTCCATTACTCGAGCCTCTCAACTGAAGAGTCTCTGTCTCCAGAATATGTATCTCCATATGACATCACTATCAGTATTTCAATGTAAGGGAAGTCATTGTACACTCAGCTCAAGTCCTCTGCAAGAGCAACGAGTGCTCTAACCAGTGAGCCATCTCCCCAGCCCCACTCTTCACAGTGTATATAAATAACTTCAGCATACTTGTAAAAACCATGAGATTAAAATGGGAGGTGGAGGCTCCAGAATCGAAGGGTATCCTTGGCTACATTGCAAATTCAAAGCAAGTTTGAGCTGTGTAAACCCTACCTCAATAAAACAAAAACATTAGTACATTTGCTCTTCACTCTAGTCTTCACTAGCATCTCATATTTTCCCACCAGTGTTCAGGATCCAATGTAGAGCACAACCCAGAGTCCTCTGAGTCATAAGCAAGTGTTCTATCAGTACACCAAAACAGAAAGGAAATCCCTACATTTGAGTCTTTGTGATGTTCTTTTTATGTTTAGACTGAGGTTCTATGTTTGGGGCGGGTAGGAAAGAAGAAGACAGAGCAGTGGCCTTTTATTCCAGTACATCAAGAGGGACAATCTATCAATTTGTGATACTAGTGTCAAGCCATTTGTAGAGCGTGCATGCTGTATTTCTCTATCTGACATTACTATTTTCCTGTGTTCATACTTTGCTTTCAGAAGTGTCCTATAAATCTAACTCCTATTGGAGGTGTGGGCCTAGCATGATTAAGCCCCATCTCCTGGAGAAGCCATATAATACATACTACTTGAGTAAGAAAGATTTGCCGCCCCTGTCACCACTTTCTATTTGTTTATTTATATTTATTGGTGTGGATGCATGTATACTTCTTTGTGGTTTGTGTTATGGCTCAATGGTATCCTTCATTTACTGGCTTAGTTTTTCCAGCTTTATCTGTGTGAAGCTCTTGTTGCCTGCTTGCTTTTTATACCTCACCATTATAGGTATAAATTTCTTGCAGCCTATTTTTTCCCTTCCCTTCTCCCTCTTGCTGTGGCCCAAAGGTTTGTTTGTTTGTTTGTTTGTTTGTTTATTTATTCATTTATTTATTTATTTCCTATTATATGTAATTACACTGTAGACACCCCACAAGAGGGCTTCAGATCTCATTACAGATGGTCGTGAACTACCATGTGGTTGCTGGGATTTGAACTCAGGACTTCTCGAAGAGCAGTGAGTGCTCTTAACCACTTTTGCAGCCTATTTTAATAAATGTTCAACCTCCCCTCTTGCAGACCACACACCAGAGGTAGTGAAAGAGAAAAGTTACTAGGATATGGGGGATGTTGAATCATCTCTCCAGCCCCCTCACACTTGAAATTCTTAATTCACTGAAAGTCTATCTCTGAATCCCATATTGAAAAAGGACCCATCTTTTCTTGTTATTATTTGCTGTCATCTTAGTTTCTTTTCTGTTGCTGTGACAGAATACCCTCACAAAAGTGACTTCGTTGAGGAAGGGTTCATTTCAGCTCACAGTCATTCAAAGTTATGGTCCTTCAATCCACTGTGGCAGGGGAAGAAGCCACAGCCATAGGAGCTTAGGGTAGCGATTCACCTTGCATCCGTTGCACCCATAGTAAAGAAGCAGAGAGCAGAGTCCACACCTATGTTCTTTCCCCACAGACATGGTCTGGGATCCCAGTCATAGAATGGTGCCACACAGAGGCACCCCGGGACGGTTGTCTGACAGTTCCCTATAGGCACGCTTAGAGGCTCATCTCTAGATGATTCCAGATTTTGTCAAGTTGACATTTGTCATCACAGTGATGGGATTGTTTTCTTGTTGCTATCTGGAGCTCTCTTCAGTTAAGCTGTCATATTGTCATATGTAAGTGAACTTGCTTCAGAGCTGGGTGATTTGTTTTATTTCGAGAAAGACTCTCTCTCTGTAGCCCTGGGTGTCCTGGAACTCATTGTTTAGACCAGGCTGGCCTTTGATGCACACAAATCCTCTACCTCCTGATATTTCTGAGCCTTTTAAAAAACGTTAATCCCACCGGCCTGTTCCAGTTATTAACTATGGTTTTGTAGCTGTTTTAGTTTTTAGTCCTGCAAATCTCTCCCTCTCTTCTTAGTCTCCATTAAGAAGGCCTCAAAGTATAATTTAACTTGGATACAAATGACATTTTTGATATTAAAATCATCCCAGCCAAAAGCCTGAAATATCTGTCCAATTATGCAGATCATCATGTATCTCCTGTATTAAATGTTTATGGTTTTATATATGAAGGCCTTCTGTACTATTTATTAATTCAATACTGTGATATTTTATAATTTTTATTAATATAAAGAATATATTTTATTACTTTAAAAGCTATAGAGTTTTTACCTGAAGTAAAATGGCTGCTGTTGTGGATAGCCTCAGCCTCTTGTTGTCATGGTAATTCCACTCCTGGGAGGGGCTATGGAGGAGGAGTGAATCTTGTGAACCTTCTGTCCAATTGAAATTGTTAAATAAAGGCTAGAGCCAGTGATTGGGCAGTAGAAGAGGAGTGGGAGGAGCCAGAAGTGTGAGAAGAGTCAGAAGAGCAGTTGGGGCAGTTGGCAGTTGGGGGAAGGACAGAAGCTGAAGAAGATCACGACCTAGAAAACTGCAAGTTGTAAGAGATCTCATAGCTGGGAATAGAGTAGTTCAATGGTAAATCTGCCCAATCTAGGCTTGCAGGTTTTAATCATAAATATTGAATTGTGTTTTCTTTAATTGGACTTCAATGGGTCGGAGATTTACCGCAACAGCTCTGTGTTTGTGTGTGTGTGTGTGTGTGTGTGTGTGTGTGTGTGTTGTTTTAGTTTTTTGAGATAGGATCCTGCTTTATGGCCCCGGCTAGGCTGGTGCTCACTACATAGATAATCACAGACAAATGGCAATCCTCCTCCTTAGCCCAAGTGTTGGTATTACAGGCGTGTACCACTAGATTCAGCAGCTATTCATATTTATACGTTGTTTTGGATTCATAAATTTGGTGAAGTATACTATATACAAAATATATAGCTTGGTTTGCCTGGAATCTCAGCATTTGGGAGGCAGAGGCTGGAATATCAGGAGTTCAAGGTCATGTTCAGCTAAATAAGAAGATCAAAGCAGCCCATGCTATAGGAATCCTTATTTTAATATAACAACAAAGGCTGGGCAGAGTGGCCCATGCCAGTCGCTTGTGCTGGAAGGCAGAGGCAAGAGGATCAGGAATTTAGGGTCATCTTCAGCTGCTTAGTAAACTCAAGGCCAACCTGGGCTACATGAGTCCTTGTCTCAAAAACACAAAACAAACAATATGTATATGTGTATATTTTAGATTTGTTGGGAATGTCTATTACTATCACTTTCATAGTTATTGGTTTAATCACATAAGGTATGTCTTTATAAATTCTGGTCACTTATTTTGCATTGAGGAGCAAGCAGGCTTTCAGCACTTAAGGGACACTTCAGTGGAAACATGCTCTGAGCTCATTCTTCCTCACCTAGAAAGCAGGCATTTTAGAGTCACTATTGGCCTAAATAACTATCAGAGAAAGGAGAGACAGAGAGAGAGAGAGAGAGAGAGAGAGAGAGAGAGAGAGAGAGAGAGAGAGAGAGACATACAGACAGACAGAGACAGAGAGAGAGACAGAGAGAGACAGAGAGAGAAAGAGACAGAGAGAGGGACAGAGAGAGAGAGAGAGAGAGAGAGAGAGAGAGAGAGAGAGAGAGAAAGACAGAGTGAGAAGACCTAAAAGAATAGTGTCTATTTGGGAGAAGCAGAGCACTGTAGGGAAATATGTATAATATAGTAAATCATGGCTGGATTCAAACAAGCCAAGACAGAAGAGAGCTCTTAAAGGCAAAGAATGAGAAATTGCCACTGGAGGGATGGCTCAGAGGTTAAGATTACTGGCTGTTCTTTTAAAGGATCTGAGTTCAATTCCCAGCACCACCATGACAGCCCACAACTGTCTGTAACTCCAGTTCCAAGAAATTCAACTCCTTCACACAGGCATACATGCAAGCAAAACAGCCATGCATATAAAATAAAAAGAAAAAGAAAACTTAAAAAGAGTATATATTTAAAAGAAGAATGAGAAATTTACGGGGGCTATTTGAATAAATCTGAAGCATGAGTTTTCATCAGTATATTGGTTGAAGGGCTGTCACTAGGCAGATATTCTGTTGGTACAATCTTGACTATAAGGTTGCAGTTTTAGAGACATTAAAGATAAACCTGTAGAATCTGTGTACATACTGAGGCATACAACAAACATTTGATTCATGAAGAACAGTAGTTCTCAACCTTCCTAGTGCTGTGACCCTTTAATACAGTTTTTTACACACTGTGGTGACCCCCAACCATAAAATTATTTTGATTGCTACTTAATAACTGTGATTTTGCTACTCTTATGAATCAGAATGTAAATAAACTGTTTTCTGATGGTCTTTGGTGACGCCTGTAAAATGGTCCTTCAACCCCCAAAAGAGTCATGACCCACAGGTTCAGAACCAGTGATGTAGAAGGACTCTCTTGTGGCACATGTGATCTTTGGAACTGTATTTATCTCCAGCATCAGGAATGACTGCTCTCCTTGTCTCTGATGTTGAGTATAAAAAGACCAATTTTATCTCTGTATCTGCATCTCCTCACAACATCAATGTGTCCTCTGAGCATGTAGCACTCTTAAGAATCTTGATTTTTTTTAATGAGGTCTTTTTATGGGACATTTCTTTGTGCCAACATTGTTACCAACCCATTTTTTTAACAGTTTGACAGTGAAGTGAGTTTCAAAGTAGCCTCTGAGTTTTAACTGTTGCTTTCTTTTCAGTGTTTTTCTTGTAGGGAGTCTCTCTCTCTCTCTCTCTCTCTCTCTCTCTCTCTCTCTCTCTGTCTCTCTCTCTGTGTCTCTCTCATTAGTTTAACCAGAAACTGTAAAATTAGAAGAACTTCTTTGAGATCCTATATGTAACAACTCAAGAAACATAGGTTCAGGAGCCTTTGAATCTATGTTCTAAAGAAAGCAGGGGAAAGTGGGGATTTGTATGGGCAAACAGTTCTGGCTGTGCAGAGCTGGGGAACAGGATCCATGTGACCAATAGAAGACAAAACAAAAGAATGTACATATCTAATAAAATGTCCATAAAACAGGAGCTGAGGGGTTGGAGAGATGGCTCAGAGGTTAAGAACACTGACTGCTCTTCCAGAGATACTGAGTTTAATTCCCAGCAACCACATGATGGCTCACAACCATCTATAATGAGATCTGATGCCATTTTCTGGTGTGTCTGAAACAGCTACAGTGTACTCATATACATAAAATAAATAGATAAATCTTTCTGTTTTTCTCTCCTTTTTAAATAATTTTGTTTTGTTTTTTAATTCATTGTTTAATCTTTTCTTACAATCCAGACTTTATACCCCTCTGTTTGTCCTCCAACTGTTCCACATCCCACAATAGCTACAGTTTTCTCATATACATAAATTAATAAATCTTTAAAAAAAAAGCCAAGGGCCGAGTACTTATGAATATGTGTCCCAAGTCTCCAGTCGTCTGGCCTGTCGATGTGTTTGTCTCACACATCCACAGTACAGGGTGGAGGTGACCAAGCTCCCTAAGCAGCAACATTGGAAGAGAAGAGGCTCCATCAGCTTTTCATTGGAAGAGTTACTGGGGCTCCATTTTGAAAAGTGTTCAACTTAGCTCTTATTGTAACCTTACTTTTCACAGAGGATAAACTCTACATTTTAAAAACATGCTGCATTCTATCCAGTATCTGTAGGTATTTCATCTTGCAGGTGTTTCCAGATTACTTATGTCCGTGATATTTGTAGATCGTGTGAAGGTACATATGCAGAAGGATCATTGTTATACATATTAACTGAGATTTTAACACCAGTTTTCTTTTGCTTTGTATCTTAATGGTTCTGTCATGGACATATATTATTAAATAATGCATGATTAAGCAAGAATAACATAAGTTAAAAGCTATCAAAACTACCACTAGATGTATTTATAGCTCTGTAGTAAACTGGGTCACTGAACCATAGACTTACTCACCAAATGCTCCATAATTGTGATCCAGGCTCTTTAGACATTGATGCCCTGATGCAAAAGGAAGGAGAACCTATTTGTTTTATTTTAATGGTGAAAAATGTCATTAATAATACCCTTAAACTGACTGAGGGCATCGCTGCAAAGTCCCAGGAGTTTAAGACTTTCTGGGAAGACCTTACAGGATAGAATTGAACTCCTAACACGAAGTATCCCCTGTTCTCACCTTCTCAGCCCCATCTCCCACAGCTCAGCGAAAGTGCATCTGAAAATTGTAGCAGGGATCCAGACCTTAGCACAACTCACTCCATGATGCAAGTGCCATTCAGGTTGTAAAACTCAGCACCTAGACAGTACCACCTGCCAAAACTAAAACAAAGGCCTAAGCCATCAAAGTCCATAGTTCTTGGAGTCTCAAAATGCACTATCCTCACTTTTTGGCTTCTGTTTCTGGATAATTGTTCCTGCTAACTGAAATATGTCAACTCAGAACATGGGTTTTGTGCCTAAAAGGTCACCCTGAAGAAGGCTTGGGGCTACACTGGGATCCTGAACATTCATTGTAGATGCCAAGTGGCTAATAAAGACTTCTGTTGGATTAAAGCCATGTCTATCCAGTCTTCTATGGTGAGTGCCCCACCACAAAAATTACAATATATCATTTTCAGTGATGTCTTACTTGCTTATATTTTTTTTCCCAGAAATCAGCTGATTGTCTGAGCTCTAGCACAAATGGAAACTTATGGAGTAATTCATCCATTCTGTTTAAGGAAATCAATCAAGGTCTTCCGCGTTCTCTGATGCATTTCTATTACATCTACCACATTTAAAAAATTGTGTGTGTGTGTGTGTGTGTGTGTGTGTGTGTGTGTACACAGGTGTGCACATGTCATGGGACATAGAGAAGTAGAAAACAACCTGCAAGAGTCAGTTTTTTCCACTTACCCTTGAAGGTAATTGGAGTTGAATGTAGGTTGCCAAGGCTTGGTAACAGTCACCTTTACCCACTGAGCAGTTTTACTGGTTCCCACATGGTATCTTAGCTGTTTAGGTGGCTGCTTTCCTTACTAATGCATGTCTCTAGAGTACAGGGTTCATATTTATCTTTAGTCTCAGTATGCTATATAATAATCTAGAACTTAAATTAAAAAAAACACTTTAATAATGTGTATGAGTGTGTACATGCATGCACAAATGCCATAGTGTGCATGTGGAGGTAAATGGGAGAACTTGTGGGGACTGCTTCACTCTTTTTACTAAGTGAGTTCCAGAGATGGAACCCAGGTCCTCAGGCTTGGTGTCAAGCAACTTTGCCTACATCTCACTGCTTCCTTATTATATTTAATAAATTATTCCCAAATAAATTAGTAACTAATGATATGATTGTAGTAGACAGCTGAGTTAATACCTGATATAAAACATATCAATATCCCATGGGCAAGATGAGATGTATTTTCAGTAAAATCTCCAATCTATAACATAAACCTAACTTTCTTGTTTCTTTTTTTTGTGTGTGTTTCTCTAGGCTTCATTGCAACATATTCATCAACAGATCAAGAAACTCACAGGTCAGAATGACTATTCCTTATTGTTAGCTCAAGGCTGATGTCAGATCAGCTGTGTTTCTGCTTTAAGACACAGTGTGTGGAAGAAAGTTGAAAAAGAGGGTGTGACTAGAGTAGAGACATCTTTCTAAAATCTTCACTTCCAAAGTCATGCAAACAGCCCCATAACTCCTCCATGGTCCCTTTCCCCATGCTTCTGTGTCCTGTATGTTTTCATGGAAAGCCCAAAGTATGGGAAAGAAACTCAGTGGGTCAGGAGAATGGACAAAGAATAACTACCAGGAGTTTGACAAGGGAGGTTTGTTACCTTTAATCTTCTACTATGGATTTGGGGTAGACATCTTTAAAAAAAAGATGTATCAGGATCTCTGTGTCTCCCACTGCTAAGTTCCCATCCCCATGCTTCTAATGGGGGCACTTCTGGTCCATGATGAAGACAGCAGAGCTTATGGACTTTTAAAACGTTGATAGCTGTGCCATGCCATTAATTAGCTTCAGGAAGATATAAAAATGGTGGCATTGACCCCAAGACTACCACTTAAAGATATAAAATCAGCAAACTTGGCTCCAAATCCAGCTCTGATAAGATAGCCCATGTGCCACCACTGCTTGGAGATACATATATTCCATTGGTAGACTGTAGGAGTTTAATTCCTGAGACCCTGGTGGAAAGTATGAAAGTTGGTGAGTTGCCTACACACCTTTATGCAGTACTACAGTATATCCTCTGAATCCTCAAACAACACTCAGACTTGCCTTATCCTTGCTTGGCCAGTGAGCCCCAAGGATGTGCTTGTCTCTGCTTCTCCGACACCAGGCACCATGTACTTTTATTATCGTGTGTGTTCTGGGGATAGGTTGCAACTTCTTTTTTTGTATGACATGCACCTCACTGATTCATCTCCCTCACTTCTGGTAGAGGGATTCTTTACAGAAATAACTGATGCTTGTGAATGCAACCCCTTTTCTACCCTCACCTCCCTCAGACCAAAAATATTTGGGACTTGAAATGACCACTTCTTTTTTTTTTTCTGTCCTAATTTTCCCACTACTGATTCCAAAGAAAACAAACAAACAAAAAAAATTCTCTTTGTTTTTCAGCTCTACACTTATGGAATTGAATTTATCAGAATCCCATGATATGTCTGCTTCCTCCATCTCTGATACTGTGGCTGAGGAGATTGTCCCACCTCTGTTACTTTGAAAATGGGAAACCTTCTACTGACTACAGTATATCCTCTAAATCCTCAAACAACACTCAGACTCCCATTAGCCTTGCTTGGCCAGTGAGCCCCAAGGATGTGCTTGTCTCTGCTTCTCTGACACTGGGCACCATGTACTTTTAGGAACATATAGAATGGTGAATTTTAACAAAGAGAAACTTTCTTATAACAATATAATTAAAAACAAATTATATATTTTTATAATATAAAAATTATACACTTTGTGGTCAAGCAAAAACTTGCACCCTAAACAAGAGCCAAGGATTCAATAATGGCAGATAGCAAAGGAGCCGGAGCACCTGTTGTTGGGCACAGGTTGACATTCTCAACCCCTAAGCAAAAGGACAAGTTGCAGGGAGCAAGTGAGCACTGTAGACAAGCTCAACAGCCCAAACAAGTGAGCCCTTTACTACCCAGACCCTTGCAATTGCAGGAGCCAAAAAACTTTTTAACTTCAGAGAGCCACAGCCTCAAGGCATCACAACCAAGGAGCTAAACAAAGAGCCACAGGCTAAAAGTGTGTGATCTCTTCAGTTGATGCCTTAACAGCCATTCTATGGTGTGAGCTGTGAAGTTTTTGGATCCAATAGTGGGTCACCATCTCAAGGTGTCAAATGGACATACCAGAAGCCCTTGATAAAATTGGGAGGTGGTAAGCCATCGGAAATGACTCAAGGGCCAAAATTTCAAGGGAAAAAAATCTGGGGATTTTAACCTCAGGCCACAAGAACAGTGTGTCCAGCTTTTGGACTTTTTGGTGTGGTCCCTGAAAGCTTTAACTTTTTAGCCAAGCTACCTCTGGATCTCTCCTTAGGGGAAGGATTCTTGAGACTCTCCTTGGGACTGTGTCAAAACTATTCAAAAGTCAAAACTATTGACTATAAATCTGAACTGCCATTTAGAAGTATGAAAACATGTGACCCAACCTTAAGATCAGTAATATAAAACCAATGACATTCAAACCCAGGTTCCATATGTAAGACAGGAGCTCTCTAGAATTGACCCCTGGGAAGGGAAACCATTAAAGTCATCGCCAGGAATACAACAACCTCAAGATGACATCTTCTGTTGGCAGCCGGCTTTTAACAGAAAGTGTTTAGAAAGCAGCTATCCAGGCGCATGTGGTATCCATGCTTGCAAGGCGCACGGTGCTCTTCATACTCAGATTATTAGCAGAAGAGTTTCAGGCAGGATTAGGGGCTTGAAGAACCTCTATTCGTTCTTTCCTCGGCATACAACAGAATGCCTGGGAAAGTCATGTCTGTAGGCAGCGACTGCCTAGGAAATACCTCTCCAATATGTTACTGCTGGGGAACATCCTGGGAGCCACTATGAAAAGGAAGCCTTGTTCTCAATCGTTTTTAACAGAAGGATCCACTATGGACATCTGTCAATCTATTCATAATTTGCTTGTGGTTCCAGCTGAAATGATGGAATTTTCCCAAAGCCTGCTAGAGAGGGAGGGTTCCAAGGACAATTTCTCAGACTTCAGTGGTTAAAAACTATATTCAGAGACATATTTTATGTCACAGTAAGGAGAAAAAATGCCTTTAAAGATGTGGACACGTGCCTCCATGTCTTCCATAATACAGCAATACTCTGGTACTAGATTAGAAATAAAAAAACAAGCTCAAAGCTCAGCGATATATTCCAGGAAGTCACTGAGCATCTGTCTGTGTCATGTACCGGGGCCTGGATTCCTGCCTTGATGAAGAAATTAGACTCTACTCTTGAGATACTTTACACTAGGGAAGATTCTGTTTCCAGGGAGCAGAGTAAAATCTCACCATGTGGCTCACCGACTAGGACATTTGAGTCTCAGCCTTCCCTCAAGACAAATTCTCTCTCCCAGTCCAAGACCTAGATCTCAAAACAGCAACTGCTAAGAGAACTAGAGCTAAAACTGGCAGGAAGACTCATAAATCAAATACCCTACAATGTCCCTCCACCTCTACAGTCAGGTCTTGTTCTAAAGTATCCCATCTGTTTAGAATGTGACAGATGTTCAGGATTCGATTGCTATCATAAGTCACAGTCTGCTTTTGGGTCGTACCTTCTTATCTACCCACAGCTCCACCTTTTAAGCACCCCTGAAGGCCATGGTGAGACACTGTTGCATCTTTAGATCTCAATTAAAAACTGGGAAAAGATCTCAAGTCTCAAACTATCCTGCACAAAACAGAGCAGATCCATGGAAGAGTGCCACGTCATCTGCCAGAAAACCTATGTCTTAACATATCAAGTGAAGAAAATCGCCAAGGGACCTAAAACAGAAAGCACAAGGCTCTACAAACTCAGTACAAGTCATCCTAGAACACTGAAGGGTCTGCCAAGAAGCAGAATTCAAACCACCCAAGCAAGCACTGTTCCTTCCAAGAGACAACCTAAGAAATCCAGCCCAAATTCATCTGACTGCTTTTTCATGGCCTAAGGCATTGAAATTCCATTTGAAGCAACACATAGAATGGTGACTTTTACCAAACAACATGAAAGTTTCTTACAACATGATTTGTAGTCAAGCAAAAACTTGCACCCCAAACAAAAAGCCAAAGATTCAAAAATGGGAGATAGCAAAGGAGCTGGAGCACTTGTTGTCGGGCACAGGTCGACATTCTCAACCCCTAAGCAAAAGGACAAGTTGCAAGGAGCAAGTGAGCACTGTAGACAAGCTAAACATCCCAAACAAGCGAGCCCTTTACTACCCAGACCCTTGCAATTGCAGGAGCCAAAAAACTTTTTAACTTCAGAGAGCCACAGCCTCAAGGCATCACAACCAAGGAGCTAAACAAAGAGTCACAGGCTGAAAATGTGTGAGCTCTTCAGTGGATGCCTCGACAGGCATTCCATGGTGTGAGCTGTGAAGTTTTTGGATCCAATAGTGGGTCACCATCTCAAGGTGTCAAATGGACATACCAGAAGCCTCCATAAAATTGGGATGTGGTAAGCCATCAGAAATGACTCAAGGGCCAAAATTTCAGGGAAAGAAATCTGGGGATTTTAACCTCAGGCCACAAGAACAGTGTGTCCAGCTTTTGGATTTTTTGGTGTGGTCCCTGAAAGCTTTAACTCTTTTGCCAAGCTACCTCTGGATCTCTCCTTAGGGGAACAATGCTCAAACCTCTCCTTGGGATTGTGATAGGGTCTATCACAGTGACAGTGCTGGTTCCTCTCAGAGTGACTTTGGAGTGCATATTCTCTCAGAAAGGCTGTGTCTGCCTTCAGAGGCAGTATACTGAGCTCTCTCAGAATGACTCTATGAGGCTGGAAGAATGCCTGTGTAGCCTGGCATTAGGAAAAGTGTATTGGCTTATTCCAGAACCATGTCTTTTTCAGCCAGAGGGAAAGGAAATGGATCTTTCAGATAATTGGCTCTTTTCTGAGTGACTTCCCAGTGACTCCACCTGAGACTGAGATGGCTCCTTTTTGAGGGACTGAGGCATCTCAGAGAAGAGGGACTGGCTCCACCCAAAATGACTGTGTAGACCCTTCATCACAGAGGGACTGTGTCCTCTTCTCTCCAGAGGTCTACAAGAGCTTTTCCCTGAGGACCTGTGAGGGCTCCTCCCTGAGGGAATGCGAAGGTTCCTTCCTGAGGCACTGCAAGTGCTTCTTCGTGAGGCACTGAGGGGATTTCTCAAGGGACTGCGAGCTCTTCTTTTTGAGGGACTGCTAGGACTTCCCCTTGAGGGACTGTAAAGGTTTCTCCTTAAGAAACTTAGAGGGTGCCTCCTTGAGGAACTGTGGCCTCTCCCCTTAAATGGACTGTGATTATCCTCTCACTGAGAAATGGGGTGCTCCACTTTCCACAGCTAA
Source organism: Arvicanthis niloticus (assembly GCF_011762505.2). Taxonomy (NCBI): domain Eukaryota; kingdom Metazoa; phylum Chordata; class Mammalia; order Rodentia; family Muridae; genus Arvicanthis; species Arvicanthis niloticus. The sequence continues at coordinate 664,661 of NC_047658.1, forward strand.
TAGGTTAGAGCACAGAGCACGCTGGGGTTCTCCCCACCTTCATGTCAGCTGGCTTGGTGGAGAACTTGTCTCTTGGCTCCCCATGCTCATCATACAGCAGACTCAAAGACTATGAGTTCTGTCAGGTTCACTCTGTATCAGAGAATGAAAGTAATCAGGATGAAAAATGGGTTAAATCAATCAACAGAAAGACGTATGTCTTAACATATTTAGTGAAGAAAATCGCCAAGGGATCTAAAACAGAGCTCAAGGCTCTACAAACTCAGTACAAGTCATCCTAGAACACTGAGGGGTCTGCCAAGAAGCAGAATTCAAACCACCCAAGCAAGCACTGTTCCTTCCAGGAGACAACCTAAGAAATCCTCCCAGCCCAAATTCATCCAATGCATTTTCATGGCTTAAGGCAGGAAGGTATTTCAAAAAAAAAAAAAAAAAACCACACACACACACAGAATGGTGACTTTCACACACAGGCCGGGCAAAGAGAAACTTTTTCATAACAGGAGGCGAGTCAATTTGTGGTCAAGCAAAAACTTGCACCTCAAACAAGAGCCAAGGATTCAATAATGGCAGATAGCAAAGGAGCCGGAGCACCTATTGTTGGGCACAGGTCGACATTCTCAACCTCTAAGCAAAAGGAAAAGTTGCAGGGACCAAGTGAGCACTGTAGATGAGCTCAACAGCCCAAACAAGCGAGCCCTTTCCTACCCAGACCCTTGTAATTGCAGAAGATCCTAGTTTGTGGAAGAGATGTCTTTAACCAAGCTAAATCAGTCCCAGAACATTTGAACAGAGTTCAAAATGTCTACAGTAGAGTAAAGAAAGGCTGTAGTGGTGAAATATTCAATCGAAAAACTCGTCTAAAGTAGGAGCCAGATTTCAGGCCCAAGAGAGGATTGTATCTAACCCACTCTTGAAAGGAATCCTACCAGGTCACTTTTGAAACAAACACATACCGAAGGAAGAACAGGGCTTCTTCAGAGAGAGAACCCTATGTAATAAGCCATTTGAAAGGACCCATAGCAGGCTTCCTCAGAGAAGTTATCGAAGTCTCTCTGAGAGTAGACATCAGAGTACTTGGAGAAGGCAGAGCAGTTCCTCTGACAGGACCCTAAGAAATCTCTCTGAGAGGAGACATCACAGTCCTTGGAGAAGGCACAGCAGTTCCTCTGACAGAACCCTTAGAAATTTCTCTGAGAAAAGACATCAGTCCTTGGAGAAGGCATAGCATTTCCTCCGAGAAAAAACTTAGAAATCATAGAGGAGACATCACAGTTTTGGAGAAGGCATAGCAGTTCCTCTGAGAGTACCCTTAGAAATCTCTCTGAGAGGAGACATCAAAGTCCTTGGAGAAGGCATAGCAGTTCCTCTGAGAGGACTGTTAGAAATCTTTCTGAGAGGAGACATCACAGTCCTTGGAGAAGGTATAGCAGTTCCTCTGAGAGGACTGTTAGAAATCTCTCTGAGAGGAGATATCACCGTCCTTGGAGAAGGCATAGCAGTTCCTCTGACAGATCTTTTAGAAATCTTTCTGAGAGGAGACATCACCATTCTTGAAGAAGGCATAGCACTTCCTCTGACGGTACTCTTAGAAATCTGAGAGGAGATATCACAGTCTTTTGAGAAGGTATAGCAGTTCCTCTGATAAAACCCTTAGAAATGTCTCGGAGAGGAGACATCACAGTCCTTGGAGAAGGCATAGCAGTTCCTCTGATAGAACGCTTAGAAATGTCTCTGAGAGGAGACGTCACAGTCCTTGGAGAAGGCATAGCAGTTCCTCTGACAGATCCCTTAGAAATCTAAGAGGAGATATCACAGTCTTTGGAGAAGGTATGGCAGTTCCTCTGATAAAACACTTAGAAATGTCTCTGAGAGGAGACGTCACAGTCCTTGGAGAAGGCATAGCAGTTCCTCTGATAGAACTCTTAGAAATGTCTCTGAGAGGAGACATCACAGTCCTTGGAGAAGGCATAGCAGTTTCTCTGATAGAACCCTTAGAAATGTCTCTGAGAGGAGACATCACAGTCCTTGGAGAAGGCATAGCAGTTCCTCTGATAGAACCCTTAGAAATGTCTCTGAGAGGAGACGTCACAGTCCTTGGAGAAGGCATAGCAGTTCCTCTGATAGAACCCTTAGAAATGTCTCTGAGAGGAGACATCACAGTTTTGGAGAAGGCATAGCAGTTCCTCTGAGAGGACCTTAAGAAATCTTATAGGAGATATCACAGTTTTTGGAGAAAGCATAGCAGTTTCTCTGAGAGGACCCTTAGAAATCTCTCTGAGAGGAGAGATCACAGTCCCTCTAGAAGGCATAGCAGTACCTCTGACAGAACCCTTAGAAATCTCTCTGAGAGGAGACATCACAGTCCCTGTAGAAGTCATAGCAGTTCCTCTGCAAGAACCCTTAGAAATCTCTCTGAGAGGAGACATCACAGACCTCGGAGAAGGCAGAGCATCAACTTATAGAAATAAAAAAGATGGACTGATGACCCAATGGTGGTATCTACAGATTTGACCCCAGAACAACATCAGCAAAGCATGCAGTCTGAGGAATTAACCACCACACAACAAGTACAAACTCAGAAACCTGTCCCATCAGCCCCCGAGTCTCAGCTTCAAGATGTGAAGTCTGGCCAACTGAGATTTGAACCACAACTCAGAAATATACAATCTGCTGGGTTGGCCCCAAATCCACAGGTGCAAAGTGAATCAGTAAATTTGATTCCTGGGTCACAGTCTCAAAGTACGGAAGGTGTTAATTTAGACCTACCACAGGAGGTACAAGAAGATATAAAAATGGTGGCATTGACTCCAAGACTACCACTTAAAGATATAAAATCAGCAAACTTGGCTCCAAATCCAGCTCTGATAAGGTAGCCCATGTACCACCACTGCTTGAGTGACCAGAGATTCCATTGATAGACTGTAGGAGTTTAATTCCTGAGACCCTGGTGGAAAGTATGAAAGTTGGTGAGTTGCCTACACACCTTTATGCAGTACTACAGTATATCCTCTGAATCCTCAAACAACACTCAGACTTGCATTAGCCTTGCTTGGCCAGTGAGCCCCAAGGATGTGCTTGTCTCTGCTTCTCTGACACCAGGCACCATGTACTTTTATTATCATGTATGTTCTGGGGATAGGTTGCAGCTTCTTTACTTATATGGCATGCACCTCACTGATTCATCTCCCTCACTTCTGGAAGAGGGGTCCTTTACAGAAATAACTGATGCCTGTGAACGCAACCCCTTTTCTACCCTCACCTCCCTTAGACCAAAAATATTTTGGACTTGAAATGACCACTTCTTTTTTTTTCTGTCCTAATTTTCCCACTACTGATTCCAAAGAAAACAAACAAACAAAAAATTTCCTTTGTTTTTCAGCTCAAACTTATGGAATTGAATTTATCAGAATCCCATGATATGTCTTCTTCCTCCATCTCTGACACTGTGGATGAGTTCACTTCATTGTTACTGTGAAAATGGGAAACTTTCTATTGACTACAGTATATCCTCTGAATCCTCCAACAACAGCTCAATCCTGTCTTATCCTTCAATCTTTTCTGTACTGACACCCAAGGTACCTTCAAGGATTACATAGAATGATAACTTTCAGCAACGAGAAACTGTCTTATAACACGAGGCCAGACAATTTGTCGTCAAGCAAAAACTTACACCCCAAACAAGAGCCAAGGTTTCTATAATGGCAGATAGCAAAGGAACCGAAGCACCTGTTGTCCAGCACAGGTCAACATTCTCAACCCCTCAGCAAAAGGAAAAGTTGCAGGGAGCAAGTGAGCACTGTAGATGAGCTCATCAGCACAAACAAGACAGCCCTTTCCTACCTAGACACTTGTAATGGCAGAAGATCTTAGTTTGTGGAAGAGATGTCTTTAACCAAGCTAAATCAGTGGCAGAACGTTTGAACAGAGTTCAAAATGTCTACAGTAGAGGAAAGAAAGGCTGTAGTGGTGAAATATTCAATCTAGAGTCTAAAAACTCTTCTAAAGTAGGAGCCTAATTTCAGGCCAAAGAGAAGATTGTATTTAACCAATCTTGAAAGGAATGCTATGGAGTAATTTTGGAAAAAAACCCGTACCAAAAGAAAAACAAGGCTTCTTCAGAAAGAGAACCCTATGAAATAAGCCATTTGAAATGCCCAATCACAGGCTACCTCAGAGAAGTTATGGAAGTTTCTCTGAGAGTATATGTCACAGTTCTTGGAGAAGGCATAGCAGTTCCTCTGAGAGGACCCTTAGAAATCTCTCTGAGACTAGACATCACAGTCCTTGGAGAAGGCATAGCAGTTCCTCTGACAGGACCCTTAAAAATCTCTCTGAGAAGAGACATCAAAGTCCTTAGAGAAGACATAGCAGTTCCTCTGAGAGGACCCTTAGAATCTCTCTGAGAGGAGACATCACAGTTTTTGGAGAAGGCATAGGAGTTCCTCTGACAGGACCCTTTGAAATCTCTCTGAGAGGAGACATCACAGTCCTTGGAGAAGGCATAGCAGTTCCTCTGAGAGGAACCTTAGAAATCATAGAGGAGATATAACAGTTTTTGGAGAATGCATAGCAGTTACTCTGAGATTACTTTTAGAAAAATCTCTGAGAAGAGACATTAAAATCTTCGGAGAAGGCAGAGCAGTTCCTCTGAGAGGACTGTTAGAAATCTCTCTGAGAGGACACATCACAGTCTTTGGAGAAGGCATAGCAGTTCCTTTGAGAGTACACTTAGAAATCTTTCTGAGAGGAGACATCACCATCCTTGGAGAAGGCATAGCAGTTTCTCTGCAAGAACCCTTAGAAATCTCTCTGAGAGGAGACATCAAAGTCCTCAGAGAAGGCATAGCAGTTCCTCTTAGAGAACCCTTAGAAATCTCTCTGAGAGGAGACATCACAGTCCTCGGCGAAAGCAGAGCAGTTCCTCTGAGAAACCTTAGAAATCTTTCTGAGAGGAGACATCACAATACTTGGAGAAGGCATAGCAGTTCCTCTGACAGGACCCTTAGAAATATCTCTGAGAGGGGAGGGGAGAACACAATCCCTGTAGAAGGCATAGCAGTACCTCTTAGAGAAACCTTAAAAATCTCTCTGAGAGGAGACATCACAGTCCTTGCAGAAGGCATAGCAGTTCCTCTGACAGAACCCTTAGAAATCTCTCTGAGAGGAGACATCACAGTCCTTGGAGAAGGCATAGCAGTTCCTCTGCTTGAACCTTTAGAATTCTCTCTGAGTGGAAACATCACAGTCCTTGGATAAGGCATACCAGTTCCTCTGACAGAATCCTTAAAAATCTCTCTGAGCGGAGACATCACAGTCCCTGTAGAAGGCTTAGCAGTTCCTCTGAGAGGACCATTAGAAATCTCTCTGAAAGGAGACATCACAGTCCTTGGAGAAGGCATAGCAGTTCCTCTGACAGGACACATGGAAATCATAGAGGAGACATCACAGTCCTTGGAGAAGGCATAGCCGTTCCTCTGAGAGTACCCTTAGAAATCTCTCTGAGTAGAGACATCACAGTCCTTGGAGAAGGCATAGCAGTTCCTCTGCCAGAACCCTTAGACATCTCTGAGAGGAGACATCACCATCCTTGGAGAAGGCATAGCAGTTCCTCTGACGGAACCCTTAGACATCTCTGAGAGGAGAAATCACAGTCACTGTAGAAGGCATAGCAGTATATTTGACAGAACCCTTAGAATTTGCTCTGAGAGGAGACATCACAGTCCTTGAAGAAGGCATAGCAGTTCCTCTGACAGAACCCTTAGAAATCTCTCTGAGAGGAGACACCACAGTCCTTGGAGAAGGCATAGCAGTTCTTCTGAGAGGACCCTTAGAAGTCTCTCTGAGAGGAGACATCACAGTTGTTGGAGAAGGCATAGCAGTTCCTCTGAGAGTACCCTTAGAAATGTCTCTGAGAGGAGACATCACCGTCCTTGGATAAGGCATAGCAGTTCCTCTGACAGATCCCTTAGAAATCTGAGAGGAGATATCACAGTCTTTGGAGAAGGCATAGAAGTTCCTCTGATAGAACCCTTAGAAGTCTTTCTGAGAGGAGACATCACAGTCCTCGGAGAAGGTAGAGCAGTTCCTGTGAGAGAACCCTTAGAAATCTCTCTGAGAGGAGACATCACAGTCCTCGGAGAAGGCAGAGCAGTTCCTCTGAGAGAACCCTTAGAAATCTTTCTGAGAGGAGACATCACAATCCTTAGAGAAGGCATAGCAGTTCCTCTGACAGGACCCTTAGAAATATCTCTGAGAGTGTAGGGGAGATCACAGTCCCTATAGAAGGCATAGCAGTATCTCTTAGAGAACCCTTAAAAATCTTTCTGACAGGAGACATCACTGTTGTTGCAGAAGGCATAGCAGTTCCTCTGACAGAACCCTTAGAAATCTCTCTGAGAGGAGACATCACAGTCCTTGGAGAAGGCATAGCAGTTCCTCTGCTTGAACCTTTAGAATTCTCTCTGAGTGGAAACATCACAGTCCTTGGATAAGGCATACCAGTTCCTCTGACAGAATCCTTAAAAATCTCTCTGAGCGGAGACATCACAGTCCCTGTAGAAGGCATAGCAGTTCCTCTGACAGAACCCTTAGAAATCTCTCTGAGAGGAGACACCACAATCCTTGGAGAAGGCATAGCAGTTCTTCTGAGAGGACCCTTAGAAGTCTCTCTGAGAGGAGACATCACAGTTCTTGGAGAAGGCATAGCAGTTCCTCTGAGAGTACCCTTAGAAATGTCTCTGAGAGGAGACATCACCGTCCTTGGATAAGGCATAGCAGTTCCTCTGACAGATCCCTTAGAAATCTGAGAGGAGATATCACAGTCTTTGGAGAAGGCATAGCAGTTCCTCTGATAGAACCCTTAGAAATGTCTCTGAGCGGGGACATCACAGTCCTTGGAGGAGGAATAGCAGTTCCTCTGAGAGGACCCTAAGAAATCTTAAAGGAGACATCACAGTTTTTGGTGAAGGCATAGCAGTTTCTCTGAGAGGACCCTTAAAAATATGTGTGAGAGGAGAGATCACAGTCCCTGTAGAAGGCATAGCAGTACCTCTGACAGAATCCTTAGAAATCTCTCTGAGAAGAGACATCACAGTCCCTGTAGATGTCATAGCAGTTCCTCTGCAAGAATCCTTAGAAATCTTTCTGAGAGGAGACATCACAGACCTCGGAGAAGGTAGAGCAGTTCCTGTGAGAGAACCCTTAGAAATCTCTCTGAGAGGAGACATCACAGTCCTCGGAGAAGGCAGAACAGTTCCTCTGAGAGAACCCTTAGAAATCTTTCTGAGAGGAGACATCACAATCCTTAGAGAAGGCATAGCAGTTCCTCTGACAGGACCCTTAGAAATATCTCTGAGAGTGTAGGGGAGACCACAGTCCCTATAGAAGGCATAGCAGTATCTCTTAGAGAACCCTTAAAAATCTTTCTGACAGGAGACATCACTGTTGTTGCAGAAGGCATAGCAGTTCCTCTGACAGAACCCTTAGAAATCTCTCTGAGAGGAGACATCACAGTCCTTGGAGAAGGCATAGAAGTTCCTTTGCAAGAACCCTTAGAATTCTCTCTGAGAGGAAACATCACCATCCTTGGAGAAGGCATAGCAGTTCCTCTGACGGAACCCTTTGAAATCTCTCTGAGAGGAGACATCACAGTCCCTGTTTAAGTCATAGCAGTTCCTCTGCAAGAACACTTAGAAATCTCTCTGAGAGGAGACATCACAGTCCTCGAAGAAAGCATAGCAGTAGCTCTTAGAGAACTCTTAGAAATCTCTCTGAGATGAGACATCACAGTCCTTGGAGAAGGTAGAGCATTTCCTCTGAGAGAACCCTTAGAAATCTTTCTGAGAGGAGATATCACAGTCCTTGGAGAAGGCATAGCAGTTCCTCTCACAGGACCCTTAGAAATCTCTCTGAGAGGGGAGGGGAGATCACCGTCCCTGTAGAAGGCATAGCAGTACCTCTTAGAGAACCCTTAATAAACTGTCTGAGAGGAGACATCACAGTCCTTACAGAAGGCATAACAGTTCCTCTGACAGAACACTTAGAATTCTCTCTGAGAAGAAACATCACAGTCCTTGGAGAAGGCATAGCAGTTCCTCTGACAGAACCCTTAGAAATCTCTCTGAGAGGAGACATCACAGTCCCTGTAGAAGGCATAGCAGTTCCTCTGAGAGGACCCTTAGAAATCTCCCTGAGAGGAGACATCACAGTCCTTGGAGAAGGCATAGCAGTTCCTCTGACAGGACACATAGAAATCATAGAGGAGACCTCACAGTCCTTGGAGAAGGCATAGCAGTTCCTCTGAGAGTACCCTTAGAAATCTCTCTTACAGGAGACATCACAGTCCTTTGAGAAGGTCTAGAAGTTCCTCTGCCAGAACCCTTAGACATCTCTCTGAGAAGAGACATCATCGTCCTTGGAGAAGGCATAGCAGTTCCTCTGACAGCACCCTTAGAAATCTCTGATAGGAAAAATCACAGTCACTGTAGAAGGCATAGCAGTAGGTCTGACAGAACCCTGAGAAATCCCTCTGAGAGGAGACACCACAGTCCTTGGAGAAGGCATAGCAGTTTTTCTGAGAGGACCCTTAGAAAGATCTCTGAGAGGAGACATCACAGTCCTTGGAGAAGGCATAGCAGTTCCTCTGACAGGACCCTTAGAAATCTCACTGAGAGGAGACATCACAGTCCCTGCAAAAGGCATAGCAATTCCTCTGATAGAACACTTAGATATCTCTTTGAGAGGAGACATCCCAGTCCTTGGAGAAGGCATAGCAGTTCCTCTGACAGGACCCTTAGAAATCATAGAAGAGACATCACATTTTTTGGAGAAGGCATAGCAGTTCCTTTGAGAGTACCGTTAGAAATCTATCTGAGAGGAGACATCAAAGTCCTTGGAGAAGGCATAGCAGGTCTTCTGCCAGAACCCTTAGACATCTCTCTGAGAGGAGACATCACTGTACTTGGAGAAGGCATAGCGGTTCCTCTGACAGGACCCTTAGATATCTCTCTGAGAGGAGACATCACCGTCCTTGGATAAGGCATAGCGGTTCCTCTGACAGGACCCTTAGAAATCTCTCTGAGAGGAGAGATCACAGTCCCTGTAGAAGGCATAGCAGTACCTCTGACAGAACCCTTAGAAATCTCCCTGAGAGGAGACATCACATTCCTTGGAGAAGGCATAGCAGTTCCTCTGACATTACCCTTAGAAACGTTTCCGAGCAGAGACATCACAGTCCTTGGAGAAGGCATAGCAGGTCTTCTGCCAGAATCCTTAGACATCTCTCTGAGAGGAGACATCACAGTTCTTGGAGAAGGCACAGCACCCCTGAAAGCCATGGTGAGACACTGTTGCATCTTTAGATCTCAATTAAAAAATGAAAAAAAACCTCAAATCTCAAATTATCCTGCACAAAACAGAGCAGATCCATGGAAGAGTGCTTCATCATGTGCCAGAAAATCTATGTGTCAACATATCCAGTTAAAACAATCACCAATCGACCTACAACAGAAATCACAAGGCTCTACAAACTCAGTATGTCCTAGAACACTGAGGGGTCTGCCAAGAAGCAGAATACAAACCACCCAAGCAAGTACTGTTTATTCTCAGAGACAACCTAAGAAATCCTTCCAGCCCTAATTTATCCAATGCATTTTTGTGGCTTAAGGCAGGTAGGTATTTCAAAAAACACATAAAATGGTTGCTTTCACACACAGGCCGGTCTAAGATAAACTTTTTCATAACAGGAGGCGAGTCAATTTGTGGTCAAGCAAAAACTTGAACCCCAAACAAGAGCAAAGGATTCAATGATGGCAGATAGCAAAGGAGCCGCAGCACCTGTTGTCCAGCACAGGTCAACATTCTCAACCCCTAAGCAAAAGGAAAAGTTGCAGGGAGCAAGTGAGCACTGTAGATGAGCTCAACAGCCAAAACAAGCAAGCCCTTTCCTACCCAAACCTTTGTAATTGCAGAAGATCCTAGTTTGTGGAAGAGATGTCTTTAACCAAGCTAAATCAGTGGCAGAACGTTTAAACAGAGTTCAAAATGTCTCCAGTAGAGCAAAGGAAGGCTGTAGTGGTGAAATATTCAATCTAGAGTCTAAAAACTCTTCTAAAGTAGGAGCCTAATTTCAGGCCAAAGAGAAGATTGTATCTAACCAATCTTGAAAGGAATGCTATGGAGTAATTTTCGAAAGGAACCCACACCAAAAGAAAAACAAGGCTTCTTCAAGGAGAGAAACCTATGTAATAAGCCATTTGAAAGGACCCATCACAGGCTTCCTCAGAGAAGTTATGGCAGTTTCTCTGAGAGTAGACATCACAGTCCTTAGAGAAGACATAGCAGTTCCTCTGAGAGGACCCTTAGAAATCTCTCTGAGAGGAGACATCAGAGTCCTTGGAGAAGGCATAGCAGTTCCTCTGACAGATCCCTTAGAAATCTGAGAGGAGATATCACAGTCTTTGGAGAAGGCATAGCAGTTCCTCTGATAGAACCCTTAGAAATCTCTCTGAGTGGAGACATCACAGTCCTTGGAGAAAGCATAGCAGTTCCTCTGAGAGGACCCTAACAAGTCTGAGAGGAGACATCACAGTTTTTGGAGAAGGCATAGCAGTTTCACTGAGAGGACCCTTAGAAATCTCTTTGAGAGGAGACATCACAGTCCTTGTAGAAGGCATAGCAGTACCTCTGACAGAACTCTTAGAAATCTCTCTGAGAGGAGACATCACAGTCCTTGGAGAAGGCATAGCAGTTCCTGTGAGAGAACACTTAGAAATTTCTCTGAGAGGGGACATCACAGTTCTCGGAGAAGGCAGAGCAGTTCCTCTGAGAGAAACCTTAGAAATCTTTCTGAGAGGAGACATCACAGTCCTTGCAGAAGGCATAGCATTTTCTCTGACAGGACCTTTAGAAATCTCTCTGAGAGGAAAGTGAAGATCACAGTCCCTGTAGAAGGCATAGCAATTCCTCTGATAGAACACTTAGATATCTCTTTGAGAGGAGACATCCCAGTCCTTGGAGAAGGCATAGCAGTTCCTCTGACAGGACCCTTAGAAATCATAGAAGAGACATCACATTTTTTGGAGAAGGCATAGCAGTTCCTTTGAGAGTACCGTTAGAAATCTATCTGAGAGGAGACATCAAAGTCCTTGGAGAAGGCATAGCAGGTCTTCTGCCAGAACCCTTAGACATCTCTCTGAGAGGAGACATCACTGTACTTGGAGAAGGCATAGCGGTTCCTCTGACAGGACCCTTAGATATCTCTCTGAGAGGAGACATCACCGTCCTTGGATAAGGCATAGCGGTTCCTCTGACAGGACCCTTAGAAATCTCTCTGAGAGGAGAGATCACAGTCCCTGTAGAAGGCATAGCAGTACCTCTGACAGAACCCTTAGAAATCTCCCTGAGAGGAGACATCACATTCCTTGGAGAAGGCATAGCAGTTCCTCTGACATTACCCTTAGAAACGTTTCCGAGCAGAGACATCACAGTCCTTGGAGAAGGCATAGCAGGTCTTCTGCCAGAATCCTTAGACATCTCTCTGAGAGGAGACATCACAGTTCTTGGAGAAGGCACAGCACCCCTGAAAGCCATGGTGAGACACTGTTGCATCTTTAGATCTCAATTAAAAAATGAAAAAAAACCTCAAATCTCAAATTATCCTGCACAAAACAGAGCAGATCCATGGAAGAGTGCTTCATCATGTGCCAGAAAATCTATGTGTCAACATATCCAGTTAAAACAATCACCAATCGACCTACAACAGAAATCACAAGGCTCTACAAACTCAGTATGTCCTAGAACACTGAGGGGTCTGCCAAGAAGCAGAATACAAACCACCCAAGCAAGTACTGTTTATTCTCAGAGACAACCTAAGAAATCCTTCCAGCCCTAATTTATCCAATGCATTTTTGTGGCTTAAGGCAGGTAGGTATTTCAAAAAACACATAAAATGGTTGCTTTCACACACAGGCCGGTCTAAGATAAACTTTTTCATAACAGGAGGCGAGTCAATTTGTGGTCAAGCAAAAACTTGAACCCCAAACAAGAGCAAAGGATTCAATGATGGCAGATAGCAAAGGAGCCGCAGCACCTGTTGTCCAGCACAGGTCAACATTCTCAACCCCTAAGCAAAAGGAAAAGTTGCAGGGAGCAAGTGAGCACTGTAGATGAGCTCAACAGCCAAAACAAGCAAGCCCTTTCCTACCCAAACCTTTGTAATTGCAGAAGATCCTAGTTTGTGGAAGAGATGTCTTTAACCAAGCTAAATCAGTGGCAGAACGTTTAAACAGAGTTCAAAATGTCTCCAGTAGAGCAAAGGAAGGCTGTAGTGGTGAAATATTCAATCTAGAGTCTAAAAACTCTTCTAAAGTAGGAGCCTAATTTCAGGCCAAAGAGAAGATTGTATCTAACCAATCTTGAAAGGAATGCTATGGAGTAATTTTCGAAAGGAACCCACACCAAAAGAAAAACAAGGCTTCTTCAAGGAGAGAAACCTATGTAATAAGCCATTTGAAAGGACCCATCACAGGCTTCCTCAGAGAAGTTATGGCAGTTTCTCTGAGAGTAGACATCACAGTCCTTAGAGAAGACATAGCAGTTCCTCTGAGAGGACCCTTAGAAATCTCTCTGAGAGGAGACATCAGAGTCCTTGGAGAAGGCATAGCAGTTCCTCTGACAGATCCCTTAGAAATCTGAGAGGAGATATCACAGTCTTTGGAGAAGGCATAGCAGTTCCTCTGATAGAACCCTTAGAAATCTCTCTGAGTGGAGACATCACAGTCCTTGGAGAAAGCATAGCAGTTCCTCTGAGAGGACCCTAACAAGTCTGAGAGGAGACATCACAGTTTTTGGAGAAGGCATAGCAGTTTCACTGAGAGGACCCTTAGAAATCTCTTTGAGAGGAGACATCACAGTCCTTGTAGAAGGCATAGCAGTACCTCTGACAGAACTCTTAGAAATCTCTCTGAGAGGAGACATCACAGTCCTTGGAGAAGGCATAGCAGTTCCTGTGAGAGAACACTTAGAAATTTCTCTGAGAGGGGACATCACAGTTCTCGGAGAAGGCAGAGCAGTTCCTCTGAGAGAAACCTTAGAAATCTTTCTGAGAGGAGACATCACAGTCCTTGCAGAAGGCATAGCATTTTCTCTGACAGGACCTTTAGAAATCTCTCTGAGAGGAAAGTGAAGATCACAGTCCCTGTAGAAGGCATAGCAATTCCTCTGATAGAACACTTAGATATCTCTTTGAGAGGAGACATCCCAGTCCTTGGAGAAGGCATAGCAGTTCCTCTGACAGGACCCTTAGAAATCATAGAAGAGACATCACATTTTTTGGAGAAGGCATAGCAGTTCCTTTGAGAGTACCGTTAGAAATCTATCTGAGAGGAGACATCAAAGTCCTTGGAGAAGGCATAGCAGGTCTTCTGCCAGAACCCTTAGACATCTCTCTGAGAGGAGACATCACTGTACTTGGAGAAGGCATAGCGGTTCCTCTGACAGGACCCTTAGATATCTCTCTGAGAGGAGACATCACCGTCCTTGGATAAGGCATAGCGGTTCCTCTGACAGGACCCTTAGAAATCTCTCTGAGAGGAGAGATCACAGTCCCTGTAGAAGGCATAGCAGTACCTCTGACAGAACCCTTAGAAATCTCTCTGAGAGGAGAGATCACAGTCCCTGTAGAAGGCATAGCAGTACCTCTGACAGAACCCTTAGAAATCTCCCTGAGAGGAGACATCACAGTCCTTGGAGAAGGCATAGCAGTTCCTCTGACATTACCCTTAGAAACGTTTCCAAGCAGAGACATCACAGTCCTTGGAGAAGGCATAGCAGGTCTTCTGCCAGAATCCTTAGACATCTCTCTGAGAGGAGACATCACAGTTCTTGGAGAAGGCACAGCACCCCTGAAAGCCATGGTGAGACACTGTTGCATCTTTAGATCTCAATTAAAAAATGAAAAAAAAAACCTCAAATCTCAAATTATCCTGCACAAAACAGAGCAGATCCATGGAAGAGTGCTTCATCATGTGCCAGAAAATCTATGTGTCAACATATCCAGTTAAAACAATCACCAATCGACCTACAACAGAAATCACAAGGCTCTACAAACTCAGTATGTCCTAGAACACTGAGGGGTCTGCCAAGAAGCAGAATACAAACCACCCAAGCAAGTACTGTTTATTCTCAGAGACAACCTAAGAAATCCTTCCAGCCCTAATTTATCCAATGCATTTTTGTGGCTTAAGGCAGGTAGGTATTTCAAAAAACACATAAAATGGTTGCTTTCACACACAGGCCGGTCTAAGATAAACTTTTTCATAACAGGAGGAGAGTCAATTTGTGGTCAAGCAAAAACTTGAACCCCAAACAAGAGCCAAGGATTCAATGATGGCAGATAGCAAAGGAGCCGGAGCACCTGTTGTCGGGCACAGGTCAACATTCTCAACCCCTAAGCAAAAGGACAAGTTGCAGGGAGCAAGTAAGCACTGTAGACAAGCTCAACAGCCCAAACAATGGAGCCCTTTCCTACCCAGACCCTTGCAATTGCAGGAGCAAAAAAACTTTTAAAATCGACTTTAGAGAGCCACAGCCTGAAGGCATCACAACCAAGGAGCTAAACAAAGAGCCACAGGCTGAAAGTGTGAGATCTCTTCAGTTGATACCTTGACAGGCATTCCATGGTGTGATCTCTGAAGTTTTTGGATCCAGTAGTGGGTCACCTTCTCAAGGTGTCAAATGGACAGACCAGAAGCCTCCATAAAATTGGGAGGTAGGAAGCCATCATAAATGACTCAAGGGCCAAAATTTCAAGGGAATAAATCTGGGGATTTTAACCTCAGGCCACAAAAACAGTGTGTCCAGCTTTTGGAATTTTTTGGTGTGGTCCCTGAAAGCTTTAATTTTTTAGCCAAGCTACCTCTGGATCTCTCCTTAGGGAAAGGGTTCTTGAGCCTCTCTTTGGGACTGTGTCAAAACTATTCAAAAGTCAAAACTATTGATTATAAATCTGATTTGCTGCCATTTAGAAATATGAAAACATGTGATTTAACCTTAAGATCAGTAATATAAAACCAATGACATTCAAACCAGGTTCTATATGGAAGACAGGAGCTCTCTAGAATTGACCCCTGGGACACAATCACAAGAAGGGAAAACGTTAAAGTCATTGCCAGGAATACAACAGCCTCAA
This sequence comes from Arvicanthis niloticus, assembly GCF_011762505.2. NCBI lineage: Eukaryota > Metazoa > Chordata > Mammalia > Rodentia > Muridae > Arvicanthis > Arvicanthis niloticus. Next base: position 679,851 of record NC_047658.1, read on the forward strand.
GATTTGACATCTTCTGTTGGGAGCTGGCTTTTAACAGAAAGCAGCTAGAAAGCAGTTATCCATGCCTGGAAGGCGCACATGGTATCCACGCTTGCAAGGCCCACAGTGCTCTTCATACTCAGATTACTATCAGAAGAGTTTCAGGCAGGATTAGGGGCTCGAAGAAGTTCTCTTTGTTCTTTCCTGGGCATACAACAGAATGCTGGGAAAGTCATGTTTGTAGGCAGCGAATACCTAGGAAATATATATCTCTCTGATATGTTACTGCTGGAGTATTTGACTTAACAATATGTTAGTCCTTGGAACCACTATGGATTTTAACCTCAGGCCACAAGAACAGTGTGTCCAGCTTTTGGACTTTTTGGTGTGGTCCCTGAAAACTTTAACTCTTTTGCCAAGCTACCTCTGGATCGCTCCTTAGGGGAAGGATGCTTGAGCCTCTCCTTTGGAAGGCGATAGGGTTTGTCACAGTGACAGTGCTGGTTACTCTTAGAGTGACTGATTTGGGGCACATCCTCTCAGAAAGTCTGTGTCTGCCTTCAGAGAGAGTATAGTGAGCTCTCTCAGAATGACTCTATGAGGCTGGAAGAATGCCTGTGTAGCCTGGCATTAGGAAAAGTGTATTGGCTTATTCCAGAACCATGTCGTTTTCAGCCAGAGGGAAAGGAAATATATCTTTCACATAATTGGCTCCTTTCTGAGTGACTGCCCAGTGACCTCCACATGAGACTGAGATGGCTCCTTTTTGAGGGACTGAGGCATCTCACAAAAGAGGGACTTAGTTGGCTCCACCCAGAATGACTGTGTAGACTCTTCGTCACAGAGGGACTGTGTCCTCTTCTCTCCAGAGGTCTACAAGGGCTTTTCCCTGAGTGCCTGTGAGGGCTTCTCCCTGAGGGACCTCGAAGGTTCCTTCCTGAGGCACTGCAAGTGCTTCTTCATGAGTGAATGTGAGGATCCTTCCCTGAGGCACTGAGAGGACTTCTCCTTGAGAAACTGCAAGCTCTTCTTTTTGAGGGACTGCTAGGACTTCCCCTTGAGGGACTGCGAAGATTCCTCCTTTAGAAACTTAGAGGGTGCCTCCTTGAGGAACTGTGGTCTCTCCCCTTAAAGAGACTGCGATTATCCTCTTATACTGAGAAAAGAGGTGCTCCACATTCCACGGGTAATAGGTTGGGCCACAAGACACAGGGCACATGGGGGTCCTTCCCACCTTCATGTCTGCTGGCTTGGTGGAGAACTTGTCTCTACACTCCCCGTGCTCATCATACAGCAGCACCACTCTGTCCACTGTGCAGACAGCAAATTTAGCATTGTTCTGGGACCAGGCCATGCAGGTCACCTTCGCAGAGCCATCCTGCGGAGGTGAAGAGTTAATGTAAGCACAGTGCTGGACTACAATGTACAAAGCATTTCCAGTCTCATCAGCCACTACTGAGGCTTTGCTTTACATTCTTCTTGTCACAATGTTTTCCTCAAAATGAAACAAAATAAAAGAAAGGGTTTGTGATGTTCTCTGGGGCTTTGTGTAACCCAGACTAGCCTCAGGCTGACTTTATAACCAAGGGTGACATGAAATTCTGACTCCCTAGAGGACTTCCTCTCCTGAGTGCTAGGATTCAAGGCATGCACCATCACGTCTAGTTTATGCCATGCTGGGGAAGGAACCCAGGGCTTCACTCAAGCTAACCAAACACTGTATCTACTAACCCATCTCCCGAGCCCTTAATGCATTTTCTGAGACTCATGACACAAATGTAAGGCATCAGCTGTTCCAAAAGCAATGGCCTCCTTGGTCTCTCATCTCTCAAGTCTGCTACTGAAAACAAAAATCAATTTGTCTGATAAATGGTTGTCTTTATAGCTACTCATTCAATTAATGTTTTCAAGCATTTCATCAAGAAAGGCCCTTGGCCAGGAGCTGACAGAGAGACAAAGATCAAATCATAGATCCTACCCTGGGACCTAATAAACGCTATAAAATTGTAAAGGCTCCAGAAGAAGAAATATACTGAATGCAGTAATGATTCTGGCAATCTGAACTCTGGTCTTCATGCTTGTACACTGAATACTTTACCCATGAGCCATGTTCCCAGCCAACTTAAGGTATTTTTTTCCTTTTTAATTTATTCTATATATGTAAGCACACTGTTACTGTCTTCAAACAGAACAGAAGAGGGCATTGGATCCCACTACAGACAGTTTTGAGCCACCATGTGGTTGCTGGGAATTGAACTCAGGACCTCTGGAAGAGCAGTCAGTGCTCTTAACCACTGAGCCATGTCTCTAGCCCCAAATTAAGGTATTCTCAAAGATCAGAATATAACCTTGTAAATTGAGGCATCTATAGCTGTAGATTTAAAGTTTGGATTCTTTGTTTGCTTCTTTTGTTTTTCAAGGCAGAGATTCTCTGTGTAGCCTCATCTGTCCCAGAAATCACTCTGTAGATCAGGCTGACCTTGAATTCACAGAGACCTACTGGCCTCTGTCTTCCAAAGGTGCTGGGATTAAAGGCATGCTCCACCACTGCCTGGCTAGAGTGTGAATTCTAAAACTGAGCAGCCTTTGGCTTGAATGGCTTTCTGCAGAACCTTGGGAAACTCAACCTGAGTCAGTTTCTCTCATCTGTTCTATGCAGGCAGCAGAGCTGAGGACATGGCTCAGTTAGTAAAGTGTTTGCCATAAAAGCTGAGTTCAATCCCCAGAATCCACATGAAAACAAAAGATAAAGCCGGGAATGGTAGTATATGCCTGTAGTCCGAGTGCTGGGGACACACGAAAACCCCACAGCTTGCTGGCCAGCCAGTGCAGCCTCCTCATTGAGCTTCAGTGAGAAACCCGGCCTCACAGAATAAAGTCATCAAGGGGGATGGATGCCTGGCAGTGATCTCTGGCTTCAACATACATGTGCTCATACTCATGTGTGCCATGCATACACACACATAAGTATGCACACACACACAGACAAACACACACACACTGTGGGTAGCAATATAGCCTGCTGATGGGCTGAGTTAGGGTTACATTCCTGTCCCCTGGACTTACCTCTGTGTCCAGGGAAGACAGATGGGCCCTGTGAGAACTGAGACACTTGGAACACGTCTGCAATGTGCAGTTACAGCAGAGTGAAGCAGGCCATTTTCTAGGTTCTTGGTGTGCTAGGCAGACCAGGGTCTACATGGGAATGAAAAGCAAAATTCTGATTTGCAGCCTTCAGAGACAGGCTGCTTCCTGCGCATTGATCCTACAGGTCCTCAAACTCCCCAATGATGCAATCCTTTAGCTTAAGGATTTGGTTAGCATCAAACCCAGAGCACCAGCTACACTAAGCACACACACTTTCCCACTGAGCAACACCTTAGCCTGCTCTGCACTACTTCAGAATGAGTTAACAGTGGTTTCAGTGAGCTACAACACCACATTTAATCAAGTCAGACTGGACTAAGGGACCAACAGATGCAATTCTCTGCATTTTTCCCATTGAAGTCTTAACTAAGAGGTCTTCCTTTGCTTCTATTTGTTTTTTGAGGCAGGGTCTCACTCTATAGCTTGGTTAGCCTGTAGCTGGCTATGCAGACCAGCAATCTCTTGATTCTCTTGTTCTGAGTGGAAGGGTAGATAGACTACAGGCATGCAATACTACACCTAGTGTTTTTTTGTGGCAGGGTTTCCCTTTGTGACCTACATTGGCTTCAAACTCATGATCTTCTTGCCTCAGCCTCCCAAGTGCTGGAATTACGGTGAGGAACATGTCTTGCAGAATGAAGATCACAGCTGACTAGGAACTGAAGTCTTGTTTAGTCTAGTTTTACACCAAAGATCGGGGTCTCAACAAATCAGTGCAGCCAGCAGAACAGTGTTTGCTTTGACTTTACTCTATAAAAATATACAACTTAAATACATATGACACTCTGTATACAAGACATAAACAACTGGTAGATTTAACACTTTCAGTTATTTCAACAGAAAGCAAATATGTAAGTTACCTCCTTGTGAGAGCATTCACAGTCAAGGGAAAGGATGTGCAGGAAGCGATCAGTGCTGGGAGCCAACCCAAATTGTCTAAGTCTTCAGTGACAGTCCTTTCTCCAAGGGCCCAGCACTGAACTGTGTGTTAAGACTCAGACCCACTGCTTGGCCATACCACAAGTAAACCCCTTCATCCTCCCCAGGGACAGTTAATGGAGCAACCGTTGTCCACGGGGCAGTAAACATGTCTAAAATTGTGCTTAGCCCCAGGATGAGAAGGATGAATAGCTCTTGGCTTGAAAAGCTCACAGTGGAAATTGCTTAGCTCAATTTTGCAACTAAATTCATCTTTGAAAGTTTTACAAAAATGCTAGGGACTTAGTTCCATGGGCAGCTTCACGAGAGACTTACCCTTCCAGAACCTATGAGCTGACCCGGAAGGGAGCACTGTCATCGCCAGAGGCAACATGCCAACTCCTCGCTTCCTAGCTTCAGATGGCAATCCCTCTGTCCTACTGCCACGTGTCCCTGACTCAGTGCTGGCAATAGCTCCTTGTTCTACTCTGAAGAGCTTTCAGCCATTTAGCTACCGGCCTACGGCTCACTGACCATCTAGCTGCCTGACCTATGGCTCACTGACCATCTAGCTGCCTGACCTATGGCTCAATGAACTAAGGCAGAATTAGTTATGAAGAAGTATTTATCACCTGAGATTTCAATCAGTGAGAAGATACTAGAGTAAGTTTCCTGAGGTAAACATAAACCTTAAAGAATGGTGTACAGTGTATAGAAGGACAGCAATCTTATCCTCAACATCTGGACTCGTAGGTTAACAGGCTGGTAAAGCCACAGACACATTTAAATTTAGAAATAAAGTGGCAGTGCTTAAGTTAGATACTGAGAGTGAAGACCAGCAGTTTCCAAGGAGGCACAGGAGGAGAACACAGATGCCATGAAGAGGATGCTCTAAAGTGCTTATGAAGGCTGGAAGACTAAGTCTGAAATGCTTCCAGGGACTTCCAACAGGGGAAGAGGTGATACTGGTTGGTGACTCAGATGGAGAACGGCACAGCTTTTTTTTTTTTTTTTTTTTTTTAAATAACGGTTGTTCAAATATTTTATCTCATTTTGGGGGGGAAACAAGGTTTTTTAAAAAACTTTCAGCCACTGAAATGACTGAGTTGCAACCCTTGCTGATGCTCTAAGATCTTACTGTGCAAATAGTTTTCAAAATGTCGAAGGACAAAGCACACACCTGCACCAAGAATTTCAGCGAATGCAGAAGTCTGTACGGGACCATGAAGCCAGGATTCAAAATACTTTTTATTCTGAGGCATGCTTTGTTGTTTCGTAATGCTCTGCTGATGGATTATAGAAATCAGAAAACTTCTGGGACCCTGAGGCTTCACTTTTTCATTTTATTACTATAAATAAATAAATAAATAAATAAATAAATACTACTCAGCCTCTCTAGATGTTAGTAACTAAGTTGTCAGAAACAGAGTCTCAAGATCTAAGAATCAAGCCCAGACTACATTTCAGCAAGTCATCTGAGGGATCCTATTTGGATAGGAACACTAAAGTATCCTGCTATAACTGTTCATCTGCCCATGTTGTTGAATGAGGTGAAGACTGGGCCCTACACTCAGGCTGACAGCACCATGTACAATCCCTTATCCTCATGACTCTCACTTTCTGTTCCAAGAGCAGTAGATAATCAGATACATTAGGCATGAGGGAAGCCTCAAGCAGAAATGAGGCCCACAAGAACTTTAAAGTGGAGTTCAATCATCTCAGAATCATGGCCTCACAGTGCCACACCCAGTGTTTGCAGCTGTCACCTGTAGGAAGAAGAACAAGACTTCAGCCCAAGACCACAGTCCAGTGCCCCAGTGATTTTTTCCTGTTAGGAGAGTCAAAATTCAGAATTACATCCAAGCACAACTCAGAGTTTCCTGAGATGAGAAGAAGCTGTGTTGAGAACACCTCGCTCTTCCCAGCCCTACATGCACATCTCTCTCAATAAGGGAAACGAGACAAGGTTTGCAGATGTCATCTTAGAAAGATTTCAAGCACCCCCTAGGCACACGCAGCAATATCCAGCACCCTTTTGCTGGCTGGTCAGTTCTGAACCCAGAATCTGTCCTCACATCTGGGGCCATGCCGAACAGGTTAAGTTTCTCTAACCTGCCCGGTGGAAGGGGTAATAGTCAAATGCCATCTTGCGGAAGGTCAGCTGCATGGCACCACCCGTAAGTCTGTTTGCGGAGACACCCATGAGAGAAAGGCACAGGTGAACAGGGCTGGAGGAGCAAAGAAACCCGGGCATCACCTGAAGCCCTCTGGGGAGCTGAACCCTGATCCTCTTACAAGAGTAACCAGTGTTCTTTACAGATAAGATAGCCCTTATCTGTCCATTATATACTAAAAAGAATACAAAGATTCCTTTGTTCAACTCATGGATAAGGAAGAATAATAACTTTAAAATTAGCTACTTTGGCCGGGCGGTGGTGGCACATGCCTTTATTCCTAGCTACTTTGGCCAGGCTGTGGTGGCACACGCCTTTAATCCCAGCACTTGGGAGGCAGAGGCAGGTGGATTTCTGAGTTCGAGGCCAGCCTGGTCTACGGAGTGAGTTCCACAACAGCCAGGGCTACACAGAGAAACTCTGTCTCAGAAAAAAACAAAACAAAAACAAAAAAAACCCTCAAAAAACAAACAAACTAGCTACTTTGAAGCTATCAGTGTTAACTTAGATCTAAACCTACAGTCACTGATGATGCTTTGGGGATTTCTGATGCCTTTTAGGAAAGGTCTCATGAATCTCAGTCTCATGCTCACAGCTAAGCGTGACCCTGAACTCCTGATCCTCCTGCCTCCACCTCCCAATGGCTACAGTTACAACCTGGGCATCTACAACAGTGTGCTCTTTGTATTTGGTGGAAGGGTCTCCTTGAGACTGGGTCTTGCCTTGAGGCACAAGCTGGCCTCAAACTCATGGCAGTACGTGTGTCACAGCCTCCAGAGCAATGGGATCACACGTGGATCACACCACCAGCAAGAGCACTGTGTGGCCAGGTCTGGCCTCAGACTCAAGGGACCCATCTGGGATTAAAGGCATTCACCACCACAAGGACCTAAGCAACACTGAGAAGAAATTACTACACAAAAATAGTTGTTCTCATAATCACTTCCTGTGGTGGAAAAGCCATGTCTACACTGCCATTGCCCACGGGGAGGCGGAGTTACTTCAAGATGGAGGAGGAGCCAACTACACGGGCATGCTGCTTGGTGGAAAAGACAAAAAGGCGGGCACATTCATTCCCCTGCTGGTGAATCCTGGTCTCATTACTAGAGGCAAATATACAGCAGGTGTGGCTCAGTGGTGCAGCACCTACACGGCACTCATAGAGCTGAGCCGAGTCTCAGCACCTCCAACGTAAGCAGGTAAGAGGCGAATGGCAAATGCAGCCTACAGTGAGGTGAGCAGAGTAAAGCAAGACAAAGGGCCGTCCTGTGTGAGCATATGAAATGGCAAGCGAGCGAGTGAACAGGGAAGGTCCCCTGAGCCAGTGCAGCATCTATCTCACTGGATGTAGGAAGCCACGGTTAGCGGTGATACATCCGCCATTCCAAGATGGCACGGACATCGTGTCCTCCCACTAGTAAACAACTAACTGCTCAGGTGCAAGAGGCAAAAAGCGCGCCAAATCACTGCCCATCCCGGGGCGTATTATGGGTAATGAGTGAACAGCCAATCAGAAGTGAACACGTCACTCTAGGGTGTATTTAAGCTGTGCCTCTTCCTGTCTTTCCGTCTTTCTGCTTCTTCTTATACAAGAGTAAAGCCTCGCTGTAGAATCACCCGAACACCGCCTCACGTTTCTCTTTTCGAGGGTGAAGGGGACTCGGAAGGCGCGCGGAACAACTGGAGCCTGACCCTGGCTGTGCGGTAAATGGGGACAGAAGGACTTCATGCACTTCCTACACGAGGACAGTCAAACAGAGTAAACAAAAGGTTACTGGCTTCTGCGGGGATCATAAAGAAAAAAGTCAATCGTTTTGAATAAATATAAATTCACATGTATGATACTAAGTATGTCACTAACATAATATAACTCCTCTACACATATAAATACAGCATATATAATGAGACAGGGTTCCATTGTGTAGCCAGAGCTGGTCTTGAATTCATGGGGATTCGCCTGCCTCTGCCTCCCGAATGCTGGGATTACAGCTGTGTGCCACCACATCTGACTATCACAACACAGTATTAAAATAACTCAACTGTGAACATTCTGGTTCTGGATGGAGCTGGGGGGCAGAACATATGTCTGTTCTGGATACACACAAGGTCTCTGTTCAATCCTCAGGGGTTTTTTTGTTTGTTTGTTTTTGTTTTTTGAGACAGGGTTTCTCTGTGTAGCTCTGGCTGTCCTGGAACTTACTCTGTAGACCAGGCTGGCCTCAAACTCAGAAATCCGCCTGCCTCTGCCTCCCAAGTGCTGGGATTACAATCCTCAGTTCTAATGAAGAGAGAAATCTGAAAACTCTGAGGTCTCCTACAACTGAATTTATTTCTCCTAAAAATCTTGCCAGTGGTTCTGCACCTCTGGCAAACACCAGCATTTGGAGACATGGGGATGACAAGGGTCATGCTGGTTGGGATCAATCTGTGAAGCTCTGCATCTGTGTGGTGGGAAAAGGGCCTGCCGTGTGTCCTGTGTGACAGCTGGCTCCAGCATGCACTAAAGGCTGGAGTGTTCTCCCTTGTGCCAACATAGAGCTACCACAGGAGGGCTGGGTACCAAGCGATGCCTGAAGATCCTTCATCCGAGGCTCTGCCCAGGACCAACAACAATGTGTGAGTGGCCAGGTTCAGGCCTCTGCACACCTGGCATTCTGGACTGGCTGTCATCACAGATATGCAGGTCCGGGCGAGAGATGAGGAGGTGGTAGGAAGACTCCTTCACATCAAACTTCTCAAAATACTGGCTGAGGCGACTGCTGCTGTTGCTGCTGCTGCCGCTGTTGCCCTGGCTGTCACTGAATGCCTGGGCCCAGGTCTGCTGGGCACTGGGAGCAGGTGGAGTGATCTACATGTGACAAGAGAAGGCCGTCCATCAGGGACTGGAGAGGGACTCACTGGTTGACAGCACTAGCTACTCTAGCCAGGTTGCTTGCCAGCACTCAAGGGACGGCTCACGCCTGTCTGTGAACACTCCTGTGGCTAGCACTCTGGGTCCGAAGACCCTCATATAAACAAGCATGCAGGCAAAACCAATGTACATACAATAATAATGATAATAATAATGTATAATGAAAGAAAGGAAAGGAAAAGGCAGGCAGGCAAGCAGACAGACAGATGTCAACTTTGGGCTCTGAGAGGGTTCTTTTGATGCTTTCTGTAAGCATAGTCCACATGGATAAAACCCTGATTTAACAGCACCCCTTCTGTCTTATAACTGCTGTATAGTGTCTCACTCAGCACTCCCCTGAGAAAGCAGCTCAAACCCCAACAGCTCACACCAAGTCTAGCGCCTGTGTCCTCAGGTCTGAGTCACATCCTCTAGAGTGTCCTTGCTAAGTGCACCATCGTGCTGGTGGGCGGTACTCTCGGTGCACGGGGTTTACCTGTCACAGCACCTAGGAGCAACTTGTCAACTGTCTACTCTCTAAGGTGTGGGAAGGCCCAAGGGTAGAGACATGCTACTTCCTCCCTCTAGAGGCTAGCACCCCATCTGACACACAGGGGACCCCAGTGAGCAGAGCAAACAAGTGAGACAGGCACAAGCAACTCCACACGTGGTGAACTCCATAAGCAAGCCAAAAAGGCCTCCATTCCCCACAACACCAGCACAAATTAGGGCTAGCCACCTGCCCCACAGCCAAGCAGATGCCCAGTGTGCCTCTGACCTGCACAGGCTCAGGAGCCAGGCTCTTTCTCTGCTGAGCTGACTTCTCCACTGTCATCGCCTTGAGCTGTGAGTCAGTCAGCACCAGAGCAGGTCATCCAGGAGGAAGGTCAGCTTGGAGGCGACCACAATGCAGTCTTTGGTCTGAGGTGTCACAGAGAACACAGTTAGCTCCTGGTGTCTTCCAAGGCCTCAGAGTGACTGTGCTGGCGTCCCCGGCAGCCTTCGCCTTCCAGGAGGTGAAAAGGACTGTCAGGCATTTTGAAACATCAACTTCTTACACAGTGACTCCGGTTTGCTTGATTTACCAAAGGCACCAGCCGACCCCCAGATGCTCAGCCCCGTGTGTGCATAATACGAGTGGAAACCAAACTGGCTTCTGAAAGCACTGGAACAGGGTGACAGAAGCTTCTCCCACACTGGCGAGGCCAAGGAGGACAGTGACCCTACAGTGACTTCACAAGTTTCCTCTCCTCGGCGGGGATCAGTGATTCAGGTCAGATGCAGGTCACTCTGCTGCCAGGTGGGGTTGACACTATAACCTTGGAGCTGCCACAGTTTAAAGGAAGCAGGGAAGGCCTTGGAGTGGATCTTGATGGTGATGGAATTGACCATGATGGACAAACCCTCCACCACCTTCTCAGCAAAGCCGTACTCACTGCAACATATGAGGGAAACAGCGGTCACAGCCAGGACACCAGCAATGGGTGGGGGAGGTGGTGGTCAGAGCCGGTACAGCAGCCAACATGACTGCTTATTTTTCTTTCTTCTTCTCTCCTTGCTGTTGTTTTTTTACCCCTAAGGTTTTTGGCTGGGGATTTTCTTACTATTTGTTTTATTTCCCTTACATGTGAGTGCACTGCCTGCACATGTCTGTGCCTCATAGAGTCAAAGGAGGGAGTCGGGTACCTGAACCTGGCTGGAGTTACAGGCAGGAACAGTTGCCATGCAGGTGCTCGGGACAGAACCCAGATTGGCTAAAAGAGCAGCCGGTGTTCCTAACCTCAGCGCCACCTCTGTAGCCTCTAAGAGTCTATATAATATAGATGAAATTGTATGAAAAGGGAGTGGGAAGATGAAAGAAATGCAGACATGTCAGGGGGTTGATAGCACTGACTCTGTTCAAGAATGTGCCCTCCTGGGCTAAAGAGATGGCTCAGTGGTTAGGAGCACCGACTGCTCTTCCAGAGGTCCTGAGTTCAGTTCCCAGCAACCACATGGTGGCTCACAACCATCTGTAATAGGGTCCAATGCTCTCTTCTGGTGTGTCTAAAGACAGCAACAGTGTACTCATATAAATGAAATAAATACATCTTTAAAAGAAAAAAAAAGAGTGTTCCCTCTCCACCTTGAGGTAGCCAGCAGAGAAATAACACTCCTCCTTCCCTGAGACACCAGAGATGGCAGAGAGATAAGAAAGCCACAAAGAAGGCATCAGGCTGTGGAAAGCACTCTTTTTACTTACTCTTCCACAGACTCCCACACATCCACAAAGCAGTCAGTTATCTTCGCCTGACCCGCCCCACCTCGCCCCACCCCCTCTAGCCCCATCTTCCCAAGAAATTCTCTTCCTCCTTCAGTAAAACAGACATTCTTCAAGGCAGAATTTCTTTTGTCATTTTTGTTTTTATGTTTTTAAGACTGGAAGGCATTTGACGATCCACCCACAAGGGGGTTGGTAAAAATTGCATTGTTGCCTTGGCCAAGGAACTGTTAAGCTAAAACCAATTCTGGAATTTTTTCATCACAAGAATTAAATAAATAAATAAATAAATAAATAAATAAATAAAATCTAGAGCCATGTGGCTGAGGCGGTGTTGCACGCCTTTGATCTCAGCACGTCAGGGGCAGCGGCAAGTGGATCTCTGTGTTCAAGGCCAGCCTGATCTACAAAGAGAATCTCAAGATGACCAGGGTTACGTAGAGAAACCCTGTCTGGAAAAACCAAAGACGGGGAGGATAGATATCTAGAAACTAACACTAAAGTGTACATTTATATGCAACTCAGCCACACAGGACTAATCCACAGTCCCTATGGAGTAGGACTAACAGACACAGTTCCCAGAGAGAGAACACCAGCCTTTTCACACAAGTCCAAACTACAGTGGAGTCTGGAGCACGGCCATTGTTCCGCGTGCCTCTCTTGTCTGTTCCGCGTGCCTCTCTTGTCCCCTTCGCCCACTAAAAAGGACACGGAGGCAGTATTCGGGTGGTTACCACAGACGAGGCTTTACTTGTAACAGCAGAAGTGGAAAGGCAGAAAGACAGGAAGAGGCACAGCTTAAATACACCCTAGAGTGACGTATTCACTTCTGATTGGCTGTTCACTCATCACTCCATATTACGCCCCGGGATGGGCAGTGACTTTGGTGCACTTTCTGCCTTTTGCACCTGCGCAGTCAGTTGTTTACTATTGGGAGGACAGGATGTCTGAGCCATCTTGGAATGGCGAATGTTGACATGCTCACTGCGGCTCCCAACAGGCCATGGCATATGCCTTCCTGCCATGGCGCAGGCCTTGATCGCTAGCACAGTGACGATGAAAGAAGGTGGTGGCTCATACCAGTAATCCCAGCCCTTGGAGGCAGAAGCCAGGGGATGTCTGTGACTCTCAGACCAACCTGCTCGGGGATCCTCTTTCCATCTCCAGCACTGATCCTGGAGGTGCACCCCACACCTGCCTGGCATTTACACAGGTGCTGGTGACCCCAACCCCAGTCCTCATGCTTTCCAAACCGGTGCTTCACCCACTGAGCCATCTCTCCAGAAAATGACAAAAAGAGTGCGCCTGGAGAACCACTGCTTTAACCCAGATGGAGGCAGGCGGCTCCCTGTGATCTGAGGCCAACCAGTTCCAGCCAGCTGCATACTGAGAACATGTCTCGAAAGAGAGAGAAAGGAAAAAAAAGATAGAAATGAAAAAGTTTTTAAGAGGTTATATTTCCTTGGAAACAAAAAGAAGTCCCCTGCCTACCCCCTAAAAGGAAACACGAACACAGGTGCAAGGAAGCGTATAGATGTTAAAGCAGGTACAGTGTGGTCAGCTGTGGGAAGAATTTGACAGTCACCTCCATTACCGCCTAAGCACTTCCTTCCGAAGGTGTTTACCCAGGAGAAACAACAGCACACGTCCGTCCACACAGACACATCTGAATGCATGTTCACGAAAGCCAAAAAGTACAAGTGAAAAGACCGCCCACTGGCTGGAAAGCTGAGCATAGTCTGTAAGCCCAGCTCTTGGGGTGGGAAGGCAGAAGGATCCAAGTTCAAGGCCAGCCTGAGCTGCACAAAGGCAGCCTGGGCTACCAAAGATCTCTCAGTGTTGGGAGGGGGCTGAATTACAGCATGTGATGGAATGCAACTCAGTGCTAAGCTGTGTGTCGCCCAGGTCCATACTGCTGTTAGGAACACAGTAAAACAGGGCATCTGGGCTTTGCTTTCGAATCCTGGAGTACACAGGAAACAGTGTTGGCAACATGGTGGGAAATGCTGAGGTCTGGTATTTGAAACACAGGGATTTGAAGTACTAGTCTATGTGCTTCAACTGTATGCCTGAATTTTTCAGTAACCAAAGTTTTACTTTGAGCCAGAAAAAGTGAGACATACTTTTCATTCATACAGGTTCACACACATTAATAGGCTGAAGCAGGAAGATCCTAAGTTTGAAACCAGCCTGAGCTAAAGCAAGACCATCCATCTGTCTGTCCATCTATCCATCCATCCATCCATCCATCCATCCATCCATCCATCCATCCATCCATCCATCTGCCATCTTCAGTAAGGCTCACAGTGACTAACCTCTGTCCTGAAGCAAAGGCAATGTGAGACTGGCCTTGGGGGGGAGGGGGCGAGGGTCCTCAAAGGTTTTTATCTCCACCTCCACCTTATCCAGACATTGGAATACAGAGAGAACTAAGTATCCACACAAAACTCACACAGCACCACAGAACAAGAGGACTGTGCTGCAAGCCTCGAACTACCAACACAAACCACACTTCAAGCTTCCTGTCTGGATCCCAAGGGAATTTAAGGATAGTACTTAAGCAGTAAAAACCATTATTAAAAAAGCAAATGCATGCCAGGTAGTGGTGGTGTACACTTTTAATCCCAGCACGTGGGAGGCAGAGGCCAGCCTGGTCTACATACTGAGGCCATTTAGAAAGGCCATGTCAATTAAAACCAAAACAAAAGAAAAGACTACTTTCAAGTAGAAAAAGCCATTACCAAGCAGATTGGATGTGTCTTCAACTTGGTCCACTGGATCTGAAAGAGGAAAGCACACAGGCCTGTGAGAGCCGCTCTTCAAGAGAACAAGCCTGCTGGCTAGGGACGGCAACAGTGCTCAGACCCCATTATCACCCGGATAGGGGCCCTGTTGCAGTAGACCCTGGTGATGGCCAGCCAGGTAGGAAGCTCCAGCACATTCTGGAGAACCTCTTCGTCCAGCTCCAGATGGGTCAGCTGACCCTCCCCTTTCAGAGTGATCAAGTTGATTTTGTCCAGGGATAGATTCTTAGTGAACCTGCAGAGAGTGACAGTAAAACATCATTGTTCCCAGGGCACCGTGATAAATCAGAATGCTGTAGTCCATCACTGCATGACCATCTCCTTACGATGGTCACCATCTTCCTGACAACATGCTGGGAAGTCGGGGAAGAGGCTGGAGGAATGGCAACACAGCCTTCTATTTCTGCATTCCCACATAAAAGTCCCCTAAAGACAGAGAGCTAGGCCTGATGTATGTGCACCCCTGTGATCCTGTAAGTGTTGATGAAGATCAAGGCCACAATGAATTTGAAGCCAGCCTGGGATACTAGTTACCCTGCCCCAAAGACAAAATAACAAAGGACCCCAACTAAACAGAAACATCAAGGACAACAGCTGGTGTTTCATTTTCCTTTCAAAATGTATTTACGACCATGTGTCCATGTGACTCATGTGTTTGCACAAGCATGCCATGGCACACATCTGAAGGTCAGAGGCCAACTTGTCATCCATAGAAAACCAAGTTCCATGGAAAATCCCCTTTACCCTTCAATGGCTTCACACAGTGAACCCCTAAAGAGACCGAAAGGAGCTGAAGGTATGTTCAACAATTCAAACTGCTGGCTGCTCTTTCAGAGAACTGGAGTTTGGTTCAGAGCAATCACATCAATCAACAAACTGCCTGTTAATTCCAGTTCCCGGGGATCCAATGCCCTCTTCCTGCTGAAATACACATGCCAACATGTACAAACAATAAACACATCTTTGAGAAATTCTGCTCACTAGTGGCCCCACCCTCACTGTGGCAGGACTTGTGTGCTACTTAGATTTCCTCAGCCTCCACAGAGTCCACCTGACCTGTCAGAATGCACCAGTAAAAAGCCACCACAGCCAACGAGTTATGTACTAGATCCAGCCAGTTATAACCAATTAGACTCAACAAATGGCCTTCTAGAATCAGCAAGTGATGACCTACCAGGTCAAACTCATGAGCTACTAGATTCCATTAGTGGAGACCTACGAGATTCAATCACCAGTCTATGAAACTCAACCAGTGACCAACCGGCTGATTGGCTGGTGACACACAAGAATTGAAGTTTGCAACCACATGAAACGTCATCATCTGACATAAAGGAGCACATGCGAAGGAACTGGCATGATAACCAGAGAGCAAGAACTATGGGTGAGGAAGGAGGCCAACGGGAAGCTCCACCTGCACAGAAGACACTCACTCCAATAGACCGCCTCCTCAGTAGGTGCTCTAAAGTCCCACCAGCTCCCGTGGGTGCCAGCCCCCAGTGTGTGCACACAGTGCTGGAGAGCCACTTCTCTCAGGTCTCTGATACGATTTTGTGCTTCCAAGATATGCAGCCCTACTCAGCGCTCACTTAAACCTCTTGTCAGGACTGTGTGTGCAGAGCAGACAGGAGAGATGAAGCAGCCTCCCTCCAGGACAGAAAGCAGGATGGCTCACCATGGACTCCAGAACTTCAGAAGTTAGAGTCTCAAGCTCCAGACTGCATGAGCCACTCATCCTCGTGTCCCTGGGCTGGAGGCATGTCACTACTGCGCTCACTGCTTGGTTGCCTCTGCAAGCATCCTCTAACAGTTGCAGGCTGCGTTAGCTTCTAAGTAATGCAGGAGCTCAGAAAAATGACCTCCCAAATAGGACGCCTAGCATGCTGGCCATCTCTAGTAAAGCCCTGGAAGGACAGCGGATGCCCAGAGTGGCTTCACTGACACCGCTTGATTAAGAACACACACAAAGGAAACGATTGCATGTGGGTCTTTCTCCCAGTTTCCATTAACTAACTTCATTTAGAAAGAAAAGATTCTG
The DNA here is from genome assembly GCF_011762505.2 of Arvicanthis niloticus. NCBI lineage: Eukaryota > Metazoa > Chordata > Mammalia > Rodentia > Muridae > Arvicanthis > Arvicanthis niloticus. The sequence continues at coordinate 696,058 of NC_047658.1, forward strand.
GAGCTGGAGAGATGGCTCAGCGGTTGGGGCTCAGTGGTTAAAAGCACTGACTGCTCTTTAAGGGGTTCTGAGTTCAATTCCCAGCAACCACATGGTGGCTCACAACCATCTGCAATGAGATCCAATGCCCTCCTCTGGCATGTCTAAGAAACCAACAGTGTACTCATATACATAAACTAAATAAATACATTTAAAAAAAGAAAGGAAGGAAGGAAAGACTCAAGAAGGTATCACACTTAGGTAAAGTTTTGTCTCTGAACCCAATCAGATCCTAAGAGAATCATTTACCCAGTGCACTGTCAGGCCCTGGGCCCCTCAGACCTTTACCACCTGTTAAAATCCTCAACTCATGAAGGTCACAGGCTATCCCTGTGTGAATATCCCTGAGGATGAAAGCATGTGAGAACCGTTCTCACCTACAGCTACATGCTTCCAGCAGAGCTTCCACAGGCCAAGGGCAGGCTTCCACCTTAGTTCCACAATAGGATAAAAGAAAAAGAAATGCCCAGACATTAACATGTAAGCTGACTGATTTTAATTCATGTAACTCCGCACATGTGTGTGTGTGTGTGTTTGTGTGTGTGTGTGCGCGTGTGCACGCGCACAAACACGTACATTGGGAACTGAAGGCAGCCTCATGCATGCCAAGTACAATATTCCAAATCCCTTTGGGGTGAGGGGTATGCTAGGAGATAGAGGCAGGAGGATCTCTTGGAGTTTGAGGCCAGCCTGGTCTACAGAACTTAGCTCCAGGACAACCAGGGCTACATAGAGAAAACCTATCTCCAAAAAGCCAAACACCAAAAACAAACAATAAACAATTCTTTAAAATCAGTTAAGTATGAAACAGCTTTGTTCTTCACACCAGAGACCAGCTGTCTACCAATGGGTCCTTTCCTCTGACAGCAAACAAAAATGTGGTGAGAAAAAAGTCCATCTATATGGATCACTTGCTAAAGAACAAGACAAGAAAAAGCAAAGGAGTCTAGTGCATGGCCCTAGGAGAGAGGAGAGGAGTCCCAAAGGAGGGGCTGTCCTAGGGAGAAAAAGCAGGCACAACAGGAAGCTGGGCACACCTGCTATCACAGGACAGGCTTCTGCCAAGCCCCACACACAGTCAAGGGATTCAAAGATCACCTTCTTTTAGGACAGACAAAACCAGGATGAGAATCAGTGAGATATAATCTCCCTTATAATCGGCCCAGTCTGATCTCAATCAGCAATCCCGCCTTGATTTCCGAGTCCCAGACTGCAGGTATGTGCTGCCATGCCCACCTAGGAGCTACAAAAAAGACAGAAAGGAGGAAGGGGACTGGATAGAAATCAGCAGATACAAACACTCGCTGAAACCCACACTGACAGGAGAGAACCAACTCCCACAAGCTGTACACACACCAGTGCACACCACACACACCCGAAATATTTTTAAAGAAAATAATAAAATAACTTGAAACGCCCACCCAAGAAGGACCATTGTTCTATGCATATATAAAAGGGAAAGTATCTTTAACTATATGCTACCTTTGATAAGAAATAATCTATAAACAGAATGTAGAATAAGCTATATTTTTTTAGCACTGAGGAGTGATCATACTAAAGAGATATGACATAACTAGTTTCTGCATTGTGCTCTCTCCAAAATATCTCTCGAGTTTGATACAAAATAAATGACATTTCCCAGGGCTGGAGAGATGACTCAGTGGGTAATGGTGGATGCTCTTGCAGAACCAATTCCTGTTGTTACCATCCATGTCAGGCAGCTCACAACTGCCTGTAATTTGATTTCTAGGAGACCCATCACCTTCTTCTGGCTTCATGGGCACATGAAGCCACCATGTGGTTGCCGGGGAATTACTCAGGACCTCTGGAAGAGCAGTTGGTGCTCTTAACCTCTGAGCCATCTCTCCAGCCCTTTTTATATCTTATAATCAGGTCTTCTCAGCTTTATTCTGATGCTCCTTTATCTGTTAACCAACCGTACAAATACCAAAATCTGTAGGTGCTCATCCCTTAACTACAATAGCATGTTTGTTTATAAACATTTACATATCTTCAAATATATTTAGTTTCCTGAAAGTGGATCTTGAATATAGTCCGGGCTGACCTTGACATCCTGACCCTCCTGCCTCAGCCTAACAAATGCTGGCATTACAGGCTGAACCACCACACTCGGATACACTCCTCCTACTACTGTAAACAGTTCCTCCAAGATGTACTCGGCACAGGATGCACTGGGAGCCTCTCAGAAACAGTTAGAGAACACTTGGGGGTGCAGCTAGTGGTATACAACCTGCCTAGAATATCCAAGGCCCTGCGCTCAAACACTAGAACTCAGATAAAAAAGGGGGCAGGGGATAAAGGATGTCCCCCTTTACACTCACACAGAGCATGCTCATTAACCTCTGGAAGTAGAATAAATCTCAATTTTTGGGTAAAATTATAGTGCAATGTAATCAAAAACCTTTCTGAACCTCACCAACCCAATGAGATCAGCAAAATCCTTCTTGAGAACACTAGAGCTAATTCATGTCCCCCAGCAACAACAACCAGTCTCTATCTACCAAGACGCTGGCTGGTAACCACAGAAGGTGACGTGTTATCAGCTGGATGACCGACTACAAAAGTAAGGCACATGCATCAAACATCAAAAGCAGAACACTGCTACTCAAAGTCCTTCGGGTAGGGGACAGGGACTTGGATCAATGACAGAGTGCCTGCTTAGTGAGTAAGACCCTGGGCTCTGTCCTCCTCAGTGCATTACCCAGCCACAGAGATGACCATGTGAGGATGCATGGCTCACAGGTGGACACACTGGGTGATGTTTCCTCGGGCAGTTCTCACTGAACATACTTACACAGCTCTAGATATAACACATACAGCACACTTGATGATACGCAAGCACACTCTGCATATCTGGTCTGACACCAATGAAAATATTGTAATATTTTATTACAATGAAAATATTGTAACAGATCCCACCTCATAAGCTTCTCCAGAAAAGCAGCAAGAATTCCTTAGAAGTAAATCTCGTGCCCAACACACAAGAAGCCCCAGGCCAGAAACAAATAAGGATTCAGAACACAATGGTACCTTTAATCCCAGAACTTGGGAGGTAGAAGCAGGTAGATCTCTGAATTCAAGGGCTGCCTGGTCTATAGTTCCAATCCAGCCCAGCCAGGGCTACATAATGGGACCATCTTTAAAACAAACAAACAAAAAATACTCCCTAAACTGGTATTTCCAGAATCTTACAGCAAAGATAAAGACTAGGTTTTAAAAGGTGGTCCATGAAGCCAGTTGTTATGGGGAGGGGCAGGGCATGCTGAACTGAGGCTCTGCAGATGCTACAAGAACTCCAAGCCACACTCACTTCCTACACAGAAAATTTCAGCACAATCTCAGCCCATCAGAGGGGCCCAACCAGATTAGACTGAAGCCTTTTCAGGAGACCAACTGTCCTATGTCAGCCTTGGGAGTCAGATGAAAACCCTCAAGGAACTATGGGAATCTAAATCTTTTAGAAGAACCTTGCTGTGTATGTACCTCTCTGTACTCCACAGTCCCTGGCATAAACTTTAGTCCAAATCCCTTACGGGCCAGGGTGGCTAAGAAGGCTAGTGGCAGCCTGGTATCCGTTGCATGCGGGTATGTGGGGAAACATTTCCAGGCCATCTGTTACTATTGCTGAGCACAGAGGCTCAGCAGAAATCAAGTTGGAGAAACAGACATCATCTCATCTCATCTCATCTCATCTCATCTCATCTCATCTCATCTCATCTCATCTCATCTCATCTCTCATCTCATCTCTGCCAGAGAACTGCAATCTGCTACAGAGGCAATGGGAAGGCTCTCAATCATCCTCACAAACGTGTCACATGATTTTACAAAGCCAAAGTTTTTAATTTTTTAAACCTGCAGACTTTAATTAATTCAAAATCTCTAATTTTCAAATAAAGAAACAAGTGACCAGAAATGAGAATGGGCTGCCCAGGAGTCATAGCTGGTGATGCTTAAGCCTGGAGCCCAGCACACCACAGACATGCAACAGAACCCAGCATCCTCTGCACTCAACTCCACTGCCCTGCCCCAGGAGCCTGCAGACAGCAAAACCTGCAACAACCCCTCTGCTCCAGATCCACAAATGCACTCTGCTCCATCACTAAAATATGTAACAAGACCCTGTCTTTAACCTCCAAAACTGATGAGCCTGGAGAGATGGCTCAGTGGCCAAGAGCGCTGGTTGCTCTTCCAGAGGACCCAGGTTCAATTTCTAATGCCCACATGGCAGCACATAAATGCATGTAGCTCCAGCTCCAGAGGATCTGAAACTCTTTTGGCCTTCTCCACCTCAGCACACACATGATGCACAGACATACATTCAGGCAAAAGAGAAGTACACACACAAAAATCTTTTAAAATAATAAATTAAATCCCCAAATACTGAAGACATTTTTCTAGTTAGTGTTTTCTAATTTAATTCCATTATTGTCAGGGAACACACTAAGTTTTTGATATCTTGAATTTTCTCATTATTTTATTTTCTTAATTATGTGTGTTTTGGTTGCATGTATGTATGAGTACCACATAAATGTCTGGTACCCACAGAGGCCAGAAGAAACTGTCATATTCCCTGGAACTGGAATTACAGACAGTTGTGAGCATCCATGTGGGTGCTGAGAACCGAATCCTGGTCATCCAGAAGAACAGCTAGTGCTCTTAACTGCAGAGCCATCCCACTAGCAGCTCATTATCTTGAAATTTATTCAAAGACTTTACTGATCAAGATATGGCCTACCTGGTATACACCCTTCTTGTGCATTTGAAATGAGAATTCTGCAGGTGTGGTGTGTGTAGTATTCTATGAACCTCTATATATAACATATAATTAGAAAACCTCTACGTATGGTTTAGATCATACAACAGTCACCAATGTAGTCTTGTAAAGAAATAAGAGAACTTTCCTGTAGACCCTAGCTTCTATTTGCTTTCATTCCTCTTTAATCTGAAGAACATCCATCAGTAAGTACACCTTGTTTGGGGGCCAGAATCCTCAGTTTTATAACTAAAAGTATCTCTAGCTCATCTTCTATTTTGTCTTAGCTACTTTTCTATTGCTGGGATAAAACACCAAGATCAAGAACACTTAAAAATAATGGCTTTATTTTGAGCTTACAGCTCCAAAGGGCTAGAGTCTATGACAGAACAAAAGGATAAGCTGGAGTAGCAGCCCGGACCTCATATGTTAAACCACAAGCAGGAGATAGGGAATAACTTGAAATGGCATGACACTTTTGAAATATCAATGCTTACCCCTGTGAAATACTTCCTCCAGCAAGGTCACACTTCTAGTCCTCCCCAAACAACAACAGCTGGGGACCAAGTATTCAAATGCCCAAGACTTAAGGAGAAAGTCTTTCAACCGACCACATACATTTAAAGGACATTTTAGCTGGGTATGAAATTTGTAGAGTTTTTTCAGCTATTAAAGTTTCATCCACCACCTTCTGCTGTTAAAGTAATCACTCACTGCTTTTTATACAGTTAACTTGCAGGTACTTCCATGTTTTTAATCTTTCATTGTCACTAATACGAGCATTAGGAGTCCAGGGATGATTTTGTTATTAGCTTGAGATAGTCTCTCCTCTCATGTAATCCAGGCTGGCCTTGAGCTTGTTGTGTAGCCAGACGTGACCTTGAACTGATACTCCTGCTTTCATATTCCCACTCTAGGCTTTGTGAATATCAGCCAAGCAAGCTATCCCCAGACCAGAAATGGTTTTCTTTGTTCTTACCCTGCTTTGGCTGAACATCTTGTATCTAATAAAACCTGCCTATGATAACATTTCCATGGAAATACAACCACATGCTATACAACCCATCCACTTGCAATGTATGAGTCAGTGACTTAGTACTGTCAGTTGTTCAACCATAATAAGTAAAACCAACTTTAGAGCAATTTCATTATCACGTCACTGAGAAAACCCATGCCCTAGCTGTCACCCCCAGCAGTTCTAGTCAAACATCAGTTTATATCTCTATAGTTTCACCTATTTGGGATATTTAATACAATAGGAATCTTACATGGTCACTCTTTCTTTATTTAAAATAAATAAATAAACTTTATTGCCTGTATAGATAAGTGTATGTTCATGTCAATGTGTGTGGTTGCATGTGAGTATGCATAAGTGCCACCACACTTGGTTTTTTAGTGATTTTTTTTGATAGCTGGTGGCTAGAAAGGAGATATTCAGCTTTATCTTCACATGGCTGACTGTGTAGGAAGTACCATGCAAAAAGAGCTAGGATAATTGTTGAAATTTAAAGTCAAGGAATGAAGGAACCTGATGTTATCCTCTGATCACCACGTGTCTGTTCACATCTATCAGTCCAGAAATCTACTCTCTAAGATGATCATGACTGCAGACCTAACAACACCTGATGCTTTGGGTGAGGAGTGGAGGGTTACTGTGCTGTTGGCTTTTTGTTGTTTATGATCTCATGCATTGTAGGCTGGCTTTGAACTCTCTGTACAGTACATAACCTTGCTTTGTTTGTGTTTTGATTTGTTTGAGACAACTCACTTTGTAGGCCTAGCTATCCTCACTCACTATATAGACCAGGCTGGCCTCAAACTCATAGAGACCTGCCTGTCTCTGCATCATGACTGCTGGGATTAAAGGTATCACCCACCATGCCAATCATCTCTCTGCCTTTTTCCATTTTTAAAGACCTATTTGTTTGTATTTCACATGTATGGTGTTTTATGTATGTCTGTACACCACCACCATGCATGCCTAGTGCCCAATGAGATCAGAAAAGGGTATTAGATCCCCTAAAACTAGAGTTACAGATGGTTTCAAGCCACCATGTTGATGCTAGGAATCTGACCCTGGTCTTCTAGACAGGCAGCCAGTGTTCTTAACCACTGAGCCATCTCTTCAGACCAACCTTGAATTTCTGAACCTTCTTCCTTGAATGCTGAGATCCCAGGCATGCACTACCACTCCCTATATATGTGGTGTAAAGGGTGGGGCTCAGAGCATCATTTATGTTAGGCAAGAACTCTAACAACTGATCCCTACCCCTAACGCCATTATTCAAACATTTTTCTATCTTGTTTTATTATCTGCTGATGTGTAACAAATCTCCTTATGCCTATTATCATAACACAACAAGCATGCTATTAAACCAATGAACTCTATGTTATAAATCTGTTTGAGGAAGGTGCTCAGTTGGTAAACTGCTTGCTGTTCAAGTTAAGAACCCAAGTTTGGATTCCCGAGTGCTCACATAAAGCCACAGCATTGATTGCCATGGCATCTGTACCCCCAGTACTTGGTGAAGGCTGGGAAGGGCTGATCCCAGGGGCTTGCTGGCCAGGAAGTCTACAAACAAGTGTTCCAGGTTCTGTAAAAGACCGTTTCTAAACAGTAAGGTGGGAGAGCTACTGAGGAAGACACTCAACGTAACCAGACTCTTGGGGAAGAGAGGTAAGGTCTCATATAGCTAGCCTAGGTTGACCTCAGACTCTCCATATAGTCAAAATAAATGACTAAAAAACAAGCTAAACTTTGGAAGATAACACTTCCATTCAGTCAAACTTACTAATATCTCAATACTCATGTTCTGCAAAACTTTCTTTAAAATTAGATTTATTCTATTTTATGAGCAAAAGTACTTTGCCTTGGGCTGGAGAGATGGCTCAGTGGTTAAGAACACTGACTGCTCTTCCAGACTTCCTGAGTTCAACTCCCAGCAACCACATGGTGGCTCACAACCATCAGTAATGGAATCTTCTGATGTGTCTGAAGACAGCTACAGTGTGCTCATATGAAAATAAATAAATAATATTTTTTAAAAAGACTAGAAAAAGGAAAGAAGTGCTTTGCCTGCAAGTATGTGTATGTACCAAGTCTATGTAAAACCATAGAGGTCAGAAGGTGGCACTGGATCCCTGGAACTGGAGTTTCAGACAGTTGTGAGTTCTTTACCACAACAGCCTCTCTCTAACAGCCTTCAAAACTCTTCAATTATGGGCTGGCAGCCAAGTTACATAAAACCAAGTATTACTCTGAACATACATGTAAAAAATTACTCAAGTAGCCAATGCAACACATGCATCTCATACCTGTTTTCCTGGAACGTTGGTACGAACTTCATGCCCTTCACCTAAATAGCTAACATTATTTTTTAAACTTTAATTCGCCCCCTTTACAATTAATACTGATTGATAACATGGAAACTATTCTTTAGTATTTGTTTCTGGCACCAATAATATGTGCTCGCCTTTAATGCACAGACAAAGGAGACCGACTGCTGGATACCGGGCTGAACTGGAGTCCCCTTCCCCAGAGCTAAGGTTTCCTGAACTCTCAAGTCCACACGTGAGGATGCTAAGAGAGGAGGACTGTGGGTCTCAGTCAACCTGGGCTGTCAAGGGATACGCTGGCTGTCTCAAGCATGGTCCTCAGTGCACCTGTCTTCTCTCACACACTCCTGACTTTCCTGTACCACTCCTCAAACTCTAGTTTGTTTGCATGGTTTTTTGTTTCTTTTTGCTGCAGTTGCTTAGTGACTGAATGCGTATGCACAGTGTATATATACTTAGTGACTGAATGCGTATGCACAGTGTATATATACTTAGTGACTGGATGCGTATGCACAGTGTATATATACTTAGTGACTGGATGCGTATGCACAGTGTATATATACTTAGTGACTGGATGCGTATGCACAGTGTATATATACTTAGTGACTGGATGCGTATGCACAGTGTATATATACTTAGTGACTGGATGCGTATGCACAGTGTATATATACTTAGTGACTGGATGCGTATGCACAGTGTATATATACTTAGTGACTGGATGCGTATGCACAGTGTATATATACTTAGTGACTGGATGCGTATGCACAGTGTATATATACTTAGTGACTGGATGCGTATGCACAGTGTATATATACTTAGTGACTGGATGCGTATGCACAGTGTATATATACTTAGTGACTGGATGCGTATGCACAGTGTATATATACTTAGTGACTGGATGCGTATGCACAGTGTATATATACTTAGTGACTGGATGCGTATGCACAGTGTATATATACTTAGTGACTGGATGCGTATGCACAGTGTATATATACTTAGTGACTGGATGCGTATGCACAGTGTATATATACTTAGTGACTGGATGCGTATGCACAGTGTATATATACTTAGTGACTGGATGCGTATGCACAGTGTATATATACTTAGTGACTGGATGCGTATGCACAGTGTATATATACTTAGTGACTGGATGCGTATGCACAGTGTATATATACTTAGTGACTGAATGCGTATGCACAGTGTATATATAGCATGCACATGATAGCACACATACGGAAAGAAAAAAAAAACAGCCTGTAGGTGGTGGTCTCTCTCCCACCAAAACCTTTATCTACTAGTAAGTCATGGTATCTCCCTGCCTTAGACTCTACTGGGGCTGCCAAGAGGGACGGTCCTTTCTGTTGTGGGGCCACTATCCAGTTGGAAAAAGAGCTGGGCTGATTAAAACCATTCTCACTGATTATTCTTTAGCCAGGTTCTATAAAGCGAAGGTAACTAAACATCCTCTAATGGGTGAATGAATTCTCTAGGGGATCAATCCAGTGTACATATTCTGGCTCTTTTACCCTCTGGTGGTTTGAATAAAAATAGTCCCTGTGAGATTCATCTGTTTCAATGTTTGGTCCCCAGTTTAGAAAGGATTAAGAAGTGTGTTCTTGTTAGTAGGTATGTCTCTGGGCAGTGTCTCTCTGTCTCTGCCTGCTACCTGTGGGTCAGGATGCAAGCTCTCAGTTACTAGTAGCTACAGTACCATACCTGTCTGCTTCCTGCCATGATGATAATGGACTAATTCTCTAAAACTGTAAGCAAACTCTCCCACCCCCTTAAATGCACTCTTTTATTAGAGTTGCTTTAGTTGTAGTCTCTTCAGCATGACCTAACAGTAACTAAGACACACTATGCTAAGGTCCCAGTCTCACCCACATCATGTGCCATTCACAAGAAGATGTTTCCTTTCTTCCTTCTCTTTTCAAGCTCAGTGATAAGGCATTCATCCCTACTCCATTACAAGATCTACCCTTGTAGACGCAAGGCAGCATGACAGTCGGCCTCAGAAGGCAGAAACAGGGCAATCTCAAATCAAACTGGCCACTGAGATTAGCCCTACTAGGGAGTTCTGGGTCTGACTGACAGCCTCAATGAGTAAGTCTGAAGAACAATGGAGGATAACCCCCGATGTCAACATTGAGCCTCCTCTTGTGTACACGTATCCACACATACTCCAAGTCATGCATGCACACATGCACAGCACATACAGGAACATGAAAAATAAACATGAGTTGGGCAGGGAAATGGCACAGGTAAAAAACCTGCCACACAGGAGGATGACCTGAACCTGGCCCCAGAATTCACATAAAGTACATACATGGAGAAAACTGATTCCACAAACTTGTCCTCTGGGACTCACACACTTTACAATAAATATGTTGGTCTTATTTTGGAATTTTCTTTTTTGATTTAGTTTTGTTTTTTCAAGTTAAGGTTTCTCTGTGTGGCCCCAGCCATCCTGGAACTGGCTCTGTTGAACAGGCTGGCTTAGAACTCAGAGATCACCTACCTAAGGTGGAATGTTCCAGAGAAGAGCAGCAAGGCCACTGTGCCAAGATGACACAGTGAAACAGTCATGTTACTTTTAAAATGTGATTTCTACCCTGGCATGGCAGTGGACTCGGATAATCTCAGCACTAGGGAGACTAAGGCAGGAGGATTATGAACTCAAGGGCCACACAGTGAGACCACATCTCAAAAAGCAAACACGTAGGCTGGCCGTGTTGTTCAGTTGCGGAGCACCTGCCTAGTATGTGCGACCCCCAGATCCAATGCCCAGAATTCTTCCTGGAGAAGAACCAAGTGCAAAACAGCATGTGTGTGGTTTTCAAATGAGGAAACTAAAATTTCAAGAAGCTAAAAAACTTGCTGAACACACAGCTCTGAGTTCGCAGACGCGAACTAACTCTCTGCTACAGTGCATGCTATCGGCTAATCTCCCAAGCCAAGCTCGGCTCACTACTGAGATCCATCCATTCATGCCTGTGCTGCTGGAGACTACTCCAGGCCCTGAAATATGCTGGACCTCTAAGCCGATATACTCTGACCCCAAGTTTTTAAAAATTGTTTTAGACTGATTTTACTCCATGTGTTTTACTGTGTTTCACTAACAAGTATGTTTATATACTAATTCTGAACCTAGTGCCCTCAGACTGTAAGAGAAGACATTGAACCTGCAGCTATAGATGGTTCTGAACACCATGTGGGTGCTGGAAACTGAACCCAGGTCTGCAACAGAAACAACAGGGCTCTCTCTTAACCATTTAGTCATCTCTCCAGCCCCAAAGTCTCTGCTTTTAATAAAATGTTCTAGAAAAAGAGGCCATGAAGAGACTGGGAATATGCATGGGAGTTCAAAGGGAGAAAAAAAAACAAGAGAGAAATTATGTAATCATTTTATAATTAAAAATTGAAATATTTTAAAATATATTTTAAAATTAAAATAAAGTACTTTTTATAATGAGAGAGGCAGAAGCAGGCTGATCTCTAGGAGTTCAAGGCCAACCTTGTCAACATGAGTTCCAAGACAGGCAGGTTTACACAGAGAAACCCTGTCTTGAAAAACAAAATAGGCTGGGCTGTGGTGTCACATGCCTTTAATCCCAGCACTTGGGAGGCAGAGGCAGGCGGATTTCTGAGTTTAAGTCCAGCCTGGTCTACAGAGTGAGTTCCAGGACAGCCAAGGCTATATAGAGAAACCCTGTCTCAAAAAACCAACCAACCAACCAAACAAACAGAAAACAAAACAAAAAAAAAAACAACAAAAAAGAAAAACAAAATAGAATTCTCTTTGCCAGGCATAGAGGCTCAGCCATGCAATCCAATACTCAGGAAACTCAGGCAGAGCTATTTCCCAAATCCCAGACTAAATCAGCTACACAAAGAGACTATCTCAAGCCAATACATAGTTTAGCAGGTGGCAGCTTCTAACAGCAAGCCCAAGGGCTGAGTTCAAAGCAAAGGACCACGTGATGGAAGGAGACTCCACATGGCACAGGCACACTCACACACAGACACACTGAAACAGCACACATAAATGTAAGACAGAGAGAGACACTGTCTTAAAAATCATAGGAAAGCTATGCAATTCAAACTTCTATTTCTGTAGGAAAAATGAAATGATGTGTCCATGGGTTGCTAAGATTACAGAGCAGAAGACCAAATACTTCGCAAAATCCTGGGTATTTAGAAACAAGCCCTTTACTCCTTTACTACATAGTAGTCATTTCCACAACCTTCACATCCAACCCGACTAAGTCATTTTCTGCGATGGCTGGAAACTTGCCATCTCCATTGTCCCTTTGTAAGTTGACTATTATTCTGGAATGACATCATGCGTTTAAGGATGGGCCATCCAAGTCTGGGCTCTCTTTGGCTCAGTCAGCCCGTGCTAAGCAGTGTGCATGGCTTCAGTCCTCAGCATCACATAGACTGAGCAGACAGCCAGAGTGTGCTTCACCAAACAGAATGCTTTTTTAAAAACTTTGGTTTCCTGTGGGTTTTGAGACAAGGCCCCATACTGTACCCCAGCCTGGTCTCAAAACTGTAGGCAATCCTTCTGCCTCAGGCTCCTAATTGTTGCTAGTCACCACATGCAGTTTTTCAAAGTAAAATTATACACATCTTTCAGAATGGCCACAATGAGAGGACAGAAAATGCCACATACTGTCAAGGATCTAGGTACTTGGATCCCACATGCCTCAGCCAGCAGTAGCTATGCCGGTTAGCACATCATGTAGGGATATGCTCATGAAAGCCCACACAGTCTACAACCCAGAAGATCTAAAACCCTGTCTTAGACTCCCGACAGGTGTGTGTTCCAGAAGACATGTTCCTAACGGCTCTCACTGGGAAAATACATAATATTCAACCACAGCAAGTATAAGGAAAGTGGATTATATTCCTACTAACAAAAAAAGCATACGATCATGCAGTCTGCAACATGATGTAAGCATGCTCACAGCTAAAAGAACCAGGCAAGGTCTAGGGAGCTGGCTCGGCTGGTCAAGCACTTGCTGCACCAACACGATAACCTATGCTCAATTCTCAGCATCCACACAGAGACCCAGCTGTGGTAGTGCAGGTTTCTAGTGTGCTCTAGTGAGGCAGAGACAGGAGCATCGAAGGAGCTCACTGGAAAGCTGGCCTCACCTTAATCAGTGAATTTCATGTCCCAGGCAGAAAACTGATGGACAGCTACTGAGAAATGGTATATAAACACAGGCACACACATACACAAGAACACACACACACAAAATGCTTAAGCCAAACAGAAAGCAGATATAGTGGTGTAAACTCGTAATGCATGTACACATAATAAATAAAATGCTTATAGATACATATATGTATGTAATGAATGAATGAATGACGGCAATGGGGGGACATAGCGCAGTTGGTAGTGTTTACCTTCCATGCCAGAGGCACTCACTGGGTTCAATGTCTAGGACCCCAGGGCGGGAAGTGGGCAAGCCACAATCAGTAGTACACACCTCTAAACCTTAGACTTGAGAGTTTGAAGCCAACATGAGCTACAGAGACTCTGTCTCAAGAAATGAAAAGTGGAGCTGTGGCTCAGCTCAGGGGCAGGTCACTCACTTGTCCCAGGTGTGCAACGCCCTGAGTTCTAGTCCCTGTATTACAAAACCAAAATATCGATTAAAAGATTTTTTTTAAAGCATATACACTGTGCAATCCCATTCACATAAAACAAGATGTTGGTTCCATTTTGATGGAGAGATAATTCTGAAAGAAAGCATCGGTGGGGTAGGAAGCCTCTTTGAGCTGGGAATATTGTCTTTTCAGCATGGGCTTCAGGTGGGTGCTGTGTTCAGTCTGTCACTGGAACAGACAGACAGAGGGGAACATCACAGCGGCGGGGGCTGGTGGGCAGATCCAGAATGCAGCCTGCACTGGAATCTCCTTCCTTCACTCACTGGCTGTGACTCTGGGCAAGTTAGTAACCCTTCTACTGAAATTCTTCCTCTGTAAAGTAAGCTTAAGGCCTGCAGCAATAACTTCAGTTATCACAAGACTGCAAGACCCTTTCTCAGTGCGGACACCGGCCATTCAATGTTTGCCTCAATGTTTGCTAATGTTTGCCAAGTAAACAGATACAAGGTTTACTGTTTATTCTAAAGAAACCTTAGAAAAAGAGAGAAGACAAGAGACAGGTTTTGAGTGTTAGTAGAAGCAGGAGGGAATACTCACGAGAGAGGTGATGGTGTTAATCACTAGTCTGTCACAAAGGAACCTGACCTACAAGGTAAGACTAGTCCTCCAGACTTCCACCTAGAGACCACTGGGAGCTGAGGCCTGCACGGCCCTAGCCGTAGGATAGAGCGGCCCAGGCAATCTCCAAGACCTTTCAGAGCTTTGACACACTGGAGTACTAGGAGGCAACGGCTCAACTCAGTCAGGCTTTCTTGTTCTCCAAACAGGATTCTGAAACTTCCTATGCCTCTGGGTTCCAGCACTCACATTTAAAAATCTAGGTTGACATTTTCTAGTCACTCGGAACAAATAACTAAGATTTCCAATGAGTTTCTGAAAGAGGCAGCTGGCACTCTGCCACCTATGCTTTGACCCTGACGCTAACTCCTCTGGCCATATTTTACAACAACAACAACAATTACTACTACTATTATTATTATTATTATTATTATTATTATTATCATCATTATTATTATTATTTTGGTCTTTTTCAGACAAGGTTTATTATTTATTATTGTTGTTGTTTTTGAGACAGAGTTTATCATGTGTAGTCCTGGTTGTCTTCAGACTCTGCTTCTGAGTGCTGGTAACAAAGGCCTGCACCACCACCACCTGGCTACACCCACTCTTTATTAAGCACTCCTTAAATGCCAGGCACTGTAACAAACAAACCCCTATCCCTAATCCTCAGAAACATCTTTGCTAGTTCCCATTACTCCTCTTATCACTTACAGCCAACAACAGCTTAGCTGAGGAAGTCCTCCCTGATCAACAGCAGCAGGGCTAGACGGTTTGGGCTGGCTGGCTCCAAAGCCCACGCCCTTTCCATTCACAGAGTGCCCTGGTCAACTGCCATACACTCTCTTACTTGTCCAACCTGAGGTCATTAGCTGAGGTGGTCTAAAGCAGGAAACACCAGACATGGTGGCATTGTACCAACACGACCAGTACTGCAAAGGCTGAGACAGGTGGGTTCCCAAGAAGGGAAAACTAAACAGCAACACGAAAAAACTAATTCAGTGAAAATTCTATTTTAGCATTTATTTACAAAACAGGGTCTCAATAAATGGCCCACACTGGCCTCAAATTCAAGGCCTACCTGCCTCAGTCTCCCAAATGCTGTAATTACAGGTGTGCACCTCCACTCCCAGTTTTCTAAATAACCATTTCATGTTGCTACGTAGAACTCTTTTCACGGGTCCATTTCAATGAACATTTATCAGGGCATTAAAGTGATGCATATTGAACAATGGTCATCCAAACCATGGATGAAATGGCAAGGAGCCTCTCCAGAGCCTGGACCAGTACCTCGCTAGAGAATGCATTCAAAAGAAATAGCTGAAATTAATAAAATTACCACAATGCAATTTGTTATCACTGGCCTGTCCTCTCTACTGTAGGACACTGTCCCTAGAGTCACAAAATACTGTCAGACACCTGCCACATCACAGCTAACATGGGAATTCCAAACAAATCCCTCCCAGTTTTCCCCATTCCCTATCAGGTTCAAGGAGCCAAGGAGCCTTGGCTCCTCCCTTGCCTGTGGTGCTAAGAACAATACACATCCAAGTCTCACAGGACTGAGTAGTGAGTGTGAGGTAACAAAGGCCCTGCGAATCTGCATTTCCAACCAGATCGGCATCCTACTCTGCAGCGGGCTGAAGTTGCTGACAGAACACAACCTCTTCCTCCTCCCAGGCCCACAGCCAGGAAATCACAAATGGCCCTTAAGTCAGACATGCTGTTCCTACTTTACTTAAAGCAAACAGGCTTTCTTACCCCAGGAATCACTAAATGTATCAAGGAAGACGGTTTGTTGCCAGCTCTGCTTTCATGACATTGTATCTTGAAAAAAAAGTTCTAAAAAAGGCTTCAGGTTGTCTCATTAACATTATACATTCACAGGAGGGACACAGCACACACATGCACACAGGAGATATGCTCCAGAGGTAAGAAGCTGGTTCCTTCCACTCCTTTATCTCCTGGAAAAGTCACTTACCCTTGCTGGCTTGCTTCCTCAGTCAAGAGGCAGAGGTAGAAGCCAGGTGAGGTGATATACTCCTTGGATCCCAAACTTGGGAGGCAGAGGCTGAAGAATCTCTGTGATGTTGAGACCAGCCTGGTCTACATATCAAGTTCCAGGACACCAAGACTACACATACTCAGACCTTGTCTCAAAAGGAAGGAAGAAGGGGAGGGAGGGAGGGAGGGAGGAAGGAAGGAAGGAAGGAAGGAAGGAAGGAAGGAAGGAAGGAAGGAAGGAAGAAAGGAAGGGAGGAAGGGAGGGAAGAAGGAAGGCAGGCAGGCAGGCAGAGAAGGATGGAAGAAGGGAGGGAGGGAAAAGAAGAGTGGAGGGGAAGGGAGAGAGGAGGGGCGGCACTGGACTACAGCAAGGGTCCTTCACTTATTCCAGGACACTCTGAGAGACATTTAGATGCGTGCACTCATAACTCCCACAAAACTACTATAGAAAACTACCTAAAGCCAGGCACGGTGGTGAATGCCTATTACTCCGGCACTTAGGAGGCTAAGGAAGGAAGCTCATTAACTCCAGGCTAACTCCAGCTACAAAGTGAGGGAGGCACAGTCTCAAGACAGACAGACAGACAGACAGAAAGAAAGAAAAGGTCAGCAGGAGGGCTTGCAAGCCTAACACCTGAGTTTGATCCCCAGAATGCATGTGAGGGTGGAAGTAGACAACTCCCCAGAGCTACCCTGCAACCTCCGCAACTACCCAGTGGTGCTTCTGCACCTCCCTGAATGCACACACTATGTGTACACACACTAACTAATAACAAATAACCACACAAGTCATAATCCCAAGATAAAACTGCATTGTGTTTTACTGATCACTCCCTGGGTGTGAGGCTATTAAATAAATCTTTCCATATAAAAACTCATGTAGTCTCCTAATTTCTCACTGCCTCATCCCACCGTCCAGGTTGGCTGGGATCTCTACTCTAGGCTTGCTTCAAAACCGCACTCCTCCTACTTCAGCCTCCAAATGTGTTGGGAGCCACAGTGATTCACCATTCCAAGATGGCGCGGACATTCTTTCCTCCCACTTGTAAACAACTGACTGTGCAGGTGCAAAAGGCAAAAGGCGAGCTAAAGTCACTGCCCATCCCGGGGCGTAATATGGGGTGATGAGTGAATAGCCAATCAGAAGTGAACACGCCACTCTAGGGTATATATAGCAGTGCCTTTCCCAGGCTTGGGGTCTTTTCCGCTTCTGTTTATACAAGAAGTAAATCCTCGTTTGTAGTAACTACCAGATTACTGCCTCCGTGTCCTTTTTCACGGGCGAAGGGGACACAAAAGAGGTGCGTGCAACACAAATGCTAAGATGGGGTGGGAGTGGGGGGTGCACCACAGCAGATAATCTCCCCAGTATATACTAGTATTATCCAGTTTGAAAGGGATCAAAGTTAAAGAGGAAGTGCCCAGACTCCAGGAGCCGCCCTTCAGCCCAGTATACAACAGAGCTAACCAAATGGGGTATCTGAATCTAGCTGAAAAAAGTCTAAGATCACATAAGCCACTGTCAGTCAGGAAAAGGGGAATACCAAATCAGGGACAGAGGCTCACACAAGCCCTGGTGTTCCATGTTGACTGGTTACACATACACACACCCCTCTTGAAAACTACTAGCCACTATGCAGCCAAACTCTGGATCACTAGAGCTACTGAGACCACCTAAATTAACAACCATCACCAACCCTAAGCTAGAAAAATAGGAGAGAAAACGAATTGCAAGGCCAGCTCCCAGTTTTTTTGCAGTCACCCGTTCTAACAAGCTGCATCATCACGTAGAGACCAGGAGACCTAAAAAGTTGTCTTGCCAGCCAACCCCCCATGCCCCAAATACTGAGTCGGAGCTGGAGCCCACAGAATGGCTTAACAGAAGGCCACAAAGCAGATGTGCACAGTGACTGTCAAAAAACCTCCAGGGCATCTTAAAGGGAAGGTTGCTGAAATTTATCCCCACCTCCGCTGACCTTTCTCCGGTTCATCTGTGCAATTAGAGGAAAGTGGACCCAGAAAAGAGGGAGGTCTGAAAGAACGACCAGCCTCGGGTGAAGGGCTTACATCTTTTTAAGGGTGATGCAACAGGGTCAGACGGAAGAGGAGGAGCTCACTTCCCAGGAGAAAGCCAGCGTCCGCGCCACAATCTTAGGGAACATAGATAATCCAACAGCCGGTGGCAAAGCCAGAAATGAAGCATCGCTGGGTGGCTCGGGAGGTGGAAAGAGGCCTCGAGGTCTGGCCTGCCGAGGTTCTGTGCAGGTCTGTGAGATATGGACAAGAAAGGACTGAGTGATCCACGCTGAGGAAGGAGATGGTGGGGAGGGAGCCGGCCCGGGTGAAGGATGAAGGCAGCGCTGACAAGGGACAGCTAGAGTTGAATCCCAGCTGCTGGGAGCCTCGCCCAGCACCGCCAAAGGGTTGGTCTGAGGGCTGAGGAAGGGACTGGGGACGCAGGGTGGCGCTCGCTCTCAGCTCTCACCCGGACAGATGCTTCAAGAGCTGCTTCTTTTTTTCCCCTAGGTCTCCCAAAGTAGCTTTAATTTCTTAATAATATTTTTTCAGGTATATTCAGGTATTTTTTCAGGTATATTCTTGGCTGGCAGTACTTTGAATATTTCATATCATTGTTTTCTTGTATACAAAGTTTCTGCTGAGAAAATTCATCCTATCATGAGACCTCTCTTGTACATGTTTTTTCGTGATACTCTTAAGATCCTCTCTATGGTCTGGCAGTCTGATTCTGGTTTATTTCTGTGAAGTTATTGGATGTCCATTTCTCTCTGCATGTCCGTTTCTCTCTGATCTTCAAGTAGGCTCTCTGCTCCTTCTCAGCCTGCATGTCCAGCAGTGTGCCTGTTGTTCAGCTCATTGGTGCCATAGACTTTCCTCATTGTTTGTTCTGCTCTGCCCTTCTAACGATGATGGCACTCTCGCTCTAGGTCACGCTCGCAGTCACGGTCACGATCACGATCCTGGTGTCTCTCTCGCTCTCTGCTTCTCTCTCTGTAATAATCATCATGGCGATCTCTACTCCGAGATTTATGACGCCGACTCTTTTCTCGTGATCTACTATGGTCCCTTTCTCTTGCTCGTTCACATCTTGATCCAGACCCATAGGATTTAGATTAATTCTGATGCACTAGCATCAGACACAGCTCTTGAAATAGCACTGCTTGAGATTGCCCGATTTCTATTCATGGTTTCTTCAAACTCAGCTTCACTCAGAGGTGTTCTTGCAGTATCCATTTCCCTCCCAGGGGGGCCATAGTCACCCCTATCATATGGGGGAGGTCTGCCATATGGGTCTCTTGGTGGTGGACCTCGACTATCTGATGTTGTCATACCACTATTAGTTGGTGAAGGAAAAAAAGCAGGATTCACATGTGGAGCTGGTGGTGGGGCACCTGGAGGTGGTCCCGGAAGATGTGGAGGAGGAGCAAGTGTAAGGGGAGGCCCTAGTGGACCCGGTGGTCGAGGTAGAAAAGGGGCCTGGAGGTGGAGGTGGTCCCTGCTGTGGAGGCGGTGGACCTGGAGGGAGGCCGTAGCCTGGAACTGGAGGTGGAGGCCCAGGAGGAAGTGGACCCAGCGGAGGCTGGCCAAAAGGTTGTCCAGGAAAAAGAACTGGTGGTGGAGGGCGGTCTCCTCAATTAAGAGGTCCTGCTAGAGGAGGTGGCAAAACCTGACCAGGAGGTGGAGGACCTGGTGGACCAGGTGGGCCAGGTGGGCCTAAAGGTGGACGCAGTGGAGTTTGTCCACCTGGGAAAGGTGGAGGTGGCCCTCCTGGTCCTGCTGGCCCAGGAAATCTGTCTCCACCAGGAACAGCCCCTGGAAAGCGGCCCCGTCCTCTAGCACCCTGTGGAAATGCTGCCCGTGAACTGCCTCCTGGAGGACCAGCTTTACCTTCCCCAGACATCTCTCCTGATTGTGTAGTTTTCCTGGATTGCATTTCAAACTGACTCAGGAACTGTTTATTGCATGGAGTTACAACAGGATTCTGACCATGAAGTTCTCTTTTAGGCAAAAGATCCATTAACTTTTTGGAAGATGCTTCAGATCCAACACCAGCAAGGGCAAATCCCTTTGATTGTCCATTTGCCCGATTTTCAAAAAAATCTTATCTCCAAAATATCATTTTCTCCCAAAGAATGAACTGCCCCAGTCAGGTCCTCATCTGTTGTCCACCATGTTAGATTTCCAATATACAATGCAATTCTCTTTCCAGTGTAAGTGTAGACAACATTTGGTGCTGCTCCTTTACCCACGTCATCACCAACAGTTGGTGGAAGAGTATCCATGTAGTCCCGATCTTCTGGGGCATCGCCATTATTTGCAGATGGAGAGATGACATCATCATACAAATCTATCTGATCATGCCCACCATATTCCGCTTCCTGGTTGAACTCTTCACCCACATCCACGTAAATGTCTATGTGATCCACTCCGTCCTCCATCTTCCCTTGGCCTTGGCCGCCGCTGCTGCTGCTGCCTCCTGCAGGTCGGCCCGCCGCCAAGGCAGCAGCAGCTGATCTCCAAGAGCTGCTTCTTTTTTTTTAATTAGGTCTTTCATTTACACTTCAGATACCGTCCCCTTTCCCCATTCCCCCCCTCCCTTAGAAAACCACTATCCCATGCCCCCTTTTCCTTTTTGCATTTATACATTTTTAAAAAAATGTTAATCATAGGCTTTATAAGTTTGGTATTGTTCAATCAGAGGTGTAACCCACTACCCAACATAGATATATCAACTATCTTTGACTGGTGGAGATATATGAACATCTGCCTCCCTGTCTCCCCCCTCTATCTCTCTTTCATCACCTAGCTTCTCCTCTCCTTCTTCTTCTCCTCTTCTTACTCCTTTTCTTCCTCTCAGTACTCCTCCCACCTTAGCTCCTCCTACACATCACCCTTCCTGTTAAAAGGAAACTTTTCTCTCAAAATACAATTAGAGCATAATTATGTCAATTTGTACCAGTGAGGTACAAGATAGTCCTAATACCCAGCCCATTCTTTTGTTGACTAACCAGCACCTCTGTCATCTATCCTAACTAAAACACTTAGTTCTGGACCTGGCATTTTCCTTGGCTTTAGGATGAATGTCACCTGACGACCATCCACTCAAATCTTTTCTCTCAAGGTAAATAGCTATAAGTTTTCAACCCCGTCAGAAATCCAGAATGACTGAGTTAACTATAATTGTGGGAAGCACAAAGCATAGCTTCTAAAACTTAGCCAATTTATAGAGACCTCTGAACACCTGGACACTCGCTCTACTTCAAAACGTTGGAGCATCTGTTCTTCTGTCATCTGGCCCAGGATCATCTGACAGACTTTAGTGCTGCAGAATTATTAAGGGCTGATTACTCTGTCAGATATAATCAGTCGACTATTCTGCAAGTGTGTCCTTTTCTGGACAGTAATTTGTCTGTAGAAGGAAAGTGGCAATTCTTGCCTAGTGGCTGTCTCACCACAACTGGAGTAACTCCAAGGATGCTCAATTTCTTCTTAGAATTTAACATAGGAAGCTGTCCGGAGCAGACAAGTCTCTAATGAAAATGAACATTAATACTGAAATGTTTGTCATGTCAATTCTAAGGATTTCTGATGTTTTGAAAACCAGCTATCCATGTAAGGCAATCTGGACTGTTGGCTGTTAACTCCACTCAGCTATTTCTAAATAAATCATAGAGAACACCCTTATAATAAACTCCAAGTCATGAATTTGCTATAGTGCCTTAACTCACAGGCTGACCATTTCAAATCAGTTAAAAAAGTTAAAGAAGGACTGGGTCTAAGCTTTGTATTCCTAAATGTGTTATACTGGTACAATGCCTATGAGAGTAACAATATTCATCTCACTCTTATATCACTAAGAAGCTCATGCCAATGAAAACCTTAAAATTTGTAAACAAAGTAAATTGGTGCCATTTAAGAATTTATATCTTCATCTTGATATTAATTATACAGATTTCTACTAATAGGTTATGGCTATGCAATAAACCCTAGCTAATCCTCTATATTCCGACAAAACCACTACTTTTCCCTAGAGAGACAGCCCAACATTTACCACCTTAGTTCCCATGCCCAGGGAATAGGGGCGCTGACTCATCATTAGCTTCTTCAAGCTGATTATGGGCGTTGAGATATTAGAAGAGGAGTGGGGGGGGAGAGCAAATTGACAATCCTCTGATGCTGTGTCTTCGCTGCCTCTTGATGGAATTCACGGACCTCAGAGGTTTGAGCAGGTCTGCCTATCTTGCTTGTTGAATAGATACACCAAGGCTGATCATTCTGCAATATACAATTCTCAAAACAAATTTTAGTATCAAGATAGTTTTTTTTTTAAAAGAGGGCTGACATTTTATTAAGAATGTTGGTTCTAACTGCTTTTCTATTTTTCCCCTCTTTTATTGGATATAATATTTACATTTCAAATTTTATCCCCTTACCATATTTTCCCCACCACCCAGGAACCCCTTATCCCATCCCCCCTCCTCCTGCCTCTATGAAGGTGTTTACCCACCTACCCCCAGCCTCCCTCCCCACCCTCAGATCCCCCCCCTCAGTGGTCAGCCTTCAGGGTACCAATGATCTTGTCTCCCACCTATGCCCAACAAGGCCATCCTCCCCTACATATACAGCTGGAGTCATGTGTCTCTCCCTATGTGCTCCTAGGCTGGTGGTTTAGACCCTGGGGAGCTCTGGCTGGTTGGTATTGTTGCTCTCCTCACGGGGCCACCAGCCCTTACGGTTCACGGTTCCTTCAATTTACTTTCTAACTCCTCCATTGGGAACTTTGATCAGATTAATGGATAGCTGTGGGTATCTGTCTCTGGGTATGTCCGACTCTGAGAGACCTCTAAGGAGACAGCCTTATCACGCTGCTGTCAGCTTTCCCATCCTGATATCCCTATCAGAGTCTATTTTTGGTGACTGCCTATGGAATGAATACCCAGATGCAATGGTCTCCCTACAACCCCCCCTTCAGATTCTGACCCACACTTTGTCTCCATATTTGCTCCCTTGGGTATTTAGTTACTCCTTCTAAGAAAGACCTAGGCATCCTCACTTGTTCTTTCTTCTTCATGAGCTTCATGTCGTCTGGTAGTTGAATCTTTGTTGTTTCAATTTTTTTGGGCTAATCTCTGCTTATCAGTGAGTAAATACCATGTGTGTTCTTTTGTGATTGGGTTACCTCACTCAGCATGATATTTTCTAATTCCATCCATTTACCTAAGAATTTCTCGAATTCATTATTTTTAATAGCTGAGTAATATTCCATTGTGTAAATGTATCACATTTTTTGTATCCATTCCTCTGTTGAAGGGCATCTGGGTTCTTTCCAGCTTCTGGCTATTATAAATAGGGCTGCTATGAACATAGTGGAGCATATGTCTTTGTTATTTGTTGGGGCATTTTCTGGGTATATACCCAGAAGTGGTATAGCTGGGTCCTCAGGTAGTGCTATGTCTAATTTTCTGAGGAACCGCCAGACTGACTTCCAAAGTGGTTGTACCAGCGTGCAACCCCACCAACAATGCAGGAGTGTTCCTCTTTCTTCACATCCTCGCCAGCATCTACTATCACCTGAGTTTTTGATCTTAGCCATTCTGACTGGTGTGAGGTGGTATCTCAGTGTTGTTTTGATTTGCATTTCCCTGATGACTAAGGATGTTGAGCATTTCTTAAGGTGCTTCTCGGCCATTCGAGTTTCCTCAGTTGAGAATTCTTTGTTTAGCTCTGTACCCCATTTTTTAATGGGGTTATTTTGTTGTTTGGTGTCTAATTTCTTGAGTTCTTTGTAAATATTAGATATTAGCCCCCTATCAGATGTAGGATTGGTTAGGATCTTTTCCCAATCTGTTGGTTGCCGTTTTGTCTTGTTGACATTGTCCTTTGCCTTACAGAAGCTTTGTAATTTGATGAGGTCCCATTTGTCGATTCTTGATCTTAGAGCATAAGCCATTGGTGATCTGTTCAGGAACTTTTCCCCTGTGCCTAGGTATTCAAGGGTCTTCCCCAACTTCTCTTCTAATATTTTCAGTGTACCTGGCTTTATGTGAAGGTCCTTTATCCACTTGGAGTTGAGCTTTGTGCAAGGAGATAAGAATGGATTAATTTGCATTCTTCTACATGTTGACCTCCAGTTGAGCCAGCACCACTTGTTGAAAATGCTGTCCTTTTTCCACTGGATGAATTTAGCTCCCTTGTCAAATATCAAGTGACCATAGGTATTCGGGTTCATTTCTGGGTCTTTAATTCTGTTCCATTGATCGTCCTGTCTGTCTCTGTACCAATACCAAGCAGGTTTTTTCACTACTGCTCTGTAGTACAGTTTGAGGTTCGGAATGGTGATTCCCCCAGAGGTTCTTTTATTGTTGAGAATAGTTCTCGCTATCCTAGGTTTTTTGTTATTCCAAATGAATTTGTAAATTGCTCTTTCTATCTCTATGAAGAATTGATTTGGAATTTTGATGGGTATTGCATTGAATCTGTAGATTGCTTTTGGCAGGATAGCCATTTTTACTAAATTAATCCTGCCAATCCAGGAGCATGGGAGATCTTTCCATCTTCTGAGATCTTCTTCAATTTCTTTCTTGAGAGACTTGAAGTTCTTGTCATACAGATCTTTCACTTGCTTTGTTAGATTCACTCCAAGATAATTTATTTTATTCGTGGCTATTGTGAAGGGTGTCATTTCCCTGATTTCTTTCTCTGCCTGTTTATCCTTTGAGTAGAGGAAGGCTACTGATTTGTTTGAGTTGATTTTATATCCAGCCACATTGCTAAAGTTGTTTATCAGGTTTAGGAGTTCTCTGGTGGAGGTTTTAGGTTCACTTAAGTATACTATCATATCATCTGCAAATAGTGAAATTTTGACTTCTTCCTTTCCTATCTGTATCCCTTTGACTTCCTTTTGTTGTCTAATTGCTCTAACTAAGACTTCCAGTACTATATTGAATAGGTAAGGTGAGAGTGGGCAGCCTTGCCTAGTCCCTGATCTTAGTGGGATTGCTTCAAGTTTCTCTCCATTTAGTTTGATGTTGGCTACTGGCTTGCTATATATTGCTTTTACTATGTTTAGATATGGGCCTTGTATTCCTGATCTTTCCAAGACTTTTAACATGAAGGGATGTTGAATTTGGTCAAATGCTTTCTAAGCATCTAGTGAGATGACCATGTGGTTTTTCTCTTCGAGTTTATTTATGTAGTGGATTACATTGATGGATTTCCGAATATTGAACCATCCCTGCATTCCTGGGATAAAGCCTACTTGATCTTGATGGATAAATGTTTTGATGTGTTGTTGGATTCGGTTTGCGAGAATTTTATTGAGTATTTTTGCATCAGTATTCATAAGAGAGATTGGTCTGTAGTTCTCTTTCTTTGTTGGGTCTTTCTGTGGTTTAGGTATGAGTGTAATGGTAGCTTCATAGAATGAATTGGGTAGTGTTCCTTCTGTTTCTATTCAATGAAATAGCTTGAAGAGGATTGGTATTAGGTCTTCCTTGAAGGTCTGAAAGAATTCTGCACTGAAACCATCTGGCCCCGGACATTTTTTGGTGGGAAGATTTTTAATGACTGTGTATTTCTTTAGGCATTATGGGACTGTTTAGGTGGTTTATCTGCTCCTCGTTTAACTTTGGTACCTGGTATCTATCTAGAAAATTGTCCATTTCCTCCAGATTTTCCAATTTTGTTGAGTATAGGC
Organism: Arvicanthis niloticus; assembly: GCF_011762505.2. NCBI lineage: Eukaryota > Metazoa > Chordata > Mammalia > Rodentia > Muridae > Arvicanthis > Arvicanthis niloticus. Next base: position 722,163 of record NC_047658.1, read on the forward strand.
CTTTGTAGTAGGATCTGATAATTTTTTTAATTTCCTCTGTTTCTGTTGTTATGTCTCCCTTTTCAGTTCTGATTTTATTAATTTGAATGCTGTCTCTGCGCCCTTTGGTTAGTCTGGCTAAGGGTTTGTCTATCTTGTTGATTTTCTCAAAGAACCAGCTCCTGGTTTTGTTGATATTTTGTATAGTTCTTTTTGTTTCGACTTGGTTGATTTCAGCCCTGAGTTTGATTATTTCCTGCCGTCTACTCCTCTTGGGTATACTAGCTTCTTTTTGTTCTAATGCTTTCAGGTTTGCTGTCAAGTTGTTGATGTATGCTCTTTCCACTTTCTTTTTGTGAGCACTTAGAGCTATGATTTTTCCTCTTAGTACTGCTTTCAATGAGTCCCACATGTTTTGATATGATGTGTCCTCATTTTCATTTAAATCTAAAAAGTCTTTAATTTCTTTCTTAATTTCTTCCTTGACCAAATTATCATTGAGTAGAGCATTGTTCAGTTGCCAAGTGTATGTAGGTTTTCTGATGTTTTTGTCCATGTCAAAGACAAGTCTTAATCCATGGTGGTCTGATAATGTACTGGGGATTATTTCAATCTTTTTGTATCTGTTGAGGCCTGTTTTGTGACCAATTATATGGTCTATTTTCGAGAAGGTACCATGAGGTGCTGAGAAGAAGGTATATTCTTTTGTTTTAGGATGAAATGTTCTATAGATGTCAGTTAAGTCCAATTGGTTCATAACTTCTGTTAGTTTCATTGTGTCTCGATTTAGTTTCTGTTTCCATGATCTGCCCATAGCTGAGAGTGGGGTGTTGAAATCTCCCACTATTATTGTGTAGGGTGCAATGTATGCTTTAAGTTTTAGTAAAGTGTCTTTTATGTATGTGGGTGCCCTTACATTTGGGGCATAGATGTTGAGAATTGCAAGTTCCTCTTGGTACATTTTTCCTTTCATCAATATGAAGTGTCTTCTTTATCTTTTTTGATTACTTCTGGTTGAAAACTGATTTTATTTGATATTAGAATCACTACTCCAGCTTGTTTCTTGGGACCATTTGCTTGGAAGATTGTTTTCCAACCTTTTACTCTGAGGTAGTGTCTGTCCTTTCCACAGAGGTGCGTTTCCTGAATGCAGCAAAATGTTGGGTCCTGTTTACGTATCCAGTCTGATAGTCTATGTCTTTTTACTGGAGAATTGAGTCCATTGATATTAAGAGATATTAAGGAAAAATGAGTGTTGTTTCCTGTTATTTTTGTTATTGGCCGTGGAGATATGTTTGTGTAGCTACCTTCTTTTACGGTTTTTGGAAGATTACTTTCCTGCTTTTTCTAGGTTGTAGTTTCCCTCCTTGTGATGGAGTTTTCCACCAATTATCCTTTGAAGTGCTGGGTTTGTGTTGAGATACTGTGTAAATTTGGATTTGTCATGGAATATTTTCGTTTCTTCATCAATAATGATTGACAGTTTTGCTGGGTATAGTAGTCTGGGCTGACATTTATGTTCTTTTAGGGTCTGTATGATATCAGTCCAGGATCTTCTGGCTTTTATGGTCTATGGTGAGAAGTCTGATGTAATTCTTATAGGTCTGCCTTTATATGTTACTTTGCCTTTTTCCCTTACTGCTTTTAGTATTTTTTCTTTGTTTTGTACATTTGATGTTTTGACTATTATGTGGCGGGAAGTTTTTCTTTTCTGGTCTAAACTATTTGGAGTTCTGTAGGCTTCTTGTATATTTATGGACATCTTTTTCTTTAGGTTAGGGAAGTTTTCCTCTATAAGTTTGTTGAGGATATTTACTGGTCCTTTAAGTTGGGAGTCTTCCCCCTCATCTATTCCTATTATCCTTAGGTTTGGCCTTCTCATTGTGTCTTGGATTTCTTGTATATTTTGGGTTAGTAGCTTTTTGTATTTTGCATTTTCTTTGACAGTTGTGTCAATGTTTTCCATGGTATCTTCTGCACATGAGATTCTCTCTTCCATCTCTTGTATTCTGTTGGTAATACTTGTATCTATGACTCCTGATCGTTTTTTTAAGTTTTCTATATCCAGGGTGTTCTCCCTTTGTGATTTCTTTATTGTTTCTACTTCCAGTTTTAGATCCAGCATGGTTTTGTTTAATTCCTTCTCCCGTTTGGTTGCATTTTCTTGCAATTCTTTAAGGGATTTTTGTGTTTCCTCTCTAAGGGTTTCTATCTATTCTTTGAGAGTGTTATTTATGTCTTTCTTAAAGTCCTCTATCATCATCATGAGAAGTGATTTTAATTCTGAATCCTGCTTTTCTGGTGTGATGGGGTGTTCAGGGCTTGCTATGATGGGGGAACTGGGTTCTGATGATGCCATGTAACTTTGGTTTCTGTTGCTTACGTTCTTGCGCCTGCCTTTTGCCATCTGGCTAATTCTTTTGCTACCTGTACTTCTGTCTCTGATTGAAGGCTGTCTTTCCTGTTGTCTTGCTTGTGTTTGGTCTTCTAGGAGTCCAGATGTCTCTGTGATTTTTTCCAGCTGTCCTGATTACAGTGGTATTTCTAGGATGCCTCAGGATATGGTGCCTCCAAGGTAGCAGCCCAGCTAGATGTCTGCTGTTCTGGGTGCAGTGTCTCCTCTTGGATATCTCAGGATATGTTGTCTGACACTCTGAGTTCAGTTGTTCCTCTGTGGCTCTGGGTTGAGTGGACCTTCCAGTATGTCTCAGTCGGTATCCGGGGTCCACACAACTGCAGACCTGGTAGAGGTCTGGTCTGGGACTCAGACCCGGGAGATGGGCAGAAGGGGGGTGCTAGCCGGCAGGGGCACGGGGGAGGGGGGCGGGGATGGGTATCTGCTGGATTCTGAGCACTCAGGGCGCCCAGCTATGAGCTCAGGGTAGTATGTGGGTTTTTCCTACCTAAAGCTGGTTGTGGGATCTGTGGATCCCCCAGAATATGTCTGGTGGAATCCAGGGTTTACTCACCAGCAGGCCTCAGACTGGAGGAGGAGCGACCGGCGGAAGGGGCATGCTAGCACTGGCTATGGGTTCTATGGATCCCCCAGAATGTGTCTGGCGGAATCCGGGGTGCACTCACCTGCAGGCCTCAGACTGGAGGAGGGGTGACCATTGGAAGGGGCGTGCTAGCGCTGGCTATGGGTTCTATGGATCCCCCAGAATGTGTCTGGTGGACTCCTGGGTGCACTCACCCGCAGGCCTCAGACTGGAGGAGGGCAAGAGCTGCTTCTTAATGATCCCGGCCATGCTGCAGCCGCAACCCACGTGGAATGCAGGTGGGCGGGCAGCCGTGGCCTCCTCAGTTGTAGAAAAGAGGCGTCCTCTCACCTTCCCACAGCACGAGCGCCTGCTGCCATAGCCACAGCAGCTGCCATGGCGCTCTGTCGCCTCTGCCGCAGTGCCTGGAGTTCCGCCACGTTCCCACCCATGGACCCGCGCAACGCCGCACCCTCCAGCAGAGAGGAACCATTACCATGCACCCTAAGGCTCCTAACACTCCTAATGGGGTGAGGGGCGGGACGGCTAGGCTCACCAGCCTAAGGGGTGGGGCTCACGGGGCGGGGCCTACATGGTAAGAGGCAGGGCTAATGCTTCTAGGAGCTGGAGGGTGGCATGCTCTTTTATTCCAAACTCTCCCAAGCCAGAGGGCAGGCAAAATATGGGAGCTCGAGACCAGATCAGTCTACATGGGGAGTTCCAGGATAGCCAGGGTTACATTGAGAGACTTTGTCACCAAAGAAATAAAAAAAAAATTAAAAATTGATATAAGCCGGGCAGTGGTGGTGCACGCCTTCAATCCCAGCACTTGGGAGGCAGAGGTAGGCGGATTTCTGAGTTCGAGGCCAGCCTGGTCTACAGAGTGAGTTTCAGGACAGTCAGGTCCATACAGAGAAACCTTGACTCAAGGAAGAGAGAGAGAGAGAGAGAGAGAGAGAGAGAGAGAGAGAGAGAAAGGGTTGAGGGGCAGTCTAACAATAGTTTTTCTTTTTGTTGTTGTTGTTATTTTCTGCGTAGCCCTGGCTATCCTGGAACTAATTTGTAGACTAGGCTCACAAATGGGTCTGCATCTGCCCACCTAGCTCTAGAATTAAAGGTATATTAATGCCCAGCTGATACTACACTCTTAAAATCCCAGTCCTAAGAGCTGAGGTAGTTCAAGGCCAACCTGGGCTACATGATAATATCCCATCTCAGGATAGCAGCCAGGCATGAAGTACCTGGAAGAAGAAGCAGGACTATTAGAAACTCAAGGTCCTGCTGGGCAGTGGTGGCGCACACCTTTAATCCCGGTACTTGGGAGGCAGAGGCAGGCTAATCTCTGAGTTTGAGGCCTGGTCTACAGAGTGAGTTCCAGGACAGACAGGGCTACACAGAAAAACCCTGTCTCAAAAAAACTGTCTCAGGAAGGTTGGTGAACAGTCAAAAGGAATTTTGAGTAGAATGACATCATCCTGGGCGATGGCTACCACCATACAACCAACACAGAGGCAGAGCTTCCCAGACTACTCCAGGGATGAACATCAATTTTTAGCCCCAACCTCAGAGCTCAGTGCAATCTGCAAGGAGCTGAGCTGAGGAGGCAGGCAGCTCTAGGTTCACACTGACCAGAAGTGTGTGACCTTTGTGTGACCTTGGCTTGATCACATGACCTTCATGCACTTCCTCATCTTTCAAAGGAGACTGTACAATGGCTGGACTAGGGGAGATCATGAAGGCAACACACTTAGCATGGCACCTGGCGGACGATACACACAGCCTCTTCTCTGTTCTTCTTCACATTCTGTCTGACTGTCCTGAGATCATTCATCAGAAATGGCAATTTACCTCTGGCACATACCTGCACCTCTCAGAAGAGTTGACAGAAAGTGCAGGGTGAACTCAGGTAGAGGCAGTGAGAAGCTGGGTGAGCGGGAATTCTGGTGGGAACCTTGACAGAGAACAGAGCTTTATGTTCTTTTCATGAGGTCTCCAGTGCACTCAGACTCACTCTAGCTAAACATTAGAAGTGAAGAAGCAGGGGATGGTGGCAAAGTCTGCTACAGCAGCATTCAGGAGGCTGAGGAAGGGACTGTGAGTTTATGGCAAGCTTAGATTGCACAGTGAGTTTGAGGCCAGCCTGGCTACATTAAGGTGCATGCCACTACCTTGTCAGAGTTTAAATTTTTATTTCTCTCTCTCTCTCTCTCTCTCTCTCTCTCTCTCTCTCTCTCTCTCTCCCTCTCTCCCCCTTTCTCTCTCTCTTTCTCTCTCTCTCTCTCTCTCTCTCTCTCTGTGTGTGTATGTATGTGTGTGTGTGAGAGAGAGAGACAAAGAGAGACAGAGAGAGACAGAGAGAGACAGAGAGAGACAGAGAGAGACAGAGAGAGAGAAAGAGAGACTGACTATGCACACAAAGGTGTGTGTGACTGTTGTGGCCTGAGCTGCTCCATATTGGGGATCAAAAAATTTTGCAAGCCCCTCTATCCCACGTTTGCGGGCCAAAATGTCATGGACCACTCTGTCAATGTTGGAACTCGCACTGCCAAAAGCCTTGGGGACAAAGTTGTTAAAGCCTGTACTGCCCCAAGCTGCTTCAGTCCACGGGTCGGGGTTCAGCAAGAGAGAGGACAGACTGGAAGAATGGAGACCAGACAGAGTGTGATTCAATCCCGTTTATTCTTCAGTCTCTCTTCCTAGTCCGAGTCCCTAGTCTTGAGTTCCTAGTCCCTAGTTCCTAGTCCCTAGTGCCTCCAAATTCCAAGTTCTCTCTCCAAGTGCTAAGTGCCTAATGTCTAATGATCTTCCAAGTGCCTAATAAGTTGTACTAACAAGTTGTACTGTGTCTGTTGTCTGGTACTCTCAAGTGTCTTGTACCCCCTTCCTAATTCCTACTCCAAGAGTCTGACTCTCTTCTGTCTGCCTCTCGCCTTTTATATGTCTCACTTCTAAGCCATGCCTTTAAGCCACGCCTTTAAGTCATGCCCCTAGGTCTTGTCTCTAAATCTGATCTCTAAGTCACGCCCTTAAGTCTCAGCTCTAAATCACACCTTTAAGTCTCACACACCCAAGGGAAAATCCTGGGTTCCTAAAACAAGATGTTATCAGACTGTGCTCAGCTGTTGTAGGCTATGGTAATCAAGTCTCTTATCAGGGTATATGGCTCAAGATGGCTGCAAGGACGATAGCCGCCTTCTGTTGGCTCCCCACATGTGACCATGGAGGTCAGAAGAGGGTGTTGGATTCTCTGGAGCTAGACTGACAGGAGGTTGTGAGTCGCCTAACATGGGCTGAAACTCCAACTTAGCCTGCTGCAAGGGCAGCAAATGCCCTTTAACTGCTGAGCCATCTCCCCAGCCCTTGTTTGGAGTTCTTGTCTTTAATCTTTCAAGTATAATCTTATATTTTGTATGTGGTTTTTTCTGTCCCATTTCTCACCACCTAACCTTGCAGGACAGAACAGACGGTAAAGTCTTTGGCCTCCAAACCACCACAGAGGTTTCACTGGTCACTATTCCTTTTCTCCTCTCCTCCCACCTCAGCTCACACACCCCACTCCCACCTCCACTATTTTTGTTTTTGTTTGTTTTGGAGATAGGATCTCTCCAAGTCCAGGCTGGCCTCAAATCCTCCATTTGGCTGACAATGACTTGCACTCCTGATCCTCCTGACTGCACATCCAAGTACTAGGACTGCCACACGCAACATCATGCTTGCTGCTGTGTGCAGCTGTAGCACACTCCTGTTGCTTGCTGCCATTTTCACAGCTGGCAGCACCTCCATCTGTGTCCCACACTAAGGTTTCACTGCAGGTCATGGAGAGAGAGAGAGAGAGAGAGAGAGAGAGAGAGAGAGAGAGAGAGAGAGGATGCATGTGGTAATAGATTAAAGCAAGCTCAACAACTATTGCAAGGTACTCAAATTCAGGTCTAAGCTCGGCAACTAGCTACCTGCATAGTCTTGGGTAAGTTGTTTTATCACCCCAGCCTTAGTTTCCTTACCTGCAAAATGAAAAGGTCAAAACAGATGCCTCAATTGATGCCTACAGCTCTGTTACTCTAGTCTTCCAAACTGGCTACTGATCACTGGCAGGAGACTCAGCACATTCCAAGTTTACTTAGGAAGCTAAGGGAAGGGCAATGTAAGCTAGCAAGGCTGAGACAGTTTCTAATGTAACACTACAGAGGGCTCAGAAAGAAAGTCCCTACACTACAGAGGGCTCAGAAAGAAAGTTCCTACACTACAGAGGGCTCAGAAAGAAAGTTCCTACACTACAGAGGGCTCAGAAAGAAAGTTCCTATACTACAGAGGTTTCAGAAAGAAAGTTCCTATACTACAGAGGGCTCAGAAAGAAAGTTCCTACACTACAGAGGGCTCAGAAAGAAAGTTCCTATACTACAGAGGGCTCAGAAAGAAAGTTCCTATACTACAGAGGGCTCAGAAAGAAAGTTCCTACACTACAGAGGGCTCAGAAAGAAAGTTCCTACGAAGGCATCTAATGGAGACTGCATGTTCTTCAATGGAAGACAGGCTCCACTGCCCCTGAGGAAACCTGTCAAGGGGATTGGTAATATTGGAAGCTTCATCAGGGAGTGAAGAAGCTGGGGATTTTGGGATAGCTGTGGATGTTCATGACGTGTGCTGAGCAAGGACACACTTTGGAGAGCTTGGGGATTAGAAAGTAGCTTTGGTCTTCTCAAAAAGGAAGGTTTGCACCACAGACGGCAACTCCAAGACACAAGAAGAGAGCTCAGACTATGTCTGTAACAAGGACTTCAGAAGAGGTGACTTTAAGAAGTTTCTATTAATTAATAATTCTATTTTCACAAACTCCTGAAAAAACCTAAAGCATTTTTAGATTGCATTAATAGGAGTCAAATATGGAGCAGGGGAGCAGAGACTTGGCAGTCAGACATATCTACAATGATATATTAGAACTTAGTGAACATCAGCTAACCAGGGACACCTGCAAAGATTCAGTCTGTCTCCTCAAAAGCAAGGCCAGAACACGCTGAAGAGAAATGGAGGGCAGCCACAAGGAGATGCTGCTGGTGCCAGCTTCAGCTCTGGACAGGGTTAGCTCACAAAGCTGCTAATCTGTCACTTGGCTCCCTGTTGTCACTTGGTAGACACTACCACACTCCACCCTGCATAATTCTTAGCACACCCGCGACCTCTAAGTTTGAATGTCATGTCCCTCAGTAGAGCTTTCTGACCCTGGGAGACGTTGGATCATGCTATTAAATGAGCCAGCATTTGCCATTGGCTTAAGGAATACTTCTCTAACATACTTTCAATCCACAAGGACATGGGACATGCTTCCAGTATCTAGCACTGAAACTGACATGCAGCTAGCCACAACTGACAGATGGCCATTGTGATTAAGAGTCCACTGACCATTGGCATCTTTCAGGTTTCCAATGAGATGATCTTTGTATAATTTAGAATCTGCATTAGTATGTCTGGTATTCAGAACACCTATGTCAGACTTAAAATCAACCAGACCTCAGTGCCTTTCTCACTGACCATGGGCTCTGCTTAGGAAACTGACTACACCTGTCATAAACTTTATACATCGAAGGGAGTTGTTTGTCCTCTATATCCTAGTGTTATTCATTAGGTAGAAAAGTATGCAACCATTAAAAGATCCCTCTAGAAAGATGGGAGCAGCCATACATTCCTGTACTCTTCACTAAGAACAGGTAAAAATCGTAGACATTTTTTTATAAAGTATGAATTCTAAAACCTCTGAAGGATAGAGAGACTAAGGCAGGTGAGCTAAGGTCCTTGGGACCAGAGGAATGGCGTGCTTGTGAGTTCTGGGGATTCTTTTGCCAAGACCTGGAGGAGAAGTGTCTCTAGGTGTCTAGAGAATGCCATGAGGTACAGACAGAAGCCCTGTGGAAAGCTGAGTCTCACTAACAAAGGATACAGTGAAGAGGAAGCTAGCAAAAAAAAAAGCTTCAGGCAATAACTACTCAGCTAAACACCCATGGGGGTGGGGTATCTCCTGCCCTAGGCAAGACTGAGGAAACTTTGTAAGTGCAATATGACCATGGAAATAAAAGGCTTAGTGACTGAGGCCAACAGCTGGATGGAGGAGACAGGAGAAAAATCAGTGAGTGAGGGACCAGCTGCAGGAGGCACAGTGACTGAGGGACCAGCTGGAGGAGGCAGAGGCCTTGTGCTCACAGGTAAGCACTAGGGGATCTGGAATGTTACAAACACAGGGTTGCACTTTTAAAGGAGGGGATGCATAACCTGTTATCCACTCAGAAGGCTGGGAGTGGACCTATTAACAGCCTGGTGAGCTCTGTAGTATCTGTGTAGCCAAGACCCCACAGAACCTTCCCCCAGACCTGTACTGTGAGCTTGTTCTCAATCTACAGAACTCATCTTTATGAGTCACACATAATTTACAAATAATTTTGATGTAGTCACGTCGAATCTTCACTCAGCTCACTCTTGAGTTATTTATCACTAGAAAAGTTTTTTAAACTAATTGTGTTGTGCTTAAATATGCCTAAAATAAACAAATCAGGGTCAGACTCCCTAAGTTTGAACACTGGCTACTAAGTTGCGCTGAACTGAACTCCTGCAGACTTGGTTGCTGCCTGTGGTGGTCACAGAGACCAGTGTCGAGACTCTTGGAGCCAGACAGGCAGCAGTAACTGCCAAGCTTGATGACCTTTGTCCAATTCCCAAAGCCACATGGTGGAAGGAGAGAACCAACTCCTAAAAGCTAACCTACATACACACACACACACACACACACACACACACACCATGGCATACATGTGTCCACATATATACACATAAATAAATATTGTAATTTTTAAAAAATCAATGTAACAGCAAAAGATCACCCAATCTGAGTGGGGTGTGTGTGTGTGTGTATGTACCCGTGTGCATGCTTAAACACTCGCGTACGTGTATGCTTGGGGTGGGGGAGATGTGAGGAAGGACTGGGACACAGGACTATGGTTGAATGGACCTATTGGACTAAAAGATCAATCAGAAGAACAGTCATGCTGAGAAATGACATGAAGAACAGGAAGCATGTTGGCTGCAGCCCCAGCAAGGTGGGAGTCTGAGACAGGAGGATTGAGAATCTGGTATGAGCCTAGCCTGGGCCACACAGCCAGTCCTGAATTCAAGAAGCAGTGCAAAGCACAAACAGCAAATATGGCCCCTCCCCCAGTCCACTGAACTGAGTGAAAATGAAGACATCATGTCAGAGTTTGCAGACACACGATGCAATGCTGAGGAGACAGTCCACAGCACTGGCTGCACAGAAGAGTCTGCAATTGTAACTCTATCTCAAGAACCCAGAACAAAAGGCCAAATAACTCCAGGGCAAACAGGAAGAAGGAATTAAGAACGATAAGGACAAATGTGAAGTTGCCAAGCCAGCAAATAAACACTAACAGTGAGTACGTGCTCATGGGAGGACTAGGCTGCTTCAGCTTCTTACTGGGAGGCAGCATGGCTGAGAAGTGACAGGAAAGATCACACTAGACCCTGCTGTGAAACAGTGACCTTACTGAGCACTACACCCATGCAGGACTGTGATCATTGACCCCTCACACTCGGGGCTGAGGTATGAGGTAAAAGGCCAGCACCCTCTTACGGTGGAAATGGCCAATGCATTCAAATGTTTGAAACATTAGGCATGAAAGTTTGCATTCCTATCCCAGGAGAGTGTAAGTGATCAAGGACTATCCACTAACTTGAGGCTTGGAGGCAGCCATTAATATGAGCTAAACTTTACAGAGCATCTGAACACTGGGCATTTGAATTAACTCCCCAGTCTCCAATGTCAATGCTGGACTTAAGTTTTCTCTTTTTCTTTTTATTGTTGTTATTTATTTTGCTGGATTTTGTGTTTGTTTGTTTGTTTTTTGAGACCGCTTTTGTATAGCCCAGGCTGTCCTGGAACTTACCTTGTAGATCAGGCTGGCTCACAGAGATCCACCTTAAAGCTGTGTATCACCATTGTTCAGGCTTTTTGTTTTGCTTTTTAATGGAGTTTAGTTTAGTTTAGCTTAGTTTTAGTTCAGTTCAGTTTAGTTTTTTGAGACAGTGTTCCTCTGTAGCCCTCTGTAGACCAGGCTGTTCTCAAACTCACAGAGCTCCATCTGCCTCTGTGTCCTGAGCACTGGGAGAACAGTGCTCACCACTGCCCAGCTCTTTTGCTTTTGTCTGCTGGTGGATGTGAGTTTTCTGCAAAGGCGTTCTTACCTCAAAGAAGAAGGGATGTCTAGCCATATCAAAGATGTTAACTTTGATTTCTCTGTCTCTGATTTGGACCCTGAAATATTCAGATGGAAACAATATCAAAGGTTGTGTTTTTGCACTGACATTTATGAATTTTAAAAGGAAACAGGAGTGACATTTCCAGAGGTTTCTGCATCCTCTTCTTAACTCCAGATAATTCTTACAACAGTAGTGAGCAAGCTGGCCAACAAACCCACCTCCTGGTTTGGAACACAAAATCCTTGAGTAAGCACCCATCTTCCACCTCGGATACTTCAGTGCACTACCCTGAACCAACAAGTTGCCCCCACTTACAAAAGGATCATCCCAGCTGAGCTTGTCATGAGGGTGGGGGTCATAAGACCCCTGTCTGTATGTAACTCTGACTTAGGGGAAGCCCTCATCCCAGGTGGGTAAAGACTTTCTGGTGCCAACCTTTTGCAAGAGGAGCACCCACACCACAGGTGACCCCTCACCTGTGTAAGCAAAATAAACTGGTTGGTTCCCTAGGTAGAATCTTGCTTTAGTTAGTCATGGAGACCTCGAGAGGAGGGGTAAACACTCTTTACTTCTTCCTTGGGAAGGAATTTCAGAATATTCAACACAAGATAATCACATTTTAAAAAATTAGTAATAAACAGAATAGCCTATTGAATAAGTTCAATTCACCCTGTCTCAACAGACAAACAAACCAGTCCCAACTCTGTGGCATTATACAGCCATTGCCATCATTAGATAAGCTGTTGGCACAGCTGCCTGAACAGAACGCCCCCCACAGCACTGACGAGCTCCTATGCTCTGAAGTAGAAAACAGGAGAGAAAAGGTAGAGAGACATGTGGGTTTCAAATGAAGAACTTTGTAACTCTCAGGCAAGAGCTACCAAGTTCATATGTTAAATTGTGCAAAAACATCTCCTGCTGCTTTCAATTGAAAATGGTCATAGAATTTATACGGAACTCTTGGGTTCTGCTTTGCCACAGATCTGAGCTACTTTAATGCAGTCTAGGACATATGTAAACTTGACCCTGCCCTTCATACAACTGACATTCTGCTGTAGATATACCTCACCAATTTTATCTACCTTCTTGAATATTGCCTTCATATTCTGATATGAAAAGTTTCACTTCTAAGTATATCAATATTTATTGAGCAATCAACAGGGAGAAGCACTGTACTGGGCCCTTGGATAAAACATATAAAATCCCTTTTTACAGGACTTATTTTTACATGCAGGACATAAAGAAATAAACTTTGACTGACCAGGAAAAAGTTTTCCTCCCTGATGGCTGCCTTACACAGTACCAGAAGATGGTATGCAGGATGCTGAGGGAGAAAAGAGATTATGACCTCCCTTAGTGGTGGAACCTACATGCTACAGTGCAAACCTGCCTGGCAAGACACATCCACTGATGTAATAGTGGCATGGCAGTTATGAGGTGTGGTGGTTTGAATAGAAACGACCCCCAGAGATTCATGTGTTTGAATGCTTAGCCCTAGGGAGTGACACTATTAGGAGGTGTGGACTCATTAGAGGTGTGTCCTTATTAGAGGAGGTGTGTCACTGTGGATGCGGGGCTTTGAGGTCTTAAATGATCAGGCTACACCCAGAGTGACACACATCCAGTCTCCTGCTCTCTTCAGATCAAGATGTAGAACTCTCGGCTCCTCCAGCACAATGTCTGCCTGCACACTGCCATACTTCTTACCATGCTGATAATGGACTGAACCTCTGAACCTGTAAGACAGTCCCAATTAAATGTTTGCCTTTATAAGAGTTGCCTTGGGTGATTAATTTTTACCCGAAAGAGAAAAAAGAAAGCAATTCTCAGGGAAACTTCTCTTCCCTGGATGTCAATTGTTATTCATCTTATTTGTAATTGGGCCTGGTTTTGTGGAGGTATCTATTTAATTCATTAATCTTTTTGGTGGCCATTTAGTTGTGCCTTCTGTGGTATCAAACAGTCATATCAATCCTCGGCCCCATATAGGAACTGGGTCCTGGCCATTCCATTTAAGGGTAAGAGGGTCCTTCCACATAGTTGTGGCATAGTTTTTATTGGTCTGAGCGATGCCAGAGGCAATCATCGGCATATTTGCTGTGAGTTTTCAGTTTTAGAAAGTTAAGAGTAAGCAAGGCATGCTCCTTCCACCCTCAAAGAGTCATAAAGACACTATTTAAAGAAATATAATTCATTATTAATAATCTCTTTTAACAAAGGACTATTATAAAATAGCCAACAATTAACCAATCTATATAATATATCAATTAGTGAGAGCTTCTTCTACTTTTTGTAAAATTACTCCTCTTTTGTCAATTAATTGTTGAGGGAAATTAAGATTTGCATCTCTCGTGGCCTTGGAAATGGCCACACGTTCCACCACACTATCGGTGGTTCTCGCCGTGCAGCCTGGAGAAGGCACAATACTCTCCAGCTCCACCGTTACCACTAATACACATGATATTTCTACAATTCATATCCAATACACAATTTTAGGACAGTCAAAAAAAGATTTGCATCTCTCTTAAGAATATTAAACACAGACATAAATTCTTTTGTGAAGAGCTTAAAATAAGATCTTAACCAATAAGCATCTCCTGGAAACTTTTGAAAATCGTTTGAAATAAGTAAACTACCTTTCTTTTTTTGTTTGTTTGTTGGGAGCCGCAGTGCCAAGATGGCATGGACATCCTGTCCTCCCACTTGTAAACAACTGACTGCGCAGGTGCAAAAGGCAAAAGGCACGCCAAAGTCACTGCCCATCCCGGGGCATAATATGGGGTGATGAGTGAACAGCCAATCAGAAGTGAACACGCCACTCTAGGGTCTATATAGCAGTGCCATTCCCAGGCTTGGGGTCTTTTCCTCTTTTGCTGTTACAAGAAGTAAAGCCTCATCTGTAATGATACCCGATTACTGCCTCTGTGTACTTCTTCGCGGGCGAAGGGGACACAAAAGAGGTGCGAGCAACAACTGGAGCCGAAACCCTGGAATTTCAAGGCGCCTCGGAAGACCACCCAAGTTTTGGGGCGGGTTAAAAGAATGCAGGAGTCGAGGTACACCTTTGGAAGGTATGCTTGGGGTAGAAACCTTCGTTGCGGGTGGATATTCACCCATTGCCACCGCAGCAATAGCTAGCCTCTTGATTGCATTGCTTTCAGCTATTAGGGCAAGTCAAGAGGTTTCAAGAGAGGTCAGCTCCAGGCTATCAGAACCAGAGTGTGTTAGTGTTAGCCGGAATCAGGCCAAGGAGCCTGGAGGTCAGGCCAAGGAGCCTGGAGGTCAGGCCAAAGAGCCTGGAGAGATAGAGTACTCAAAAGGAACAAGGGCTACTGCAGAGTCCATTAAGCTTGAGGACCCTCCACTGGATGGTGGAGAGAGAACGGAGGTCAAAAGGACCCCCCTGTACTTCATTAAGGAGCCTGACTCCATAGAACTGGGCAGCTCCAAGGAGGAGAACATAGAGGAGGAAGTAGCCGCTTGTGTAAAGGATAGCCATTATGAGATAAGACTAAGAAAGATCTTAAGTCACTCAGCCCAGCCCCACCGACCTCGGCCAACACCAGCGGCTCACTCGGGCTCGAGGGTCCCCTGCGGTGCTTCTCGCCTTGGGCTGTGGGAACAGAGTCCCTGCGATGGGGCCTGGGTCAGACCGATTGCAGAAGCGTCTGTGCTCTGCTACCAGCGGCGGCTTGCAATAAGGCAGAGCCAGAGCAAGGGTGCAGGGCGGCGGGCACACGGGGAGTGTCCCTCGGGTTTACAGCAGGCAAGGCCAGTGATGAAACGTATGATTTCTGAGTATGCCGCGGTTGAAGGCCATGCAGCCAATGGGAGGCTTCGGGATTGGCTAAGGGCTTGCTGTGGCCCAGGGAGGGGGGGCTGTTTGTGCTTATTCCACAGGTGAAAACAATTCAATTTGGGTCCCTACACGGCTGGTGCAGATTGTGAAGAATGAAGCTAGGTTGCAAGATTAGGGTTCTGAGTTGGTGATAAGTACACCACTGTGGGCCATAGTCAGATCTTAAACTGTTCTCTTGCCAGTATATTCAAATGCTGAAGTACTGCCTATTTCAAAGCTATTGAGAGTTACTTGGTTGCCCTGGCCTCAGGCGCATCCGCCAAAAGCCTGGGTCATAAATGCTACAAGTTTTCCATTAGATTTTACACTTTGTTTTGTGGCAGCAAACTTTATAACATAAAGGTAATCCACTTGATGTTAATTTGAGAGAAAATAGATTGCTTAAATCGTAAAAGATTGGTTTTTTGATTTGCCTATGTTTATAGAGAAAAGATACAACACATGTCTTTTAAGGTTTACAGTTTAAATTTAAGGTTCAAAGCTAAAGCCAAAATGCACAATTTGGCTTAGCCAAGCCTCAGAGAACAGGCCTGAGGGAGGTTACATTTACATTTGAATTAGGACTGAGCTGCAGAAGCTCAGGTGTTAAAAGCTCCTTTTGTTCTGGGTCTTTAGGCCAGGCCCTAGAAATGTGCTTAAGGGAATTTGTCTTTTGTTCTCATTGTTTCTTGTGAGAGGAGGGTAAACCTAAGACCCAAAGATTTTACAACAGTCTGTGGGCTAAAGATTATGATTGTGCTGCAGAAATTAAAATTATGCCTACTTCCCTCCATGAGTATAGCTGTGCCTGCTGATAGAATATGGTTCAGGTTGTTTTAATTCCTCTGTATTTGGAGTTGTTGAGGATGAAATGCTTTGGATTCCTCTAATATATGTAACAATTGTTAGAGAATAAGATTGGCTTTTATCCGATATATTCATTGGACAAAAAAAAGATTGGTTATTAAATTAATCCAAAATAAAGTTCAAATTTAAGATTTATACAGCCTAACTTGTCTATTCCAGCTGCCATTTTAATAAATGCTTATAGAATTTTATAGATATAAAAATGTTTTTATACCATCTCTTTACATTTCTGGTAAAGGAGAAAGGTTTACAGTTAATAAATTTATTCATAATTTTTAAGAGCCCATGAAGCAATATTTGTTAAAAATGATTGCTTCAGAAAATGGTTAATTGTTTTACATATTATATATATAAATTTTGTTGCTGCTTTAATACAAAAAATTAAGAGGTTAAATCTTTTAGTAGGTATTGTTCATTGTGTGATATTTTATTAGTGGATTTCTCTAAAGAAAATTTTTCTGCAAGCCATTGCTTCAATATAACGAGCTTTAAAAAAATTTTTTAGAGTACTTGTTACTCCAAAAAAGGATTCAAAGACAGTGTCTTTCAATATTTGAGGCCTCAATTATATCCTAATCAGTTGGAGCTAGAGAAATGGCTCAGCCGTTAAAGGCTAGATTTTTAAAAAATAAAGGCTGAACTCCCAGCAACCACATGGTAGCTCACAACCATTTGTGGTGGGGATCTAACGCTATCTTCTGGCTTGTGAGTGTATATGCAAAGGAAAATAGTTTACTTTTAACCTTGATTTACTCTTAGTGATTTTTAAAAGTTGTTAAGAGATATTATTTGGCTAAAACCTCATCTTAAGCTTACCATAGGAGGATTTAAACCTCTGTTTGATGTTTTCAAAGGGATGTAAGTCCTAAATTAAATCATATATATTCTTGAGTTTAACCTGCTTCAACACAATTAAATTATGTGTTGCAGCCACTGTTTAGAATGTTAAAAAAGGGTGTATCTGCCTTTGTCTTATTGAATGGTATATTTCATAAAGTGCAGAATGTTTCGGCTACAAGATTTAATATCTCTAGCCATTTGAATGAAAATTAATAAGGTGTTTAAAAATACATCTACACAACTGGTGTTGGTGTGTGTGGACCCTCCATTTTTCTTTATGTTATCCAGCTTTCAAAATAATTCTGATATCTTAGATTGTAAAAATGTTACATGCCTTTTGGCACAATGTTGGAATGGATCATTAGACCTAGCCTTGGTTGTGCATGTGCCTACCTTTGTGCCCATCACAGTACATCATTATGGAGACTTAAAAGAGACTTTGGTCAATCAGAGAGTTGATTGGCTCCAAGCCCATGTGGAGCAGCTCACGGATGTGGTTCAAATAAGCTTCGTGTCAACAACCCCACATCCAGGTATTACACCTCTGAGATTTGTGAATGATGCATTTACTCAAAGCCATAATCTTTCTGCTTATTTAAAAGGAAAGTAGAATGGGAAGTTGGACCAGGTACAGCAGCAATTGCAAATCCGGATTTCGAGCCTTGATGGAACTCGAGTGGACCCTGTTACCCCTGGCGATTTTACTTCTTGGCCTACCTCCGCCTTTTCCTTTTTACTTTCTCTCTTTCTTAAAGGGTGGGAATAGGCCTGCTTGGTGCAGCCCTATGTTGTGGATTAGTGTTCATGATGGTTGGTCTGTAAACTCAGAGACCAACAAAAACATGACAACGTCGTTATCGCCCAAGCACTAGTAGTCTTGGAGCAAGCATCTCCCCCTGAAATTTGGCTATCTAGGCCAAGAAAGTAGCTGATGACTGAGACCCTCAGTCGATGCACCCCAAGGGTTCAGCCCATTGCACTGGGTCGATGGGAGGTCTAAGTCCACCCAGCCCTTGCCTGAATAACTGGTACCTGAATATTTAGAGGTGTTTGCGAGTGGGTACTCGACAGAAAATGTTCCACGAGTGTGGATAGATTTCCCGAAAGTATGCCTGATTGCACAAAGGTTTGATGCCAAGAAGCCTCCCCTGGTGGCGCCCCAGGGTGGAGGTTCCCTTTCCCTGACAAAAGGCATCGAGATGGGTATGGGAAGTAAACCCATTACATTATCTCATTTTGCACAGGGTATCAGGCCTCTGCTTTCCCTCACTGAGTTGGTGCCACGCTTGATAGGCAATAGGCTGTTCCATCTTAAATATATAGATAGGGGGAGATGTTGGGAGCCGCAGTGCCAAGATGGCGCGGACATCCTGTCCTCCCACTTGTAAACAACTGACTGCGCAGGTGCAAAAGGCAAAAGGCGCGCCAAAGTCACTGCCCATCCCAGGGCGTAATATGGGGTGATGAGTGAACAGCCAATCAGAAGTGAACAGGCCACTCTAGGGTATATATAGCAGTGCCATTTCCGGGCTTGGGGTCTTTTCCGATTTTGCTGTTACAAGAAGTAAAGCCTCGTCTGTAGTGATACCCGATTACTGCCCCCGTGTCCTTCTTTGTGGGCGAAGGGGACACAAAAGAGGTGTGCGCAACATTTGTTTGTTTTCTGCCAGAGCAATTATCTGTTATTTATTTTTATTGGATATTTTATGTATTTACCTTTCACTATTATCTCCTCTTCAAAATTAATCACACGTGATGTCTGCTATTAGGTGTTCTAATCCCGAGGCTGGCCTCTGGACTTGGGATTATACTACTCAGACCTCTAATGAGCCTTTGACAAGGACATCAAACAGCTATAGATTAACATCACTAATCTGAAGAAATCCCTCGTTTTGCTCTCTGATGCGATCCCCCCAAATTCCAAAGGACTTTATTGGACCTGATTTTCTCTTTTACAATAGAAAAGACTGTTTACAGCTCTAGACTGTGTACAGCCCTTAAAGAAGAATGCTGCTTTTCCATAGACAAAACAGGGATGATTAAAGAGAGCATGAAAAGGCCAGAGAAGGTCTTGAGAAAAGACAGAAAAAGAAAAAGGAGAGCTTGTACAAGAATTGGTCTTCAGCCTCCCCATGATTGTCAACCCTACTTCCTTCCATCTTGGGTTATTATTAATTATTAATTGGGTTATTTTTGCTTATTTCCTTTGGTCCCTGGGTGTTAAATAGGCTGTTTAACTTTGTGAAACAACAGAAAGATAATCTGATAGCAAAATCTATTCAGATACATTATCATATGTTAGCTATGGAGGACCATGAGACTCTAGATGAGGTTGTTACTCTAACCAGGGTGTTCCCAAGTCCCATCATCACCCAACCTAAAAGAGGGGGCTTCTGCCCTGAGACCAAGCAGAGAGGGGGCCACCCAGAACCCCTTCTGTCTGGCGATCTGAATTCTTGCTTAGGCTGCGAGGCTAAGCACTGCAAGGGAATATAAATAAAAGTTAAAAATATGTTTCTGGGTTCCCTGAGGGACAAGCCTGACTGCATACGGGTTGATGTCAAAGGTATCCCCTCTCCAGGAAAAAGACGTCGGGATGGGTATGGCCCTTATGCCTCCCTAGACAAGGACAGGAGGACTGGAGCCATTACAAGGTCCCCTTTAATTACTGGAGGTCAGGCCTCTATCCCCACCTTGGCAAGATTAGAATCGCCACAGCCCTTCTATACTTGGAGAAGGAAGGAGATGTCAGGGGCAGCCCTGCCTATACACTGAAGGCCTAAAATCAGCCACAAGCCTAAAATCAGCAATAGGTCTGACTTACATGCCTGCTAACACAAAGTCTTGGGTCTCTATGGAAAAACACTGAAACGGAGGGATATAAGCTATTGTAAACAGGCAGCTTTTGTGGAAATTGCCAGCCTGATTAGTCATAGACCTTGTAAATAGGCAGCCTTTGGCAGATAGTACCAAATTAGATAAGGACAAGTGAATCATAGGAAGAGTCATAGTGACCTAACCCCTGAACCTTCACCCAGCTGATACCCTGTTCTGAAAGATATCTGTACTCTCCCTGAACACCTATGGTCCTGTGTCATCCTCTTCCCCACATCCTGCATTTTTGTGTTTATAACACCTGTGTTAAAAAGTAAAAATTATGATTTGATAAAAAAAACAAAAAAATAACATACAGTGTACCCCTGGTTCTGCTGACTTAGCTCCTGACAATTTATTTTCTTGTTCTCAGAAATACTTCGAATTATAAAACGTTATTGTGGTTTGTGTTAGTATGCTGGGTAAAATAATTTTTATTGATCTCATTTTTAAACTTCAAAGTTTGTAGTGAGTTAAAATGTCCTTCAACATAATTATATGTCATATTTATTTTCATATTGTAAAATGCTAGTTAATCTGTTGAACATTTTAAAAAACTGGATTCCTTTTTGAGAATTTCATATATGAACACTGTATTTACATAATTTTCCTCTTTCTCTCCTTCCTCCCACTCTTCCCACCTCCATACTTTTAAATATATCTTATTATTTAATTATCATTTGTATGTGTACATATATATGTATACATGTATAAGTATATATGTTTATATAAATAAAGCTTCTTCATGAAAAAAATTTAAACCTGTGAATTTGAACATTAAAAATAAAATGATTCTGAAATAAAAAAAAAGAGTTGCCTTGGTCACGGTGTCTCTTCACAGCAATAAAACTCCAACTAAGACATGAAGGTAACCAAACATTTTAGGATTATGTATGAAGCCTGGGAAGATACATGCAAGAGGGGGAACTCTTGGTTTTGTTTTGCTCAATGTCATTCTGTCAAACTGTCTTCTCAATATTTATGTTTAGACTCATAGACTTGTGTTGCTTTCAACTTTGGTCAGAGAAGCTTCTGCATTGAGTAATTAACCAGAAACCCAAAACTGGTCAAAGCATCAAGTATAAATAACTATGAATGCTTAATTATTGATGGTCATCTCTATCAGCCTTGACCAAGACAGTTCAGGGAACACCAAGTAAGAGGTGACAGAAAGAATGAAGGATCTGAATAGAGGGGAAGAGAGTTATGAACTGCTGGCTCTGGTTATGGCAGGGCTACTGTACACATCAACTCACAAAACCTGGGGTTACCTGGACAAGACCAGATCAAGCCAGTCAAAATTCCAGCATTGATAAAGGACCCTTGGGGCCCCATCCATGGTGGAAGAACTGCTGGCAGTTGGAGGCTGCTGAGGGAAGGAGAGTATCTTTTGGGGTTGTGGCCACCAGTAGGTTGTCCATGGGAGTGGATGGCCTCACACCCATGCAGAGATGGAGGTAATGGTGGGTAGATAGAATCCAAATATATTATACAAATGCATAAAACTTTCAAAGAATGAAGAAAAATATTAGCAAAAAAGATACCCTTTCTCAAAGTCAGGGATATTAAACATATGCAAATAATATACACCCTAGCAAGCATCACGGACAATACAGAAAACTCTCACATGTGTGTCACATACAAAGGTCCTCACTGATAAAGAGGTGCTCAGAGTCTGAAGGCGTAAAAGTCTGTGTTTAAGAAATGTGCTTTGTCCTGACTTTGGCGGTGCTTTTCTTGTTGCTCTCTCTCTCTCCAACCAGATTCAAACAAATTCCCACTTATGCCCAACGTCACTGTCCTCAGATCTACATGCTGGATTCCAATAAGCTATGAAAATCATAAGCCAACAAAAGGAAAAAACAGCCTAAAAACACACTTGCTGGTCAGACCTGCTTGCACAGACATCTGTTCTAAGATGCTCCAGCTGCCAGTCAGGCTTTGTCTTGGCCTGCTCATTGCTGACAAGCCTGCATCTAAAACCAGGTCTGGCCTGGCAGGCACCTAACACACCGGCTGGCTGACAGGATGGGACCACACACCTGAAAAAGTCCCTTAGTACTGTTTTCTCTGGTTTATCTTCAATGCCTCTACGTCAGTGTAACCCATGCAAATGCTCTGAAGTAGATGCAGGCTATCTTAGGGCACAGTCTGAGCATCTGTGGAATGCAAAGGCCAGAGGAACAATATACTTACTTTGTGACTCCATAGTCAATCCCACTTATTATGCCAGGTATTTAGACACAAATCTCTTCTCACAGTAGTGCATTATAATGCAGCTCTAGAAAGTCAAAAGTGCATGCTTTTAGTAATATATACTGAAAGCTCTTGGAAATAAGCACATTTCTTCACTAGGTTTTCCTCAGTCACCCCAATGAAAATGGAAGAGTTTTCAAAAGCAACAACTGGCTGATGTGGCAGTGGATGCCCAGAGAAACAGAAGCATCAACAGATCAAAGCCAGCCTCAACCACATGAGACCTTGACTCAAAACTAAAACAAACCTCCAAAAGACAAGAAGAAAACCAAAACTATAATGTACCTGAAACAAGTATAAAAAGTGATGGTTTTATGTCTTTGGTTTAAAAGGGTTCCTGGCTGACCTGGAACTTGCTATGTAGATCAGGTTAGCCTTAAACACGTCTCTGCCTCCCCAGTACTAGGATTAAAAGCACATGCCACCAAACAGGCCACAAGTGATGACTTAAAAGAAGAAAACCTAACTCTCACCTTCATACTAACTATGGACCTGTTTTCAGTTGTATTTCCCATCGCTGTGATCTTGTCTTCTGCAGATCTTTCCCAGCCTTATGAAGTCAACACCATTCAAATATTCACATCTAGCCTTACTCCCTCCCAGATCCTTGTGTCTAAGTGTCTACTGGATGGTGTCTACTCAAACATCCTGCCATCGTCTAAGTCAACATGTCCCCAAATGAGCTGAGGACAAATGACAGTAGCCAGTCTTGCCTACATCTAGCTCTGCTAATCAAGCCATGATTGCCCCAGTGAAAAAGGATCAAAATATTAACATCAGATTTGATTCAGGGCCTAAGTGTTCAAGTCTACAGTATAATTATCTTTAGTGCCAATATCCAAAAGCAAATACACACATGAACGAAATATATTACATCTACATAATAGAATACATTTCTATGGTATGAAGAACATACTGATATATGCCAGAGCAAAGATGCACCTTATGCAAATTACACAAATTATAAGTAAAAGAAGCCTGTAGTAGAAGATCATGCAGTATATGGATCCATTCATATGAAATGGCCAAAATAGGCAAATCCATAGAGGCAGGAAGTGGGTTAATGGTTAGGGGAAACAGGGAGAACCTATTTAAGGAGAGCCTGTTAATTGTTGGGGATTTTTCCCCTCCAGGGGTTGATGAAAATATTCTACAATTGATCATGGTAATGGTTTCATAACTCTGAATGAAATGAAAATCAGTGAACTCTATTTCTGAAACAAGTGAACTCTTTGTGAATTCTACCACATGAAGCCTTTTATTTTAAACTTTTTATTTCATTTTTAACTGTGTATATGTATATGTCTGTAGCTATATGCACATGTGAATGCAGGTGCCAGTAGAATACAGAAGAGGGTATCAGATCCCCTAGAAAGAGATACAGGCAGTGGTGAGCCACTCAATTGGATGCAGTTGTTGGGACCTGAATGCTGGCCCTTTTCAAGATTGGCAAGTGCTTCTAACTTCTGAGGTAGCTCTCAGCCCTCAGTAAGCCTGATTTAATTCAAGAAATTTTAAGGTTTTCAATCTTTGGGTACTCACTTTCCCCACTTCAGCGTTGCCCATGGAGATGACTTTGATGCAGAGGGACTTGGCGGGCTCCTTCAGTTTAGGCACGCTGGGCTCCATTGCCCCTCTGCCAGGGCTGCGGGTTCTGGTGTCCTTATGCACCCAGCCAGCCTGTCTCTCAGGCCTCCTCGCCCAAAGAAGGAGCTGCTGTGCTCCCCACCACCCGGGCTCCGCAGCTCACCATCCCCACCACTGCCTGGCTGGGGATGGACAGGAGCTCTGGGAAGCAGCGAGCTGCAGAGGGAGAGTGGAATCTCGCAATGACAGTGCACCAGGCACAGGCAATTGGGGTTTCTTTGCCTGGCTCCAGGATTGGTCTCCATTTGGCGGCAGAAATAGAGTGGTTATCACGGAGAGTTATTGAAATTTGGTGCAAGGCACAGTCATGCCAAAGGCTTTTTTTTCTGGGATCTTCCCAAATGGGGGCCCCTGCTGCCATCCTCCTCTCTGTCAATACAGTGACCTCTCAGTTTCTGCAAGGGACTGATCCCAGGATCACAGTAGATTCTGCGGATGTCCCAGTCACCTAAAGATGGTGTTCAAATACTTTAAGCCTAGCACTCAGGAGGCAGAGGCAGAGGCAGGCAGATCTGTCTGAGTTCAAGGCCAGGTGGAAATCCTATTGTGAAATCCTATTTCAAATAAATATATAAAAACCTTTCTGTGTAAATTTTATATGTATAAAAATCTTTATGTAACTTATGCACATCCCCAACCTATTTATGTCCTCTATATTATTTGTCCCACTGTCTTAGGGTTCCTAAGATGTGAAGAAACACCATAACCAAAGCAACTTTGGGAGGAAGGTGTTTAACTTGGCTTACAGATCACTGTTCATCATCAAAAGAAATTAGGACAGGAACTCAGATAGGAAAGGAGCCTGGAGACGGGTACTTCTTAGTGGCTTGCCCCTTGTGGCTTTGTTCAGCCTGCTTTCTTCTAGAAGTGAGTTTTCTTGGCTTCCACCCCAAACCCAATATAGCCAGCATGACTACTAAATACAAGGTGAACACTATTACAATGTAAATGTCATTACTATGTAAATAGTTTGTTATTCTATTGTTGCCCTTTAGGGAATAATTACACACACAAAAAGGCACCTGTTTAGTACATAACACCACCACCTGGATTATTCTTAATGGACTGTTGCTTCAATCTGCAGACAGCCTGCAAAAGCAGGGGGCCACCTGCAAGATTTCTTTTGTTCATCTAAGAAGGTGACATCAGATGAAAAGAGGGAGTCCAACTCCGGTTATGGAAAGGGACTCTTTGCTTGTTGAAAATCAGAGTTGCCTTTTGGAGCAGAGGCAGCAGGAAGTGGTGGTGGGACGTTAGTTTTCCCCTCTCTAGCCTAGGTCCAATGGCCCCCATCCTCAGCAGGAAAGCTCAGGTTGGCTACTTCTTAAGGTTGGTCCAGCTCTGTGAAGCTGTGAGATTCCAACAGCTGCCGACATCCAGGCTTAGCCCAGAATCTTGTTCTCTTTCCCCTTACCTTACAAGATAAGGTAGAATCATAAATTCCATGATAACTTATTATAGAAAGCCACTGTTTGAATGAAAGTCAGTCTGACAGATGCACTATTCTCAATAATTTCAATAATTTCAATAATTTCAGCTACAGATGTACACAGAGCTTGACAAATGATTATCTAGTGCCCTGGGGAAAGAAGGCTGACAATTTCTCAGTAGTCACAAGGTGAAGGTGTCTCCTCCCACACAGTGCTTTAAACATCTTAAACCAAGTCTGGAAGACACAGTGAAGGCTGAAGTCCTCAGCTGTTACTGTAAGTCAGTTTCAGGCATGTTTAGTTTAAAATATTAAATGCTTTTTTTCTGGGGAAAAAAGATAGACCCTATTCTGATAATTGACATACAATGTAATATGTGACCATGGGAAGTACTGTGGGAGAGGACCAGCTGTGGGTTTCTGGCCCCATCTGACGTTATTTCTCAGCTGCTGGTGAAATGAGCCAAATTTAAGCCAGACTAGAATATATTAAAGGCAGGTTCATTGGGAAGCTGCTCTCAGGCAGGTGAGCTCACTGGCCCCAAGAAAGGAAGCCAGGGAAGCTGCCATGGGGAGAGAAGGAGGAGGTGTAGGAGAAAGAGAGGAAGGGCAGGGTGAGAAAAGAAGGAGGAGGAGGAGGAGGAAGAGGAAGAGGAGAAAGAAGAGCAAGAAGAGAAGGAAGAGAAGGAGGAGAGAGTGCGCCAGCACTAAATGTCTGGATGATACAGGGAAGAGCCTCTAGGGGAAGGGCAGCTCAGCCCTTGGGATGGAAAGTTCAGGGTTGGGGGCAGGGTATGCCAGTTAGGGACTGATGAACACTGGGAAAACCTGGAGGCCAGGTCTGCTATGATCTGTAAAATATGCACCTCAGTCCCTTGGACTCTGACAAAGGAGGTAATAAATAATAATGATCTAGGCATCGTGGTACACACCAGAGGCAGGCAGATGTCTATAGGTTTGACGCTGGCCTGGTCTCTGTCAAGTTCTTGGCCAGTCAGGGATACAGAATGAGACTTTGGCTCAATAAAACAATGAATGGAACTGGATGTGGTGGCACAGGTCTTTAATGGTAACATTTAGAAGGCAGAGGTAAATGGATCTCTGTGAGTTCAGGACCAGCTTGGTCTACATAGTGATTTCCAGGATAGCCAGAGCTGCATGGTCATCTCATTCTTTACAAAAGCTTGTAGCTATCTGCAATTATGCTTTTAATTTCCAAACATTTAAAAAATGTTTAAATACACATTTTATGTAGCTAAAGATTTAGTATTACATTTCATCTTAAAAATTATTTTAAAATAGTTTAATGAAGAAAAGTTTAGGAACAACACAAAGAATAAAAATTATGAATCTTTCTAGAGCCATCATTTGCCAGATAGATGGTGTTTACTAAATATACATACATGCACACACGTTTTCTCAGTCATTTGAAATTAGTTTCCAAACTTTTCAAATCCATAAATAATTCAAAATGTATTCCTAAGAACAGGAACTTGTTCATACATAGCAATATTACATGTATCAAAATCAGGCACTATGGAACCAGCAAGATGCCAAAGTGGGCTAAGGTGCCCACTGCTAAACCTAAGCTCGATGCTCAGACCCCACATAGTGGAAGGAGCGAACCAACCCCACTAGTTATCCTCTGACCTCCACTCAGCCTCTGTGCCATAGGTACACATGTGCACACAAATTAAATGTCAAAGGACTTTATAAAATCAGGAAATACTGCCAGGCACCTTTAATTCCAGCACTTGAGAGGCAGAGGCAGGCGGATTTCTGAGTTCGAGGCCAGCCTGGTCTACAAAGTGAGTTCCAGAGCAGCCAGGGCTACACAGAGAAACCCTGTCTCAAAAAAACGAAAAAAAAAAAAAAAGGAAGAAACGCAACATTTAAACAGCACTGTTCTATGGCCCCATGATTTTCTAGCTACACTGAGATCTCCACAGTCTCTCAGGAGTTCACAGGCAGATTATCTGCTGAGTTCAAGGCAAACAAAGTGAATCACGACTACAAAATGTACTGCTTGGTGCTGTTTGAAATTCTAACAGCAGATGGCACCACATACTTTGTCTGAGCCATATGGGAGTTGCGATTTAGGTTGCTGTGTTGTTGCTTTTATGTTTGTTTTTTGTTTTTCAAAAAAAGGGGGGAACAGGAACTCAATCTGATAGAGTTTGCTTGAGAGATGCATTTGTATTTGAATGGCTACTAAATTATTAGGGTGTAGATATTTAATGAGTGAGTTGTTTGTACCTAGGTATTTCTTTGAGCCAGTACACAGTGTGTGTGTGTGTGTGTGTGTGTGTGTGTGAGAGAGAGAGAGAGAGAGAGAGAGAGAGAGAGAGAGAGAGAGAGAGAGAATGAGACTGAGATTAAAAGAACCATGAACAAAGAAAACTAGGAAAGCTTGACTTAATACATAGTTCATACTCAAATTTCATGTGTGTTCATGTCTAGATGTATGCACACCCTGGGGGTGTAGTGGAATTTGCTATAGAGGTTGTCTTCACTATTTGTACATATATGCACAAACATTTTCTCAGTCATTTGAAATTAATTTACGAACTTCCTATCCTTCAATATGTATTTCTAAGAAATACTTCCAGCCTCCATCTTCCCTTTGAGACAGGATCTTTCACTGAACTCGCTCATTGACTGGTCAGACTTGCTGGCCAAATAATTCTGGGGACTCCACACCCTGGTGCTGGATAGAGCCTATTCTAGGCAGCACCCCAAACCTCCTCTGTTTTAGCGTTTTCATCACTTTTGCTTTTTGGCATAACAAACCTTTCACAATTCCTGTCTTCTTTTCAAGCAGTGTGGCATCTACAGCCAAGTCTTAGATGTGCTCATCCACACCAACATGCCTTTGCTTTTGGCTCCTCCAGTTGACTGGGTTAAACACACACACACACACACACACACACACACACACACCTAAATCTATATTTTAAACATGTCATGCATCATTTTGGCATAACAGAATGCATTCTGGTGGTCTCCCTTACAGGGAGAATCTGGCTTCCCAGGCGTATTTGGTCATTTGCAATACATACAAAGTTTTTTTCAGAATTGCTAACCCACAATTTCAAAAAGGGAATTCTTTGTGCTAGAATTCAGTTTTTAGAATTTATTTACAACTCTTGTCCTAAGCTGACAGATACCATTATCATATAGGTTCTCAGGGTAGTTGAGTTAGTTTTTTTTCTATCTCCTTCAATGTGACTTAAGGTTTTTTAAAAATAGAGTTGGGTAATGCCTGGAGAGACAGCTCAGCAGTTACAAGCACTGTCTGCTCTGCAGAGGGCCTGGGTTCAGTTCCCACAGCAGCTCACAGCTGTCTGGAACTTCAATGCTCTGCCCCTGAACTACATCCTAGGATTCATTTTTTTGAGTGACATAGCACTAAGTAATATGACTTCATGTTCATTTTTTCCTGGTTTAAATATTGTTACACTGAGTTCATAAAATTATTTTGAAATTTTGTTTTGCTTTCTGCATTTTGGAATCAGATCTGTGACAAAATTCGGACATTTGCAGAAGTAATGGAATGAATATTCCATGTACTCACTTCCCAGCCTCAGCAGTACTAACATGTGAGCATTCCACTTCCCAGCCTCAGCATACCAACATGTGAGCATTCCATGTACCCATTTCCCAGCTTCAGCAGTACTAACATGCGAGTATTTCATGTACCCATTTCCCAGACTCAGCAGTACTAACATGCAGCCATTTTTGTTTCATCCTCTCGCTCCTAGGTTATTTTGAAACAATTGTTCACGGCCATAAATCGTTCGTTATATATGTTTAAAATGCAGAGCTCCTGAACACAAGAATAGCATCACTGGTCCATTATGGACATTCTGGAAGACAGAACTCAGAGATGGTTTCTAAGGGATGTCCGCACCTCCTCCGGTTTACTCATCAACACCAGTTTAGGTGCTGCTTTAACAGGACCTTTTCAAATTACTGAGAAAAGTTCTTAACAGAGATCCAGCCATCTAAATAAATGGAATCACATAGTAGCAATCCTTCTGTGGCCAGCCTATTCCCCTCAGTGTCATATCTTGAAAGTCCTCCTTTGGTAGTCTCACAGCAGGACTGTAGTCGTTGAGAGGCAGAGAGACTATGATTCCTCTCCTGTGCATCTGGAAGGTCTTGGTATTACTGACGTTATACCACCTCTTAAACTTGGTCATGAAAGGCAATGCACGAGCCTTTAGGCTTCTTATAATGCCCACCCTTGGGATTCAGCCACCAGACAAGAAGTCCTCAAAGATCATGGAGAGGACCAAGGAGGCAGGAGCTGAA